>NC_056000.1:14637588-15237588 GCF_018446385.1 Zingiber officinale | reverse complement strand
AAGACAAGGGAAGCTGGTGGAGAGGGAAGGGGCCATGGCCACCGAAACTGTACCAAAACGCAGAGGAAGAAGGGCCGGTTCTGCTACATTTCTTGGATGACGACGCCTGTGCGGCTTTATTATACTTTGAACCACGTGTTTTTTTTCTAAAAAAAACAAAAAAATTTTAACGCGTGAGTGGCTAGCCATATAAAAACGGGCCGGCGCGAGCACTTCGTTGGCAAAATTTAATTTCGGAAAGAGTGGAATTAATGAATAGGGATTACTTGTGGTTTACATGGATTAAAAGTTGACATTTCTATATATGTGCATTTATTTAAAATGACCTAAGATCTTCCTTCTATAAGTTTCTAGCGAATCAACTTCATAACGTTCTGCGTTACACAACCATGGCGTTGTAAAATTTGATTATTGAAAAGTAACTTCAAAACTTTATTAACTCACAAAATAAAATTCCAAAAGACGATACCTTCATATAGTTAAAAGTTTAAATCATAAAGTTAAACATATAAATGATAAATCACTATTGCAGCCTGGTGATGTGGTTCTCACTTCTCAGGGACGACCAGAGACGGAGCTACCTATGGGCAGTCTTGGGCTATAGCCCAGCCCATTTTTTAAGACGTACCATTTGATACACTATAGTTGACCGTCCAATTACACACTTAACTGATCTGTCATATTGCCCTTTGTAGAATAATTTTTATATTAAATAACAAAATCGGTCTTAAAATATTTATTCCTTACTTATTCCGTTTTCTTATTTATTTCTCCTTCGAATAATAAATTTTACTGACTCAACAAACTAGGTTGATCAGGTTAAACGTAGTTGAGTTGGTTGTTCGTTCCAACTGGTTAAGACAAGTTATTCAGTTTAGATAGACTAGTAGAAGCAAGAAGATTGGGCAACCTAGTTGATCTTATCGTAAGATCTTCGAGGTTGACTCCATCGGTATACTAGTAACAAAGTTGACCCTTGTTGTAGAGATTGCCCTAAAAGATAAGTTGAAAGTTGATTTAGCAAGAAGAACAATAACCATTTTTTTTTTAATTTTGATTAGCTATTCTTTTATACTTTTTCGGTGGATCATTCATCTTCCTCTACATCTATTATAGAAGATCTATATTTTTACTCCTTCCATGTATTTAATAAAGTTATAATACTTACATAATTAATGAAATCATCAAATGAGAGAGATTACTATTTTGCTCTTTGTAATTGTTCCCCTTTCCCACATACTCGTCCCAGATACTCATGCACTAATAATAGATATTTAATGTAGGTGACGTCAATTCATCGAGACATAAATAAATAGTGTCAAAACGATATTTTCCCGATGCAAAGAGAGTCTTATAAGTTCCCCGATCAGTGGCTCAATTGCATTAGATGTTAAAATCAGATAGGAGATCAGTCATACCAGCATCCCAAGGATATACCTTGTCCACTTGGACACATGTGAGTATCATGTCTATGTCCGATCAACTTAATTAACACCTAATCGGGAGGACCTATAGAGATCAGTTAAAATAGGGGTTATTTACTAGGGGTTATGTACTATGCATTGACCTTGACTTTGACTGTCCCACCATCCCTTATATTAACTTCTTGACGTCACTTGGCGCCCTCTTTGGACCGCCACATCACTAGTCAAGCTAAACTTATGTTCAACAAGGGACGGATGCATGTACGAACGCTCGAGCATGACCTCACGTCACACTCATGAACCAACTACCTCTATTTCACCATTGGTGGCATGCTCTCTAATACTGTGTTAGTGACCAGACCTTCACCCTTAAATTTTTAACCTTTATGGATTAAATATCATTACTGATAAATGAATTTAACAATTTCACAAATAATATAAAATTATATTTAATAAAAAATTAAAATGTGATGAAATATAAGAAAAAAAATGAGATGATAATGTACTCATACGAAGTGAATTCGAACATCTTCGAGAACGGAGTCTACCAACTCGAGAACGGACTCTACCAACTCGAGATCAACCCAGTACATTTGTAATTTCTAGATCCATTATTGGGGACGATAGTGCTATGTTTCCGCAACTAATGGTAAGAAGAAAAAAAATCTAATAGTTCAATTTCAAATCTAATATTGTTAACTAGCCAAGTTAGCCAAACGTAAATTTTATATGGTTCAAACTTAACAAAATAATTATTATTATTTTTAGCTTTGTTTAAATATTATACACTACATATATAAAATCATCTTAGGAACTGAAAATATTGTCGCTAATTAGTCGCTAAATTCATTTAACAATCGATTAACGTCCAATTTAGCCTTGTTATAATTTAGTCGCTAACGAAAATAGCGACCAAATTAATTTTTTATCGTTAAATTAGTATTATCCAAAAATCTGTACAAAATTACAAAATCACACTCGTCAAAATACTATAAGTAACTACATCTAAATCCACACAATATCGACACCAATTAATTTAATATTCAATAAACACAAAACATTATTTTAAAATACAAATATTTATCCGAAAATATTTATGACATAAATCCATAACAAATACAAGCTAATGATCACAGTGTAAAACAAGGCATGAAATTTTAAATATCTTTAGACGGAAAAAAATTCACATATGGATATCTTTCATCTGTATAATTTCATGATCATTTTCATATATTTTTTATATGTAATTTTAATTATATTTTTAATAATCCTTCTTCAAACGAAGGATCATTATTTTCTTATGATTTAAATTTTCTTTCAAGCATCCAATCACTTTTGAGTTACTTTAGACCTCCTTTCAAGCATCTGATAACTATTAACTTGTTTCTAGCCTCCTCTCAAGCATCTGGTCACTATTATAATTTGCTTTAGGTCTTCCCTCAAGTATCCAATCACTATTGGCTTGTTCCGATTCTCTAAAACATTTTCATCACCTAGGGTTCACTCTTTAGGATCTAGTCAAGGGTCCTTGACCTACTTGGACTTTTTACCACATAAGGTGCACTCCCTAGGATTTTCGCCAAACATGCATTTAGTCACCTTTGACTTAGTTGCACTCGTTGCTTAGAATTCACTCCTATAGGTGCCCCCATCTCCTTCGTTCAAGGCCACCATTCCACCTATATGACTCGATTTGGATCATAACTCTGATACCACTTGTTTTTGTAAGTATTCCAGGTTGGTTTGATGTGATCAACTGAGTTAAATTAGGCCCTGTGTTGTTTTAATGTCTTGTGTCTAAATGTGCATGAGCTTAGGAACACAAGAAATTGAGTGAAAGCCACAGTGAGCGAGAAGGATGACACGGGAAGCGAGTCGATAAGCTCAGTCCATCCGAAGGACGAAAAGCTATGGAAGAGTACACCGGTGGATGAGAAGAACGCGCGTGGAGAGTTCGAGGGATGCCAAGCTAGGGAGAAAATCTATTCGAGGAGAAGGTTGGAGTTGGATTTAGGTAAGTTCTGTTGGATGCTACTCGGAATACCGTTTTGTTTCCCCTGTACAAAAATTTGTACAAGCACAAAACTTTTCCTAGCAACCCGTGTGCTCTTCAGAAATTAAACTTGGATTAAAAATGAAACTTAACATTTTTACTCCAAGTTCGTTCTTCAAAGTTAAACTTGGATTGAAAACGGAACTTAACATTTTTACTTCAAGTTCAACCCTTGTGTTCTTCAGAAGTTAAACCATATTACAGAAATTGATTAAATATTTATTTCAATGATTGACTTCCAGGTTGTTGACGAGGTACTAGGCTTTCTTGGTTATGGGATCATCCATCACTTCCTAGACAAAACCTTTCAAAGAAATTAAATATTTAAACTTCTCATAGTAACCTTAGGTTTAACTACAGATACCTCAATCAAAGCACAAGATTGAAACACAAAATTGAAGCACAAAAATGAAAACACAAAATCGCTAGGCTCTTGTGTTGGTATTTCAGGATCCATACAAAAAAAACAAAACTAGTTGTACTGCGGAATAAATAACTAGTTGTACCTTTTATAGTAGACAAAGACCTCTTGATCTTCTGCCGTATTCCTCTCCTCTTCTTGGACGTCGTGTGGATGACGATCTACCAAGACAAAAACACCCTAACCCTTTTTGTTTCCAAGCTGCCTACCACCAAAGGATGCAAAGAAAAGAATGCCTTCTTCTTCTTCTTCTCCTTCAAAACGTCGTCCACCAAGGTGCTTCGTCTCTTCGTTTTCTTTTCCTCCAAGCTCCGACTACCAAGAGAAGATGGGGCGCCGGCCCTAGAGGGAAGAAAAGGGAAGAAGAAAAGAAGTGGGGTGCCGGCCTTAGAGGAAAGAAAAAGAAAAATGGGGCGCCGACCTTAAGGGAAAGGAAAGGGTTTTTATTTGTGGAGAAAAACTTATCACTTCTTAATTGAATTGTTGATTTTTGTGGCACAACCTCCTCTCCTTTTATAACCCTTTGCCTTAGATAAAAAAGGAGAAAAAGTAATAGTTTTTTGTTTAGAAAAAATCTCTAGAAAAAAATTAACATAATTCTTTTTAGAAAAATTTCTTAAGAAAGAATTAGTATAATTCTTTTTAGAAAATTTTTAAAAAGAATCAACATAATTTTTTTTAAAAAAATCTCTAGGAAAGAATTAACATAATTCTTTTAAGAAAAATTTCTTAGGAAAGAATTAATATAATTCTTTTAAGAAAATTTCTAATAAAGAATCAACGTAATTCTTTTTAGAAAAAATCTCTAATTCTGTTGAGAAAAAATCTCCACTTTTTTTCTTTTTCTTTTCGTTTCTTTTCTTTTGGTTTGGCCGGACCCTTGCTTAGGCACTAAGCAAGGCTTGGCTGGCTCCTTTCTTAGGTAGGAAGCAAGGCTTGCTCCTGATGGACTTGAGCTTCCTGTGTTCGACTCGAACACCCAACTCAAGTTCATCAATAATAACTCATACCACTAAAGAGTTATTATTGAATTATCGTACAAATCCCATATTACAATATGTGCTCCTTCTTATCATGAGTACGTTAGTCTCCCTGTGTTTAAGATATCATATGTCCATTAATTAAATGAGTTACTGACAACTCAATTAACATCTAGCTCCAAGAGTAGTACCACTCAACCTTATTATCATGTACTAAGTCCACCTGCAGGATTACATGATAATCCTTATGAGCTCCTCAAGGGGACATCATTAACCTACATTACTAGGACACAGTTTCCTTTTATAATCAATAACACACCATATAAATAATATTATTTCCCAACTTATTGGACCTATTGATTTAACTGAATAAATATCACCCTTTGATAAATTAAATAAATAAATACTAAGTATACGTGTTTATTATTATATCGAGATTAAGAGTACACACATCCATAATAACAGAGGTTTGTTCTTTTATGCAGTTAGTATAAAAAGAACAACCTCAAATGGTCCTGCTCAATACACACATAGTGTACTAGTGTAATTTTATAATCAAGATAAACTCATACCAAATTACACTACAATCATTCCAATGGTTTATCCCAATCCATCTTGGTTGTGAGCTACTATTTATAATTTATAAGGAACTAATAACATTATCTTCTGTGTGACACCACACACTATGTTATCTACAATATAAATTAAATGGATAACTGCATTTAACTAAATGCAGATATTTGACCAATGTGATTCTCATTTCAAAATAAATGTTCATACAAAAAGCTAGGATTTTAGTATACATCCTAACAAGTTCAACTCCGGACGCTCGGAGCATCACCCAAAGAAGAGTGAGGAAAAGTTATCCAGTTTTGAAGGTTGACTATTCGAGTTGGCTGGTGAAAGATGTCCTCAAGGTGATGGATGGCATCCTCGTCCCTTTTCATGGAAGGCACCCTTAAGGTGATGGAAGGCACCCTCATGCCTTTTAATGGGAGCCGCCCTCAAACTGGTTAGAGGTGACTCCAGTCGCCATTAAGCTACTGTTAGAGAGGATAAAATTCCATCGGATTGAGGATAAACTTTATCCTCTTGGAGTCATCTTAGATCTCTTTGGAGGCGCCTCCAAGCGATGAAAACTAACAGCCACTTCATCCTAGGAGGTTATAAAAAGCCCTCTAGTGTTAGAAATTAAACAACAACAAGAGTATTAATCTTCCTAGCTGTTTCTGAGTGTTCAAAGATTGTAAGAGACTTCTACGCCTTCAACAAAAGAGTTTTTAATTGAGTTTTTCATTATCTTGGATTAACAACCATTTAGGTTGTAACCAAGTAAACTTTTTTATCCTCTTACTAATTTTATGTTATTATTTTTAATTATTGTGCTTAATTAATATTGAGTCCTTGCTCTTTTCAAAAAATAAGAGAATTTCTCTAATTTATTTTTAGAGTTATTCACTCCTCATCTAGCCCAGCCTACACAGACATACAATTGGTATCAGAGCCAAACTACTCTAGAAGGACTAATAGCTTACTAAGGCAAGTACATGATGGTCATATCAAGCATCTACTCGCTAATTAAAGTTCGAGGGGGAGTTCACGCCATGTAAATGCCAGATGGAGGTATTTTTCAAAATCAATTTCGACATTCTTTTTAATAATCAAATATGATTTTGTAGTACCCAAAGATCAACATGGAGAAGAAAAGGAAGAGTATATGTGAATCAAAAAGGAGCAGAACAACCTCGTAACAAACGGAAGAGCTGAATTCCACCTACTAAGCTTACTTCCACCCTATGAAGTCAACGAGATCGGTAACTACGACTTAGCAAAAAAATTATGGGAGAAATTTCTAGAACTGTATAAAGGGATCTCAGAAGTGAAGCTCACAAGAAGAGACCTACTCCGGAATCAACTTAGCAACCTCCAACTTGAACAAGGAGAAACGGTTGCTCAACTACATGCCAATCTCAAAGAGCTGATCATCGGACTCATCAACCTCGGAGAAATGATAACCAATCGAGACACCTTGAGATACACACTTAATGTCTTCCCGAGGATCCTGGACTAGAGATTGATAATCGATTCCTACTACATCTCTAAGGATCTTGAGATAAGTACCTTATAAAGTTTATTTTCTACCTTGAAATTACACAAAACTCAATGTGCAAGACTGAGAAAAGAAAAGGGGTTACGTCAGAACTTAGCACTGCAAGCCAAGCAAATCGGACTAGATTTAGGTTCATCAGTGGATTAAGGCAAGCAAGCATACGTGGTAAGAAAGCAAAATAGGTTCTTTAATATTAATATATTTAATAAGATGCAGACCAAGAAGTTCCTCCCTAGAAGAAGAAAAATTCAATGTTATAACTGTGCTGAAGAGAGACACATCAAAGATAACTACCCGATCCTGAAGAGCAAAGAAAAAGACAAAGACAAAGGGACCGGAAAATTCAAACAACGAAACCTCAAAGCAACATGAGACGAGTTGCCAACAAAAGAATCTAAGAATGAAGAATACGCTGGAATTGCACTTACAACCAACTACTAAGAGGAAAGCATCGATAAAGGGGAAACTACTTCAGAGGAAAGCAGCGGTGAAGGGGGAGCATTCAATTTCGAATCTGATAGGTAAGTAAGGTATGTCTTCTACCTCCTCACTAATTATATGAAGGTATTAAACTCATGTCTATATCTTTATGTAAACTTAGATTTAAGAATATTAAATCGAAAAAGGACAATATAGATTTGAAAACGATCTTAGTTAAAGCATGTCCACTGGAAGAATTTGAAAAAATTCAATTGGAAAATTCTAAATGAAAAGATCAAGTAGAAAGATTGAAAAAGAATGATGCATGCTCAAAGTTTTCAAATTTTAGAAATAATAGAGGACTAAATTGATATATTAGGAGTGATAGAGGCTAAATTATAAAAGTAGTTAGAAATAATATTTCACTAATTTTTTTGATAAATCCAGTAGGTAAAAACTCATATTGTGTTCCTAAATTATTCTTATTATGATTAAAGTTAATTTTTATACATAGTTTAGATTTAATTTACTTTAATTTTTAACATTACTTACAAAATTAATTAATTTGTATACATGCTCTTCATATTTTCTATATTTTCTGTTAAAAACTTTTTCTATGAAAAAGAATGTTATCTACTAACAGAAAATTATTCAAATTTTTTTTATTGTTGTATTACTTTTTAAAATTTTCTTTCAAAAAATGAATTTTGATAATTAAAAATGTTTCAAAAATTGATTTTTCAAAAAATTAATTTGTATATGATAGTAAATTTTCTTTTATGTTAAAATAAAATTTTTTGAGATTTTTTGATAATTATCTAATTTTTTTATGAATTTTTGATTGAAAAATATAATTTTAGATTTTAAATTATTTTCAAAGATTAATTTTAAAAATCTGTTTTTTATGCTAAGGAATGTTATATTTTGAATGTTGAAAAAAATTAGCTAGATTTTTAGGAATATAAATATGTTTTTAATTATTTAAATTTAAAAATAATTTTTTTTGCTGAAAAATATTATTTCCAGTCAAAATAAAAATTTGTTTATTGTGAATTTTTTGTTATGATCCAAGTAAATATATTCAACATTCAAATATTTTTTTTTTGAGATTTTTCAACATATTAACATAATTTTTAAATTTTTTTTTGAAGAACGGTAACTTAGTTCTTAAAAATTTATTTATTTGTAAATTAATTTTGGTAAAAATACATAGAGTTGGGTTAATTGTGTATGTACCCTAGAAAAGTTTTAATATTTTTTACTCTAATTTTGCTTAATTCCCTTTAGTTTTTTTTTAATGATCAAAGGGAAAGAATAATTATATATTAAGTTTTTGAGTTGTTACTTCACTTATTTTATTGCAATTTTTTTTTCCTTTAACATTTGGACTTATAAATGTCATATTTAAGTTTTAAATTGTATTATTTTTGTCTTAATTAATCATAATCTTAACTCAGGTTGATACACAGTAAGGAGGGGGGATTATAAGTACTCAGATTGGTTTTGATATGATGAACAAAGTTAAGTTAGAATCTGTATTGTCTTGATATCTTGTGTCTAAGTATGCATGTAAGAGCTTAGGAACACAAGAAGTCGAGCGGAAGATATAGTGAGTGAGAAGGATGACACGGGATACAAGTCAACAGACTCAGTGCATCTGAGGGACGAAAAACTGCGGAAGAGTACACCGGTGGACGATAAAGAAACGCGCGGAGCATTCGAGGGATGAGAAGTTGGGGAGGAAGTATGTTCGAGGAGAAAGTTGGAGTTGAGTTTGGATGAGCTCAACTCAGACGATCAGAGGATCACCCAAAGTCTGTTTTAAAAAAATACCTCCATCTAGCACTTCCATAGCGCAAAATCTCCCTCGAACTTCGATGGATAAATGCTCGATTCAGTCATCTTCTTATTGCTTTAGTCGACAGTTAGTCCTTCTAAAGTGTTCGGGCTCTGATATCACTTGTAGGATCGGTGTGGATCGACAAGAGGGGTGAATAGTCTACAATCAAATTTAACACTTCTCTTTCTTCTAAAGGAGAAACACATATTAACTACAATAAAAGAAGTGCATAAAAATAAGGAAAAAATACCTTTAATCCCCCTCTATTTTCTATCAAGTAGCATTTTACCTCCTTTTTTTAAAAAATAACATTTAACCCCTTTGACCAAAGTCAAATGTGAAAAAAATTTTGTGAAAGACAATTATATCCTTGTCCTTTTGATATTTTTTGATAATCTTAAGACGAAAAAAACATATTAAACTTATTGATAATTTATGCCCACTTCTATTTCATTTGTTGATATTTGAACTAATTCTAGATAATTCAACGCCATAATTGATATTTTCAACATGTGCATAACCTATTGATTTACTAATTAAAATCAATAAATTATATGTAATCTCCAATAATATATAAAGATTAATACTTATACGAATAAAATAAAATTAAGTAGTTTAAAATGTATATTTTTGTCACCCCAACTGCACAACCTTCGAATATAATATATAATAATTATTTTCTTTACTTTCCCCTAACTTTAAAATTTTAGATCCACCCTTGTTCACGATTATATAAGGTTTTACGAAAATAAATGAAAGTATAATTATCTTTTCTTACACGAAGATAAATTTTCTTCATCTTCTTCAAGCCCTTTTGCTTTTTCACACATGCACATGAGTCTCACATCTCAGTTCATCACTAACTTGACCATTAAATAGGGTCACACCGACAATGTCAATCCTCAACTGACAAGGTTTGCTTTGTAGGATATCGAGAGTGGACACACCGACAAACCGACATCAACCACAGATCCAAGCGAGTGACGAAGGGCACCATCACTAGATGCTTTTATATTTTGTTTTGTTCTTTTATGTATATTTTTCTCTCTCTGTACATTATCGATTCAATTAATCAATAATTAAAAAGCAAACCCAAAGACATATGTAATTATTTTCCACATTAATTCAATATGTTTTTTGTTAGGGTCGAAATGTGCTAGGAGAAGGGGGGGTGAATAGCTCGTCGCGCTTGATTGCTTACTTCGTTGTTGTCGATAGGCAAGGGAATAAGACTATGAAGCACTCTACAATGCTAACACGAGGATTTACTTGGTATCCACCTCAAGAAGAGGTAACTAATCCAAGGATCCACACATGCGAGCACTCTTCACTAAGAAAATACTCCTTCTCGATAACTACCAGAGGTGGAGAAACCTCGTACAAGACTCACACACACATACAACTCAAAACAAGAAGAAATACAAACACAGACCTTATAAGGTTTACAACACTTATGCTCTCTTCTTGTTTGGGAATGCCTCTTGATGCTTGAGAATGCAACTGCACTTCACTCCAAGACTGTAAAATACCAGAAATAGGCGAATATTAATAAGAGAATTTTATGGAATTTTTTGAAATTTTTCGGAAATTTTTCGGAGCTCGTACGGACAAGTTAACGGGGATAAAAATGGTGACCGGAAAAGCCTGTTTAGGCTACCCAATTTAAGCGAGGAAAAGTTGAATTTATTTATTCATTTCTTTTTCTTTTTTTTGTTTTCACTGAAACCTTTTCCCCCGCGCGTCCCTCTCTTCTTCCCCGCCGAACCCACTCGCTTGAAGCCATGCCCTAACTTCCCTTCCTTCTCCTCTCCGACGGTTCCTTCCTTCCCAAGCCGATTTTCCTCCTCATCCCTAGTGCCGACCTCTTCTTCTTCTCTCTCCCGAGCCGCACACTCGACGCCACTGCCCTTCCCTTTCCTGATCTTGCCGCGCCTTCTCCACCCGACGGCGTTGCCACCCGCTGTGCCGCCGGTCGGTCCACCTCCACCGGCCACCAGGACCGACCTAGTGCCGGCCACCCCGATCCCTAGCCGCCGCAGTGAAGGGGAAGCCAACGGATTTCTACCTCTTCTCTTCCCCCTCTGCCCTAGCGGTGGCAGCCGAGCCCTCTCCACTGCTGAGATCAGGAACGCCGACGCGCAAAGATCACGCATGCCTTAGCCAACTCGGCACCGACCACTCCTGCCTGTGCCCTAGCACCGTCGGTTGCCACTCCTCTGCCTCAGCGCCGGTTGTTGGTCATTAGAGAGGACCAAGCCGTGCCCTAGTTTTTCCCCATTTCTGCTCTGATCTACGCCGTGGATTGTGGTCACTGGCCGACCACTGCAGGTGACGCTGTTGCCAGCAACAGTGGGTTACAACTGGAGGAGGAGGTCAATTGGGTAATGAATTCTTGATACAAGCTTTGATGACCTATCTTAGTTTAGTTTGGGAACCTGATTTGGAAGGGAATATACTGATTTGGGTTGCTTGTTTTGTTTCTAGCAGCCAACAACCCTAACTGTGCGGCAAAATCCCCCATTCAGGATTCCCTTGTTCCAGCAGCAATCAACCTTAGTTGGGCAGCAACTCTTTAATTCCAGCATCTTCTTGTTCTTGAATAAAGCTGTGGAACTTGAGGTAAGGTTAGAGTTTTAATCTTCGTGGTAGATGATTGTTAGTTCTGTTAGCAAAAATAGTTAACTTGGATTCATGTGTAGGTTTTAAAGTAATCGAGTAGTGGAATGATTAGGATTTTACCCTAAATTAATTTAGAAGATTTTATTTAGCTATTCGTTTAAATTTGTAGCTAAATAAAAATGTACATTATATGGTTGACACAGGACTTTAACGCGAGACGAGTATCTCGATTACCGGATTGGACCATATTGGACATTTTCTTATCGGAGGCGGGTACTTTTTACTT
The DNA here is from genome assembly GCF_018446385.1 of Zingiber officinale. NCBI lineage: Eukaryota > Viridiplantae > Streptophyta > Magnoliopsida > Zingiberales > Zingiberaceae > Zingiber > Zingiber officinale. Next base: position 15,225,435 of record NC_056000.1, on the reverse strand, counting down.
ATTGTCTTTGATATGCATAGTAGTGAAATTAACAAGTTGCATTAATGATGTTCCTCATTTGTTTCGGTTAATCACTACCCGATTACCTGTTACCTGCTTGATTGATTGTTTGTTTTGCATTTTGTGTTGTTATGTACCTGATTACACATGCTCATAGGGGTAGTGATATAACCATGTTTCACTATGTTCAGGACCTAGGTTTGATACCTTATTTGATCAATGTACTATGATATGATTTGTTCACTATGGTGCACATCATTATATGTCTATAGGTTGGTTTAGTATATTACCATACTTAGTGACATGCACCATTCACATGATTGCATGCTGTGTGATAGATTGCTCCATTATTGTCGAGCACATTACCAGTTTTCATTACTGTTCGGTGCTCCGTTGTGACGCTCATGGGTAGCGTGATGCGGCTTGGTAGCACATCAGTTTGCTCTTCCGGTGCTCCGTTGGTCCGCTCAGGGGTAGTGTGACGCAGCGTGTAGCACGTTAGAGATCCCTCCCCGTCATAGTGTACCGGGAGATGAGAGCATTGCGCTCCCCCATTTATGATTTGGGGTAGGAGTATGTGTGTATTCCGACAGCATCCCGTTCATTCGGTCACTCATCAGGGGTAGTGATGCAAAGTGCACAGTCATCACAACCCTACCCACTCGGTCCCACTTTTGTTGTGAGTTGGCTGACTGGAGTCAGGGGTGACCATGACATTGGCATCATATGCATGATGCATTTATTGCTTGTGTTTGTGTTTGCTGCATTTATATGCTGCATATTGTTTGGATACCTATGTTTGACATGCATACAGGATTTCTATATCACTTGGACTGTTTGTCTTTATACCAGGTCCTGATTAGTACAGTTTCTCTCCTGTTTACTTCGGTTTGCATTTACCTTTATTTTATCAGGAGACTGTGTGCATGATTAGTGCTAGGTGTTATTTCCTTACTTTGCATATCAATTGTACCTGCTGAGTATTGGACTCACCCCGCCTCCATTGTTGTTATATTTCAGGATGACGCTGTCAGGAGAGAGTTCTAGTTGCTAGTCCCCTGAAGACCCCGAAGACTTATGAATCTTTTGGTTTTGCTTTGCTTCTTATTTGACCATGGTTACACTTGGTTTTGTTTGATACCTGGATATTGTATGGATTGTACTTTTTGATGAATTTTTATTCGATGTGTTTTACTACATGCCTACCTGGACGGCAGAAGAGGTGAGTTTGTCGGATTTGAGCTTTACGAGTGTAGTTGAGTAGGGTTGTTTTCGAGTCATGGTATACTGATTTGTTTATTTCTTATTAAACTGCGTGGAATGCCTGTGTGATGTGTTTTATTACTGTTATTATTCCAGCCGCATGTGGCTGAGGTATGTGGATATGTAGAAAGTTTCAGATTGTCCGCCGTACAGGGGAGATGTTGTCGAAATTTCTTCGGACAGGGACTCCTCCGGGGAGATGCATCTCACTTGGTTACTAGGATTCATAAACTCTAATACTTAAGCCTGGAAGTTTAGATTTCGAATCCCGGGGGAGGCAAAAATCCACTGCCAAGGGTGGAAAGTCCTAGTGAGTAACGGCACGGCCAAAGGGTCGTCGATCGACGACATGAGAGGTCGTCAAATGGGCCGACGACATAAGGGCCGCCAGTTGGGCCGCCACAAGGGCCGCCCAAGAGGCCAAAGGGCCAGGTCGTTACAAAGACCCTTCAAGAACTCGCGTGTGCCACTGAGCTCGGTGGAGAAGAATCGTTGAGAGTGGAGTCGAAGATCTGCCGAAGAAAATGCTCGCCAACGACTTTATTCTGCGCTAACGGTTGGATCCCAATCGATTGAATGACTCTCAATCAATTGGGGACACTTTGAATCGATCGGCTGATTGATTCAGAGTGCCTCTGTGCTCTTTGGAAATAGCCTGAATCGATCGTTCGATCGATTCAGCTTCTATGCATGATTTCCAGTTCCCCAATTGATCGACCAATCGATTGGAAGTGTCCAATTGATCAGTTGATCGATTGGGAATGTTTCTGTGCGCGCGATATAAGCTCCCAATCGATCAGCTAATCGATTGGGCCACTGCTTGTCGCAGCACATCTCCAATCGATCGGCTGATCGATTGAACCCCTGTTCAATCGATCAGTTGATCGATTGGTCTCCTTTTACTTGCTTAAACCAAGTCTAGGATCCACAATTCCAACATCTGGTCAACCGTGACCAGTTGGAACATCATACCTAGCATTACCTTGACCTGCTAGGACTCCTTCACCAAGTGTCTGGTTAATCCCTTTGACCCACTTGGACTTTTCTCCTTGTGCCAAGTATTAGGTCAACCTTGACCCACTTGGACTTCCACCAGATGTCCGGTCACCCTCGACCCATTTGGATTTCCTCGTGCCAAGTATCCAGTCAATCCCTTGACCTACTTAGACTTCTCAATACCAGGTGTCCGATCAATCTTGACCCACTTGAATTTCCACGTGCCTGGCTTCACTCACTAGGTCTTTCTATCTTCATAGCTTCACTCACTAGGACTTCCCATCTGCCTGGCTTCACTCACCAAGACTTTCACCTAGTTTCACTCACCAGGACTTTCACCTACCTTCACTCACTAAGGTTTTCACCTGGCCTCACTCACCAAGACTTTCACCTAGCTTCACTCATTAGGATTTTCCAACTACTTAGCTTCACTCACTAGGTCTTTCACCTGACTTCACTCTCCAGGATTTTCCATTTGCCTAACCTCCAGTTAGGACTTTCCCAATTAAGTATCCAGTCAACCCTTTGACCAACTTGATTCTTCTTCATATCTAACTGGTCAACATTGACTAGAGGGGAATTGTATCAACAATCTCTCCAAGAGGACGATTGCATTTGCAATCTCCATGTATTGTCAAACATCGAAACCCAAACATCAATGCTCAAGCTTGAGCCCACTCAAGCTTAGTTAACCTGGTCAACCTGACCCAGGGGATATTACATCAACATTTTTTTCCTCTTAATATTATCAAAAAAATATCAAAAATATAAGGACATAATTGTCTTTTATAATTTTTTTACATTTGACTTTGGTCAAAGGGGGGTTAAGTGTTATTTTTTAAATAGAGGGGGCAAAATGCTACTTGATAGAAAATAGAGGGGACTTAAAGGTATTTTTCCCTAAAAATAAGTAAGAGACATTGGATTTACTTGGTTTGCAACCAAGGAGGTTGCTAGTCCATGGCAATGAAAGCTCCACTAAACAACTTCTTCATGAAGGCGGAGTAGCTTCTTACAGAAATTGAAAGCTCAAAAACTAAAGAACAAGTTTGTAAACGAAATACAAAGCGTGTTGTTTTGAACTTTGAGCACTAGGACTCTATTTATAGGTTGGTCGAATCTAGTCATTTGCTGACGTGACACTTTTCAGGTGCCTAGATCTGATCCGATCACCTAGACTCGATCAAATCGATCCATTCCATAACGATTTTTCTCCAACAGTTCTAAACTTCTCAGGCACCTAGTCTCGGTCTGGGCGCCTAGAGTCTGCTGATGTGAACTCTGTGCTGATCCTCTTCGATAATGGCTCTCACTGACATGGTCAAACTATCTAGGCGCTGTTAAGATCGATGGTCGTGGCTAGAGAGGGGGGAGTGAATAGCCGACCCCAAATCCTTCGCGTTTCTTTCTACAAATCAGGTTAGCGCAGCGGAAATAACTAAATAGAAACGCAAAAAGGAAAGATCAAACCTCAACTCGATGATGTAACGAGGTTCGGAGATGAAACTCCTACTCCTCGGCGTGTCCGTAAGGTGGACGAAGCCTACCAATCCGTCGATGGATGAGACCCCGGAAACCCAGCTAATAATCACTCCTTCTGGGTGGAGAAACCTCGCCACAGAAACTTCTTGCAACAGCAAGAAAGGTGTACAAAAATATAGCACAAAACAGAAGACAATATGAATGTACAAAACAAAGCTTGCCTACTGTTCTTGTCGACTGGAATCCGAAGCAGCAACTTCAGGAAACTCACAGCAGCAGCTGATCAGTCGAGGAAAGCTCACCCGAAGCTTCAAGAAGGAGCTCACACGAAGCTCAGTAAGCTAAGAGCTCAGCAAAGCTCGATCACAGTCAGGAGTAGGAAGAAGAAGAGAGGCATCGTAGAAGCCCTTGAACTCCTTTTATAACCTGCGAAGAAGACACAGAAGAAACTAGCCGTTGCTACGCAACGGCTAGGATGTGGACCGATCAGGATAAATCCTGATCGGTCCACAAGGGTCCTGATCGGTCACAAGACCGATCAGGCCCTTCCCTGATCGGTCATGGTGACCGATCAGGTCCTTCCCTGATCGGTCCCATGACCGATCAGGACCTTTCCCTCCTTCTGATCGATCACTGATTGGTCTGCTGACCGATCAGATAAGCAACAGAATGCTTCTGTTTGGTTACTGATCGGTCTGACCGATCAGATAACCCAGCGTATCACTGGATCGGTCACCAGACCGATCCAGGTTTAGAGCTCCCAGCCCTAAACCCTACTTGGTCCTGAGAACGAGCTACCAAGCCCTCTCCGACTTCGTCCGGTCCAGAGAACGAGCTACCGAGCCCTCTCTGACCTAGTCCGGAGAACGAGCTACCGAGCCCTCTCCGACTTCGCATGCCAAGCTTCCATACTTGGACTTTTCCCGTGCCAAGCTCTCTGCTTGGACTTTTCCGTGCCAAGTATCCATACTTGGACTTTACCCGTGCCAAGTCTCCATATTTGGACTTTTCACCAGATGTCTGGTCAACCTTGACCCATCTGGATTCCCCTTGCCTGGCTTCACTCACCAGGACTTCCAAACTGCCTAGCTTCACTCACTAGGTCTTTCCCCTGCCTGGCTTCACTCACCAGGTCTTTCCCAATTGCCTAGCTTCACTCACCAGGACTTTCTCCAACTGCCTGGCTTCACTCACCAGGACTTTTCCAACTGCCTGGCTTCACTCACCAGGACTTTCCGAACTGCCCGGCTTCACTTACCAGGACTTTTCCAGCTGCCTGGCTTCACTAACCAGGACTTTCATTTTCACCTAGCTTTACTCACTAGGATTTTCACCTGGCTTCACTCACCAGGATTTCCTGACTGCCTGGCTTCACTCACCAGGACTTCCTGACTGCCTGGTTTTACTCACCAGAACTTTTCGAACTGCCTAACATCCCAGTTAGGACTTCCCAGTTAAGTATCCGGTCAACCTTGACCTACTTGACTCTTCTTCATCCAACCTGATCAGACCCTGATCAGTATCTCTCCGCATGGACAACTGCACCTGCATTGTTCATGTCTACGTGTCTTTCTGTATTGTCAAACCTCGAAACCATGACCAAGGTTTACGCTTGGTCAACTAGGTCAACCTTGACCTACTGGAAATTGCACCAACAATCTCCCCCTTTTTGATGTTTGACAATACCTTTAAGTTAGGCTAATCCAAAAGCCTCAACTTTCTTCATGCCACTAGGTAATGAAGCATAAGTTACACCCTTACATTCTCCTCCTAAGAAGGCAACCTCCTTCTTAGATAATGAAGGCCTAACTTAAACCCTTCATTCTCCCTCTATTGGCACACATCAACAAACTCTCCCCCTGAAGAGTAAGTTATCGTTGTTCACAACTTCACTCGTTGTGATCAACAAACTCTCCCACTAACTCCAATGTTCTTCCTTGAACATTCTCTAGACATTCTCCATTCTCCCTCTTTTTGACACACATCAAAAAGAGTGAATCAAGGTCAAGAGTTTCTTCCTAATGAAAGTCCCATACCTTTCATTGAAACCCTTAATTTCCCCCTTGATACTTAATTCAACAATCAACTTAGTGATAATCCCATATCACTCATCCTCAAAAATTTCAACGAGTAAAAACTCCCCCTAAAAGTCAACTCCTCTTGACTAATAGGTAAAACTCCCCCTAAAGGTCAACTCCCCCTTGACCATTGCACCAACAATGTCTTGGAGAGTTTCAAACCTTTAGAACTCTAAAACACCACTTCCATAGCTGCAATTTCAGACAAACAGTCGAAATTCAGCAGGTTGGCACGTCCTGATCGGTCATCAGACCAATCAGGGATTCCCTGGATCGGTCACGGTGACCGATCCAGGCACCCCTGGACCGATCAGAATCCCCTCTGATCGGTCCACAACTCTGATTTCTGATTTCTGATTTCTTCTCCCGAAATTCAGAAACCTCTAGAAAATCACAGAAAATTCTAAAAATTATAAAATTTTGAGGATACACTCCTCATAACATATACTATCATGGAAAAATAGTTTTCTATGAAAATAAGTTCCATTTTCAAATCTTGATACAAAGTTCAAAAGTCTTTGAAATAGCTCAAAGTTACTTATCTTTGTATCTACTTGTTCAATGATGATTGCTATCACTAGAAAAGCTTCATCAAGGTTTTTCAAATCAATTTTGAAATGATTTTAAACCCTTCAATTTAGGATCATAATCTTAGGGCTAAATGTACATGACTTGTACATAAGCTTTCCCTATGATCCCCAACTAGAATTAGGCTCATCTAGGTACAAGAACTATGTACCTTGATCCTAACTCACAATCCTAATATCTCACACACATCTAAGGTGTATCAAACACATCCAAGTCAATTTTGATGTGAGATATGGGTTTAGGTCATCTTAGGCTAAGTTCTCATGCATTTTCTAAACAACAATTTGATCTCCATATCAAATTGTGTTTTTGTCCTTAAATCAAATTAATTGATTATAAATGCAAAAGATGATGACATGGCATATAATGATATCATAAGTGAAACATGTGCCAATGTCATGATGTCATGGCATAAAGTATGAAACTTAAATAAAGCATGACATTTAACTAACCTAAGCATTATCATGACATTTTAAATGATCATAAAATAAATATGATGTCATGACATGGCATATGGCAAATAATATATGGCAAATAGCACATAAAGGTATAGAAAATACCTAATTCTAGCCTTAGTTGTCATTTTTGATAGTTTTGATCATTTTGCCATAGGTTCTATATTCCTAAGTGTAATAGACCTAAAATCACATACCAAGGATGTTTAGATCACTATGTGCCAATTAAATTGACCTAAGAGAACTCCTCAAATGTGATTGGCACATCCTAATCACCTTAGAAATAATTTTCAATTTCATTTTCAAGGCTTAATTGCACCTTGAAAATTCCTAAAGTGCCACCTTTTGCCATGATTAGGTTAACTACCTATTCAAGTAAGGTTGGCACACCCTAACTCATCTAGCGTGATGAAATCACGCTCCTAGGAACCCAATACCTATTGGAGCTCATTGGGTTTACTAAGTATTCACTAGGGATGACTTCCCTAGCAACCCTTCTAATGACCCTCCTAGGCTTTAAAGCCTTGGTCATTTGGGACTCATCAAGATCAACTCTAGGGGTGACTCCCCTTGTGACCTTGGTGATGGTCTTTCTAGCCCTAGATTTTGTTCCATAATCGAATGGAACATTGTGATAAGTGGGCTTGACCATTTGGGACTTAGGTTTGTGACCCAAACCTTTCTTGTCCTTGGACATTGGTTTTTGACCCTTAAACCCTAGAGATGACTTCTCCAAGTTCTTAAGAGCCTTTTCCAAAGTATCAAGTCTTGACCTCAAGACTTGATTCTCCTTCTCTAATACCTCAATTTTTAATTTTTCATTTTTCTTTGAGGTATTCCTAGGCATGTGTCTAGTTGATTTGGGATTCCTACCTAGGTTTTCCTTAACCTTAGATGAGTTGATCCTAGGGTTGGCTTTCCTAGTGTTATTCTTATCTAGGCTCACATGTTTGGCACCTAAGCATGTGTATCGATTTCTATAATTATCATGCTTATCATTATTGTCAATTGCAATCAAACTACTAGCATGCATCTTACTAGTATTGCAATAATGTGCCTTAGAGATTACCTTAGGGTTTGCCTTAGCTCCCCCTATCGATGTGCTCGGTCTCTTGTCCTTGTGAGATTGCCTCCCCCTCGGACATTGGCTCCGATAATGTCCCCTTCGCTTGCATTGGAAACACACCACATGCTCCTTGCCCTTGCGTGTTGGGACTCCAGCTTCCTTGACCTTTGGCGCCGGTGGAGTCTTTCTAACCCTCTTTGGACATTTACTCTTGTAATGTCCAAATTCCCTACACTCAAAGCACATTATGTGTAATTTGCTAGAAATTAAATGGCTTGAGTTACCTAGAGTTGAGGATGGATGAACGCTCTCTCCTTCATCCCTTCCGGAGGTAGAAGCTTCTTCTTCTTGCTCCGAACTTGAAGAAGAACTCTCCTCCTCTTCTTCTTTAGATGTTGAGTGGCCCTCAACTTCTAAATCCATTCCTCCATAAAGTGAGCTACTTGGCTCACTTGACACCTCTTCATGACTTGAAGTGGAGTTCTCCTCATGGAACTTTGCCAAGTTGTTCCACAACTCCTTGGCATCGTTATATCCACCTATCCTACACAAAACATCATTAGGTAAAGAAAATTCAAAAATTTTCAATACCTCATCGTTGACTAGGGATTGGTGGACTTGTTCCTTGGTCCACTCCTTCTTCTCTAGGGTTTCTCCTTTCTTGTCCATCGGAGGCTTGAAATCTAATTGAACACAACTCCAATTTTCAAGGTTAGTCATAAGAAAGTACTTCATTCTTACCTTCCAAAACGCGAAGTCGTCGCGATCGTAGAAGGGTGGAATCGTGACATCTTCTCCAAATAAATCCATTCTCTAGCTCGTGCTCCCCCGGGTGTTGATCCAACGAAGAGCGGCCTCGCTCTGATACCACTTGTTAAGATCGATGGTCGCGGCTAAAGAGGGGGGAGTGAATAGCCGACCCCAAATCCTTCGCGTTTCTTTCTACAAATCAGGTTAGCGCAGCGGAAATAACTAAATAGAAACGCAAAAAGGAAAGATCAAACCTCAACTCGATGATGTAACGAGGTTCGGAGATGAAACTCCTACTCCTCGGCGTGTCCGTAAGGTGGACGAAGCCTACCAATCCGTCGGTGGATGAGACCCCGGAAACCCAGCTAATAATCACTCCTTCTGGGTGGAGAAACCTCGCCACAGAAACTTCTTGCAACAGCAAGAAAGGTGTACAAAAATATAGCACAAAACAGAAGACAATATGAATGTACAAAACAAAGCTTGCCTACTGTTCTTGTCGACTGGAATCCGAAGCAGCAACTTCAGGAAACTCACAGCAGCAGCTGATCAGTCGAGGAAAGCTCACCCGAAGCTTCAAGAAGGAGCTCACACGAAGCTCAGTAAGCTAAGAGCTCAGCAAAGCTCGATCCCAGTCAGGAGTAGGAAGAAGAAGAGCAGCCCACTGTAGAAGCCCTTGAACTCCTTTTATAGCCTGCGAAGAAGACACAGAAGAAACTAGCCATTGCTACGCAACGGCTAGGATGTGGACCGATCAAGATGAATCCTGATCAGTCCACAAGGGTCCTGATCGGTCACAAGACCGATCAGGCCCTTCCCTGATCGGTCATGGTGACCGATCAGGTCCTTCCCTGATCGGTCCCATGACCGATCAGACCTTTCCCTCCTTCTGATCGTCTCCTTCTGATCGATCACTGATCGGTCTGCTGATCGATCAGATAAGCAACATAATGCTTCTGTTTGGTTACTGATCGGTCTGACCGATCAGATAACCCAGCGTATCACTGGATCGGTCACCAGACAAATCCAGGTTTAGAGCTCCCAGCCCTAAACCCTACTTGGTCCTGAGAACGAGCTACCAAGCCCTCTCCGACTTCGTCCGGTCCAGAGAACGAGCTACCGAGCCCTCTCTGACCTAGTCCGGAGAACGAGCTACCGAGCCCTCTCCGACTTCGCATGCCAAGCTTCCATACTTGGACTTTTCCCGTGCCAAGCTCTCTGCTTGGACTTTTCCGTGCCAAGTATCCATACTTGGACTTTACCCGTGCCAAGTCTCCATATTTGGACTTTTCACCAGATGTCTGGTCAACCTTGACCCATCTGGATTCCCCTTGCCTGGCTTCACTCACCAGGACTTCCAAACTGCCTAGCTTCACTCACTAGGTCTTTCCCCTGCCTGACTTCACTCACCAGGTTTTTCCCAATTGCCTAGCTTCACTCACCAGGACTTTCTCCAACTGCCTGGCTTCACTCACCAGGACTTTTCCAACTGCCTGGCTTCACTCACCAGGACTTTCCGAACTGCCCGGCTTCACTTACCAGGACTTTTCCAGCTGCCTGGCTTCACTAACCAGGACTTTCATTTTCACCTAGCTTTACTCACTAGGATTTTCACCTGGCTTCACTCACCAGGATTTCCTGACTGCCTGGCTTCACTCACCAGGACTTCCTGACTACCTGGTTTTACTCACCAGAACTTTTCGAACTGCCTAACATCCCAGTTAGGACTTCCCAGTTAAGTATCCGGTCAACCTTGACCTACTTGACTCTTCTTCATCCAACCTGATCAGACCCTGATCAGTATCTCTCCGCATGGACAACTGCACCTGCATTGTCCATGTCTACGTGTCTTTCTGTATTGTCAAACATCGAAACCATGACCAAGGTTTACGCTTGGTTAACTAGGTCAACCTTGACCTACTGAAAATTGCACCAACAGGCGCTTGGACCCAATCTGAGCACTTGGACTTGGTTTGGGCACCTGGAATGGTCAACTTTCAGGTTAACCATTCTTTGACCTCGGTTTGCTTGGATAATGTTTTGGCCATCCAAAGTTAAGCTCACCCGAACCCAACTCCGACCTTCTCCTCGAGCAAATTTCCTCCCGGCTTCTCGTCCCTCGGATGCGTCGTGCGCTTCCTTCTCATCCACCAAAGTACTCATCCATAGCTCCTCGTTTCTCAGATGCGCCGAACTCGTTGACTCCCTTTTTGTGTCATTCTTCTCGCTCGCTGCGTCTCCCACTCAATTTTTTATTTTCCAAAGTCCCTGCATACTTAGACACAAGACATCAAATCTATCGAGCCTAAATTAACTTGGTTGATCACATTAAAATTAACCCAAGGTATTTATAATGCATTCCAGAACTGGATCACGTCATTAATTCAACCGATCCTCCTTGCTCATGTCGTTGATCAAGATCACATTGAAGTACCAACGATGGATGCCAAAAACTGTTGGAATTTATTGGATGGATTGACAGTTGCACAAAAAAAAAAATCATGTTTTGGAAATGAATTTTGCAACGGATTTTACAAAAAAAAATTTGTCGCAAAAAAATTTTGCAATGAATTTTGTAACGAAATAAGCATCATGCCATCCTCACGACGGTTGAGTGCTTAGCGCGTTGGAGAGAATCATGTTGGAATTCCAAGGTTGTTTTTTGTGTGATCAATCAAGTTATGTTGGGTCAGGTCCTGTTATGTGCTGATTCCTGTGTCTTAGTGTACAGGAGCTTAGGAGCACAGGAAGTCGAGCGAAAGACGCGGCTAGCGAGAAGGACGACACGGGAGAGAGATGACAGGCTCGGTGCATCCGAGGGACGAGATGCTATGGAAAAGTACACCAATGGACGAGAAGGATGTGCGCGATGTTCGAGGGATGAAAAGCCAGAGCGGAAGCCTACTCAAAGAGAAGGCCAAAAATTGAGTTCAAGTGAGCCCTATTCCAATAGCCGAAATCACCCAGGAGATCACAGTAGCAAAGGAGCGAAATGGAGCTACAAGTGCTGCTGGAGGCACCTTCAAAGGCTGTTGAAGGTGCCTCCGTGCCTTCTGTGGAAGGTGCCTTCCATGGCTGGAAGGCACCTTCGATGAATAGTGCAAAGACATCTTCGATGAATAGTGCGAAGGCACCTTTCAAGGCTATGGACAACACCTTCGACCAGGCTGAAATGAGCTGTTGGCCATGGATAAAGTTTTATCCACAGTGCCTCGCTGGAGGCGCCTTCCAGCCCTATGGAAGGCGCCTTCAGCCTGCAGATAAGATTTTCTAAGGGCTATAAAAAGACCCCTGGACCTAGAAAAGAGGTAACAACTTGTGTATTCACTTTCCTAGTTTTTTCTGAGCTTTCATTGTGTGTAAAAGGCTTGTCCGCCTTCAGTGAAAGAGATTCTTAATGAGCTTTCTACTGTCTTGGATTAACAACAATTTAGGTTGTAACCACATAATTCTTGGCCTTTTACTGATTTTATTTAAGTTGTTATTTCTATTTTTTTTAATTGCTTTGCTAATCTGAGTCGAAAGACGAGAAATGTTTATTTTAGTGTTTCAGGCAACTTAACCATCTCCAGCCGATCTAACCGGACCAACAAATTAGAGATTGGGTCGATGTTAAGTGCGGGTGAAATGGGGATTTTAGATTATGAGGCGGGATTTTAGATCCTAAATTTAGTAACTAATTTTGAATTTTATCCCTAAATTTTACAACAAATTATGAATTTGTCACAAAATTAGCTACAAATTTTGAATTCATCACAAATTCATCGCTAATTTGTAACCACAAATTTTGCGACAATTTTTTTTTTTGTTTCTAGTTTTATTATTGATTAACAACAATTTTTTTGCACTAATTTTGTTATAGATTTGCGATGATTTTTTTTATCGCTAAAATTCATAGTTAAATCTATGTTTTTAAAGTGGTATTAATTGATCAAATAGTGAGGGCCGACTTTAGGGGGAGGCAGCCTAGGCAGCTGCCTAGGGCCTCCCTATTCTAGGGGTCTCCATAGTATTAAAATTTTATATTTATATCTGAGGGTTTTATTAAATTTGATAATGGATCAATTTTTTTGACAGTTAAAAAAATATTTTATCTTTAACTGATCTGGTAAAAAAACTTTAAATAAGTCTTTTTTTTATTAATATCTCTTTTTATTAATTTTAATCAATTCACTATTTGAAATTGTTCAAATTTATCCTCATTTTTTAACATAATATTTTTACTTCGTATTTTATATTTATCCTTACCTTGTTATTTATAACATTCCACCTATTTTGTAATTGCGCAGGGACCAGAGACACATCTTGACTAAACCTTTTGCATCCACAATTCATTATATTCGACCATTAAAAATCAATTTGAGTGAAAAAAAGTCGATTCACTTTTTCCTTTTCAATTTTTTGATTCTCTCTCAAAGTTGATGTAAAATATCAAAAAATGATGAATAATGATAAGGGAATTTTCTGAAATTTTTAGAAATTTTTCTGAGACCGTATGGACGAGTTTACGGGGATAAAACTAGGCCCCGGGAAAAGCCTGTTTAGGCTACCCATTTAAGCGAGGAAAAGTTGAATTTATTTATTCATTTTCTTTTTCTTTTCTTTGTTTTCGCCAAGCTCTTCCCTTCCCCTGCGCGCCCGACGCCGCCGAACCCTTGCCCTAATCGACATCGGACGGTTTCCCTTCTCCTTGCGATTTAAGCCGTACTCGACTCCCTTCTCCCGATCCTCAAATTTTTCCCCAAGCCGATCTTCTTCACTGTCTCCTCCGCCCGAAGCCAGGCCACCCGACAGACGCCGACGCCACTGCCGCACCTTTTCCCCAAGCGTCGACGACTATCTGCCACCGCCGACCCGCTGTCGCCAGCGACGCTAAGCACCTCTACACAACACCGCTGCCGCAAGAAAGCGCCGCCGACATCCCCTATGCCCTAGCCTTCGTCAATCGTCGATCGCCCCACAGTCGCCCTCGATAGATCGCTGCCCTCTTCTATGCCCAGTTTCCTTACTGCCGAGCCAACAAGGTGAGTTGGTTGTACTTGGAACATTGGGTTGCACTCTTGATTTCCCCTTCTGATCTGGTCCACAGGTGTAGGGTTCGGTGGATCAATGATCACGAGGGTAATCTTGCGCTGTGGGTTTTCTTGGATCCGACAACTACTTCCATCCAGCAGCAATTAACCTTTGCTGGCAGCAACAACCCTAATTAGGCAGCAACTTTTTGATTCCAGCAGCAAGAACGACTGTGGAACTTGAGGTAAAGGTAGGGATTTGGTATATGTGTTGAATTAGGGCTAAATCGGGTAAGATGCTATGATTGATTATGCTTATTGTAAGTCCTAATTTGAATGGATTAGTTAGAATCGTTTGAGGAGTTAAATGATCTAATTAGGGTTTATAATTGGATATGGATTTATGTTAGCTTCTCGAGGATTTGATTTAGCTAATTTATTTATATGAAATTAGCTAAATCTGGATACCATGTACTACATGACTTTGACGCGAGACGAGTATCTCGATGTCGGATTTGAACCGGATTGGACCTTTCTTATTGGAGGCGGGTACTTTGACTTTATGTCATTTGATATGCATAGTAGTGTTTTTAACAAATAGCAATGATTATGTTTCTTATCTGCTTCGGTTGGTCACTACCTGATCTGTTACATGCTTGTTTTGTTTATTTGTTATGCACTTCATGTTAGTGCCTACCTGATTATACATGCTTATAGGGGTAGTGACATAATCATGTTTTTATTAATTATGTTTAGGACCTAGGTTTTGATACCTTATCATGTTATGTGCATTTGATTAGCGGCTCATATGTAATATTTTTATATTTAATTAAAAAAATATTATATAGGACTGTTATATAAAAATTAGCTTAGAGCCTCTAATTTTCTAAAGACGACCCTACGAACAGTTGTGTCTAGTTAGTTAGCTCGATGATGAATCGCCAGCTACAATTGGAGGAGTTCGGTATGATGACATAGATCTTGTCTCTTTTATATTTTCTATCCATCACTTTTTCAGTTATCGAGATATTCGTTTGGGTAACAAACATACCCTTCTTTGTATTGTCATTATCGATTTAATCTTGTCAAATTATCCCTTCAAATATCGACATATCCCTTTTGTTATTTTTATTTCTACGAATAAGAGTATTAAGCTTGAAGTAAAAGCTATACTTTTTTTTTTCAAATGATATTATACCGCTTAGAAATTTATGATTTATCGACAATCATCTCTTGAGAATCCACTTACGTCTCGAAGTATAAGCATTCTAAATTTTGAATCCTAGCAAACTTTTGAAGTCGTACTCTTAAGAGATGAAAGAGAAGATAGTTGAAGAGGAGAGTGATTTAAGGAGAAAGAATAATGTTCTTTTATATAGGGATAAAGGTTATGGCAAAAGAGTGAAGGTTTATCCGAGAGGTGAAAAAAATATAGGGGGTGGCTTTTAATTAATTAATGATATCAATCATCATTTAATTGATTAATTATTCAATTAATCAAATTGACTTCCATATATATTAATTAATTAATATTGCAACATTGATTAATGGATTTCACAGTACTCATGATTTTCGAGTTAAAAATTTTGGACTCGTGAAATAATCGTTTGTTATTCAATTTATTGATTGCTACAACTAATTCTCCAATGATAACAATACGTACCAATTTATACGAAAGATGAGAAATTCAAAGATATGTAATTCTATCACTCGATCGGTTCCTTTCGGGGAACCCGACGAAAGATAATGATTTTTCGGATGACTTAGCTTCTGGTAGCGTTTCATTTTGGCATTGTATGAATTATTTATCAGTCTCCCACAAATTCATTTGCATTGACTATGACTTGAGATGTACTAGGTGCAAACTGTTTCTCCTGGTTAAGTCGATTTGATTCTGTACGTAAGGTACTATATATTGCTTTATATGAGAATATAGTTATTTGAATGTTTTTTAAATGTGAACCCTCACCACGCAAATGTGCTATGCAGTGCCACTGACACAACCTCATGTCCTTTAAATAAGCTTTCTCAAAGCTTGACAGTTCCTAACTTCCTGTCGGAAGGATCGTATATTCTTTCTCCTGGTTAAGTTGATTTGATTCTGTTTGTAAGGTACTATATATTGCTTTATATAAGAATATAGTTATTTGAATGTCTTTTAAATGCGAACCTCGCATAGTTGCTACGCAGTGCCACTGACACAACCTCATGTCCTTTGATTAAGCTTTCTCAAACCTTGATCGTACCTAACTTTCTGTCGGAAGGAGGTGGTATAATTTATCCCCAGACCAACAATAATGTATGCAGTCCACACTTGGATTGAAGGTGATGTGACATAGGTTGCAGCCAACAACATTAATCTGCCAAGAGTGTCTAATCGATCGCGCCACTTTGTACGAATGGAAGGATGCAGCAAGCAATAATATAATGCGCTCATGTTTGAGAACCTTGAGGTTGTCTTAACTATAATGAGATTTTGCAGATGATAATGAATGAATGATTGATCCTGAAAATCTGAATTCATGTTTTACTTTATGTAACGAATTTTCCTTCTCTTTTTCATATTATAAATGGAGTTGGTTCACCTTCTGTTCAAGGTCATTGTTGGTTGCTGTGTAGGAGATTGGTTTCTTCCAATTGTTTAGAGCTAAGCTCTGTATATATTCGTAGCAAAATTCCGCTTATAAATCTTTTCAAATCGATCATAAAGAAGAAAAATATTGCCATTTGATCTTTAAATATCATTGCTGATAGTTCGAAGCACTTAATTTCTAATAACCTAGCTATGTTCTCCATACGTCTTTAATCATCTTCAAGAATTCATATATATATATATTAATGGTGCCAAGCATGGTAGGGTATTGATAACCACTTAAAAAAATCATCAAATAGTGACTAAAAACAAATTCCATCGTTAATTAGTGACGGATTCTGTTTTGATCACTAATTAGGGACGAAAAATAAATTCTGTTGCTAATCCATTTCTATTTAGGCGGCTAAAATCCTAAATCCTAAATTCCGTGCCATGACGAAACTGAATATGTTTTCTGTTACAAAATTCATGATTTTAGATTTCCCCGATCATTTTTTTCCCTATCTTTTCCCCTCGAACTCTCCTCTTCTCTCACTCCGATTGTCAACCAATTGCTTCTCCAGCACACACGTTCTTCTTCGGCACATGTAGTTTTCTCTTGCACACAAGTAAACTAGATCTTTCCCTCTCCTCTCTCTTCATGCGCAGGCCTTACCCAGGCGACCTTGAGGCGATTGTTGTTGCGTGTGGCCAGCCGTGGCCGTGCATGACCGAGCAACAGCAAGCTCGCGGCCACAAGATCAGCTGGCTGCGAGATCAGATCGACATCGAGCTTGATCGGCCGCGAGATCAGTCGACCGTGCCTAGTGCGATCTTGCCCATCCATAAGCTCGGCTGTGAGATCAGCCTTGACCTCAACTAGTCCTAGCTGCAAACTTAGTTGCAGTTTTAGCTAATTCATGCCGTAATTTTGACCGACCGTTGTTTTATCTTATTTTGTTACCTTAATAACCTTCTAGTACCGGTCTCATGAATATGGAGGAAGGTAAATGTAGGTACATAGTTATTATATGCATGGTGGGATAAATTTAATGTAGTCAGTTTTTAAGAATTGCTCTCTTGGTCATTACGCCAGAGATGTCATGCACCTACCGTATACGCTACGTCCCGGGACACCTTATTTTATATTTAAGGTATTATGAAATATGATTAAAAAAATATCAATTTTTTTTTTTATCTTAAAGTATACTGCTGCATTTTCTGATCTATATGATGTTTAGGTATATTGTTTTTTTTTTCAAGTTCAAATTTATTGTTTAGTTTAAATTTATGTGTTATTGATAATATTAAGAGGTTTGAGTTTTTAAAATTAGGTTTAAATTATATACATGTTTAATTTTACATGTTTATGTTGCAATTACTTGTTCAGATTCTACCTATTGATTATTTTGAACTAAAATTAAACTATTTATGAAATATTTATGTTATGTAGAATATCTTGACTACAAAATAAGATACTTTTTCCCTTTATACGGAAGAACTAAAATGCCATAATATTTGTTTATTCATGTTTAGTTTACACGTTCATTAATAATAGAACATTTATTCTCATTAGCTTACAATGTGTACGAATAAAATATAAATATACAATAGATAAGAAAATAATTTCATCATCTCATAATATTTTGCAGGAGTTAAAAGATTTTATGAAATTCTCTAAGTCATATCCAAAATGTATGAATGACGTAAAGTTAAAGTATCCGAATAATCATTACAAATGTCGAAATATAACTTTTCATGATGAAAATATTGTTGGGAGATTGTTGATGCAATTGTTCTCGAGTCAAGGTTGACCAATTGACTAAGCTCGAGTGGATTCGGATTTGAGTTTCAATGTTTGGACAATATGTGAGAAGCGGTTAGGTAGATCAAGGTCGATCAGATACTTGACTAGGAAAGTCCTAACTGGAGGTTAGGTAAGGTAAAGTTCTAACTCGAGGGTTAGCCAAAACAAAGTCCAAGTGGGTCAAGGAGGATCAAACGTTGGCAAATGAAAGTCCTAACTGCAGTTAGACAAAGCAAGTCTAAGTGGGTCAAGGAGGATCACACATTGACAAAGAAAAGTCTTAACTGTGGTTAGACAAAGAAATGTCCAAGTGAGTCAAGGAGAACTACATGTTTGCAAAGAAAAGTCCAAGTGAGTCAGGGAGGACCATACGTTGGTAAGAGAAAGTCCTAACTGAGATTAGGCAAGAGGAATATCCAAGTGGGTCAAGGAGGATCGCACTTGGTGATCAGAAGTCCAATGAAAAGTTGACAAAGAGAAACTCTAAGTGTGTCAAAGGTTGACTAAACAGTTGATGGTTGTAAGTCCAATAAGGAGTTGACATGAAATGAGGAAGTTCCGGTATAGCAAACTTCCAAAGGCCATAACTTTTGACTCGGATATCAGAATGAGATGATCTCAGATGTAAAACGAAACTTGTTTAGAACTTTACACATATTACCACGTACTAATTGATTTGGTAATCGATTGGGGGGATCAATTGAGTAGGTAATGAATTGGTTGATGAAGCACAGTATAGAAAGTGTCTTGATTGATTGGGTAATTGATCATCATCTTTTCCAATCAATTAGGTAATCAATTGGGAGAGTTTGTGAGTGAACAATGAGCTTATGAATCGATTAGGCGATCGATTGAAGCTGCCAATTGATTAGGTGATCGATTGAGAGCATTTCTTCGTTACGAATAGTGAGTTTCCCAATCGATTAGGTAATTGATTGAGAGGATAAACTCGTGACAAATAGTGGGCTTCTTAATTGATCAGGTGATCGAGTGAAGTCGCATAATCGATTGCCTAATCGATTGAGAAAAGAAGAAAAGAGCCGTTGCGAGGTTTGGACGGCTGAATTTGCTCGAATCTGATGTGGTAATTGATTGGGAGTTAGGTCACTTGATTAGGAACTCTAATCCGCAGGGTATAAGGCATTTGAAGGATTCAAATCAACAAGTCTTCTTCTCCACTATTCACCACTGGTTCTTGGAAGACTCCGAGAGAAGTGCTGCTATATTTTTGAGTCTACAAGAGGCATTTCAAGTAACAAGAGATCAAGAAAGCAAGGTTCTCAATTATATTGTGTATTTACATCTTATTTTCATTGTATTCTTGTATGTGAGCTTGTACAAGGTTTTTTCACCTCTGGATTATTTTCAAGGAGTATTTTTCATAGTGGAGTGTGTATACTCTGTGGATCCTTGGATTAGTCACCTCAAAGTGGTGGATACCAAGTAAATTCTAGTGTTAATATTGCTTCAAGTTTTTCATTGAAACATATCAATAAGACGAAGCGATTGGAGCTAATCACCTCCCTTTAGCTCCAGGAGTGTCCTAATAGATACCGTGAAAGTACATCTATGTAGAAATGATTTTATTCCAAATTATTACAATTAGTATTGTCATAGAGAACCTTATGTATTTGATGCAATTGGACATTCCGTTGCTTCGTCATTCTACCCGATTGCTCCAGAGAAATCATCAAGTCTTTTGAAATATCAACTTTAGCAATCCTTACACCAACTCTTTCTTTAATAATCATTTGATGTTCCTCATGTTGGTATGGACAAGTCTATGGTGTCAAAGTCAAGTTTCTCTTCTTTAGACATGAAACATTTAGAAAATACATTAGTAGTACCAAAAAATTCAACTTGATACTTTCATTTCTATGGCCTATGAGCATAGTAGTGTTTAATTCGTTATATTTGATTAGACATTGAGATGCGTTAAAATCAACTCAATATTCTGAATTGTGAGAACCCTTAGTTGTGTTTTGATATGTTGTCAAATAAATTTAAGTTAGGTCCTGTTGTGTTTTTATTTATATGTCTAAGTGTACAAGGACTTAGGAAAACATACAAGAACTTGATGGCCAAAGAGCATTAGAGATGACAAACCTTACTTGAAGACATAAGCGAGCAAGAAGGATGACACGGAAATGAGTCGATGAGCTCTGTGCATTCAAGGTACGAGGAGTTATGGAAAAGTATTCAAGCAAAACGAGAAAGACGCATAGGAGCAAGCTGGGGCTCAGTGTATCCAAGAGACGAGGAGCTGGAAGGAAGACTGTACAAGACAACCGAGACAAAGCGAAATGGTCAAGTCTAAGATTGACCATTTCCAAGCGATCAAAAGCTCTCCGGGTGATCGAGTGTCATCACCATGTTAGCAGGATCCATTGTTGAATGAATCAGGATGGAGTTTTGTCAGCAAGCCTCCAGGTGACCAGAGAGCCTCTGAGCAACCGAAGAGCGAGGAGTCATCCAAAATCATTAGAGGATCATTGCCAACCTAGAGGTTTCGACGAATATAGGCAATCAAGGAGCCTATGGTTGATCAAAGAGTGTCACATCAGTAAATAGTCAAATCCAGATAAAGGATATAAATAGAACTGAAGCTCAAAGAATAAACATAATAGACATTCAAATACATTGTCTTTTAGTTCTGTTATTTCCTTTATGCTTAATCGGTGTAAGAGGTTTCTTAGCTTTTGAGTCATTTTCGATGAGAATATCTTAGTGGAGTTTTTATAGTAACCCAAGAGTTGTAACCAAGTAAATTCAACCTCTTCTTATTCTATTTGTATTATTTTCTAATTAATGTGTGTGTGTCCATCTTAGATCTTTAGCAAGAGAAATAGATTAGTTTTATTTGTAGGTCTCTATTCTCCCCTCCTGTCTAGCGATTCAAACCACTTCTGTAGCACCAAAAATTGATATCACTCAGACCGCTCAGAAGGACTAACCACTGACTAAACAACTAGATCGGGAGGAATGACCAGATCAAACATCCACCCACCTAAATTCGAGGGCGAGTTCATTATATGGAAAAAGAAAATGGAGATGCTCCTTAAAATTCATTTTGATATTATGCTTTGTATACATGGTTTTAAAGTGCCCGTGAACAAAGATGGTGAAGAAATGGAGGAACAATAATGAATCACAAAGCAACGAGATGAGTTCACGACTAATGGTAAGGCTGAGATTCACTTGCTAAGTGTACTACCAACACAATAACTCAACAAGATTAGCGCCTACAACTTTGCCAAAGATTTTTGGGGAAAATTCCTGAAACTTTATGAAGGCACCTCAAAGGCAAAACTGGTTATACAAAATTTTCTTAGAAATAAACTCAGTAACCTTAAACTGGAAAAGGGTGAGAAGGTTGCACAATTACGTGCAAAATTGACAGAAATCCTCACCAGCCTCAGTAATCTCAGAGAACTAATCACAAACCAAGACACGCTCAAATCTGCACTCAATGCATTTCCAAGAACTCAAGAATGAATATCGATAGTAGACTCCTACTATCTTTTAAAAAATCTTGAGATAAGTAGTTTAGAAGAATTCTTTTCAACTATGAAATTACATGAATCTAGATGTGCAAGGATGAAAGAAATAGGAATGATAAATCACAACATACTTCTACAAGCAAAACAAAATGAGTCATAGAGTGTTTAATGGATGGAGATGAACAAACATACTTGGTAAGAAAAATAGATAAATTTTTTAAAACTAACAATTTTGACAGGAGACAAACATTGAAACTATTAAAGAAAAGGCAGAAGAGGAAGATAAGATGCTTTAACTGTGATGAGGAATGTTACATCAAGGACAACTACTCCAAACTTAAGAAAAAGACCAAAAAAAGGGGGAAAGACAAAGCAAAGCCCAAAGAAAAAAAAATGCTAAAGCAACTTAGAGCGAAACCTCATCTTCAAAAAATTTAGAGACTGAGTATATAGCTAGTCTTACATTAATGGCAACTTATCAAGAAGAAGATTCAAAAAGCTTAAGTGAAGAAAGCAATAGTATAGGGGGAGCCTCAACTTACGAATTTGACACGGTAAGTGCATGAGGTACGTAATCTACCCTCAGATCAACTATATGATGCTATAAAATGTTTTCCAGTTCATTATGCAAACTAAGAGCTAAGTATATAGAATTAAAAAAAGATAAAAATTGAATTATAAAATAAATTAGAAAATAAATTAGAAAAATCTATTCAATTGAAGAAGTTTAAAAGATTTAAGGATGAAAAATGCAAAATTAAGGTAACATGTAGAAACTCATAAAATTACATTAGAAAATTCTTCCATTGATTCAAATAATCTAAATATAATGTTAAAACCCCAAAGAATAAAATTTAGCCAACAAGGATTACGATATGAAGGACCAAAATATAATTTTAGATACCCAAGGGGTCAAATTAGAAAACTATTAAAATATTTTATTCCATAAAAATATTCGATAAATCTAGTTGGTATGAATTTATTTTGAATGCCTAAATTTGTTTTGATAGCTTAGAAAATTTTTTGAATAGTCAACCATAATATACTATGAAATATTCTTTTTATAGTTATCAGAACCTTGGCAAACATTGCAAACATACATGTATTCAATGGCTAAGGAGCATTGGAGACGACAAACCTTGACAGAAGACACAAGCGAGCGAGAAGAATGACACGAGAAAGGAGTTGATGAGTTCTATGCATTCAAGGTACGAGGAGCTATGGATGAGTACTCCGGCGAAACAAGAAGGATGCATAGGAGCGAGCCAGAAGGATTTGGTGTATCAAAGTGACAAGAAATTGGAAGGAAGACAGTGCAAGGCGACCAAGACAAAGCAAAATGGTCAAGTTTAAGGTTGACCATTTCCATGAGACTTAAAGCTCTCTGGGCGATTGGGTGTCATTGCCACATCAACAGGAGTCATTGCTGAACAGATCAAAACGAAGTCCATATCAGCAAACCTCCAGGTGATCGAAGAGCCTCCCGGAGACCTAAGAGTAAGGAGTCATCTAGAATAGTTAGAGGATCATTGCCAGTAGAACAAACACAACACACATTCGAATACATTGTCTTTCAATTCTGTTATTTCCTTTATGGTCAATCGATGTAAAAGTTTTCTCCACCTCCGGGTCATTTCCGATTAGATCTTAGTGGAGCTTGTCATAGTCTTGGACTAACAATCCAAGGGTTGTAACCAAGTAAATTCAACGTCTTCTTATTATGTTTGTGTTATTTTCTAATTAATGTGTGTGTTCTTAATAGATCTTTAACAAGAGAAATAGATTGGTTTTATTTATAGGTCGATATTCACCCCTCCCCTCTAGCTATCCAAACTGCTTTTGCTGTGCCAAAACGAATCATACAGTTCACTAACACGAAGAAGATTGAAGGTCATGCCTTTCACTAATAGGACATTTTTAATCATGAATTGTTTAGAAATTTTAATGTCTTCTATTCCTATAACCTCAAGTTCACCATTATTATCAAAGGAAACAATATATTTATTTTTGTTCTTAAGTGATGAAAACTTTAATGAGCTTCCCGTCATGTGCTTATAGCATCCGCTATCTATAAACCATATTGTTGGATGCTCCCCCTCGGCGCATGCCTATTTAAACATGATGAACTCAATATTTTGATACCTAAATTTTAGGTTTGATAATATCAACAACATATTGCTTGGATATCCAAGCTTGCACAATTTTAATTTTAGAAACATGATTTCTACTGATTAAGGACATAAATTTAACTTCTTTGTATTTTGATTAATACTCTAATCCTGATTTGACAACCCATTGAACTCCTAAAATTATTTTTAAATATTTAGAACTTGAAGTAAACTTTTCCAATACATTTCTAAAAGTATCTACTTGCAACTCTAAGTATACATTTTTTATTTTTAAGCTAATCAAATTGATTAGTAGCATTTTCATGATGAATGTAAGTCTCACATGACACATTTTCATCTCTAAATGACTTCAATTCTTTTTGTAGTTCTTTAAGTCTACCTTTTGATTTAGATAAAGCATTTGTTAACCATGCTATGGTGGAGTAAAATTTATCTAATTTTGAAGAGGTTAAATGCTCAAATGTTACCATGGCCTAACATCTCAGGGAGATGGGTAACAAGATTCAAGATCTTAACATTGCTAGCCATGCATTGACCAATGAACAATAAGTTCAGGCAGTTATCCGTTCTCTTCCTGATTCTTGGGAAACGATGAAACATAATCTGACCCACAGTAAGAGTATCAAGACTTTCACTGATGTCTCATGCCATGTAGAACTTGAGGCGGAGAGGATTGAATCCGCAAGGATTTCTAGTCAAGCTTTTATAGTTGAAGGTTCTGGTTCCAAGAATAAGAAAAAATAATTTAAGAAAGGAAAGGGACAAGGAAAGGAGACTAGTGCTGTTGTTGCTAAAAACCTAATCAGGAAGAAAGGAAAGAAATATGGACAAAAAACTAAAAGTAAGCTGACTTGCTTCAACTATAGCAAGAGGGGCCATTTTGCTCGAGATTGTACTGAGCCTAAAAAGGTAGATCCATCTTTAACTTCTTTCCATGAGCATTATGTTGTAACTATAGTATTGTTAGCTAATTTTTATTCTTTGTGGATTGTAGATTCAGGAGCAAAGAATCATGTAGCTCATGATCGAGCTATATATGTGGAGTATCGTCGGGTACCAGTTGACAATAAATGGATATATGTGGGAAACAATGCAAGAATTGAAGTCAAAGGAATTTACACTTGCAAGCTAAACCTACGCGGTGGGCGTACCTTGTTTCTACATGATGTCTTGTGTGCTCTTAAGATTCGATGGAATCTGGTTTCTGTCATTTATCTTCTTGATTTAGGTTATTGTGTAAATTTTTATAGTCGTTGTGTGGAACTTCGAATTAACTCTGTGTTAATTGGATATAGTTATGTAATAAATAGTTTTATGATTCTTGATATAGTACTAAATAATAATGATGGTTGTTTTTTGAACATTGCTCTTACTAGTAATGCTGATGTCAATGATAAAATTTGGCATGCTAGACTAGAACATATAGGACAAGAATGAATGAACAGATTGGCTAAGGAGGACCTTTTAGGCACTCTTGCTAAGATTAACTTGCCTATATGTGAGCATTGACTTGCTGGAAAGGCAACTAGGAAACCATTTGGCAAGACTATTAGGGCTAAATCACCATTGCAATTGATTCATTAGGATATTTGTGGTCCAATGAATGAACGTTGGATAGGCAGAAAGCCGAATTTGAGTAATCTGAGACCTTGGGGGTCAGCTGTCTACGTTCATGATAAGACTCATGAATATGGAAAATTAAGATCTAGAGCTAATAAGTGTATCTTTATAAGGTATTCTGAGACTTCTAAGGGTTATGTCTTCATTGGTGAGCGATAAAATGGAATCATCTCTGAAATAGAGTCAAGAGATGCTACTTTTCTTGAAACTAAGTTCTCGACATGAGGTGAAGTTGATAAGACAATTCCTCTATATCAGAGAGAGGAGGAGGATAATATTTCTTTATTAAAAAAATTAGGAGATGCCTGAATTTAATCAACCTAGTGGGAGTAATTTGCCACTAAATGAGTTAGTTTCTCAACAGTCTAATCTACTAAGTAGTCATCAGATTATTCCTCGAAGAAGGTTTGACATTGAGAATGAGGCATTGATGATTCTCCCAGTTGATGATGAGGAACCTTGAACAATTGATGAAAATTTGAGAAGCTCAGTAAGAGAAAAATGGAAAATTGTAATGGGTGAGGAGATGGAGTCAATGAGAAAGAATAAAGTTTGAGATTTAGTCAATCTTCCTCCGGGCCGAAGGGCTATTGGGAATAAGTGGATTCTCAAATAAAGAGAAAAGTAGATGAATCGATTAATAGATATAAAGCTCGATTAGTTGCAAAAGGATATACCTTAATGGATGGTATTGATTTTAAAGAAAATATTATCTCCAGTTGTGAAGTTTGTGTCAATACGTGTCATTCTAGCTATAGTAGCACAATTTGACATAGAATTACATCAGATGGATGTAAAAAAAACTTTCCTTAATGGTAATCTTGACGAAGAAATTTATATGGTACAACCAAAAGGTTACGTTGCTGAAGGGCAAGAGAAAAGAGTATGTAGACTTGGGAAGTCTATATATGGGTTAAAGTAAGCGTCAAGACAATGAAACTTAAGATTTAATGAAGTCATTTTATCTTATGGTTTCGAAATGATCAATGATGATCATTGTGTTTACCTAAGAAAGTAAAAAAAGAAAGTTTGTCATTTTATTATTATATGTTGATGATATGCTAATAGCTGGAAGTGACATAAAGTGTGTGATAGAAGTCAAATCCTGACTTTCATCACAATTTGACTTAATAGATATCGGAGAAGTAGAGTACATCTTAGGAGTGAAAATCATTAGAGATCGATCAAAAAGACTTTTCGGTTTATCTCAAGAAGCTTATATCACTAAGATACTACAACACTTCAAAATGTCATATTTCAACATTGAACAAGCACCTATAGCGAGAGGTACTATTTTGAGTAAAAGTATATATCCCAAGGCTCCTGAGGAAATAGTCGAAATGAAGAAAAAATCATATGTCAGTACTATTGGTAGTTTAATACACACTATGTTGTGTACTCGTCCTGATATAAGCTATGTTGTTGTCTTAGTTAATTATTTCCAGTCAAACCCAGGATCAAAACACTGAAAGTGGTGAAAAGGATATTCAGATATTTCAAAGGAACAACAGATTATTACCTCTGTTTCCAAGGATCATATATGAGCCTGAGTGGCTACACAGATGTAGATTGGGTAAGGGATCTTGATGACAGAAATTTCACATCTGGCTATACCTTCTTGTTGAATGGTGGTGTCATCTCATGGAACAACAAGAAGTAGGCTTATGTAGCCTTGTTGACAATGGAAGCTAAGTATGTGACTTGTGTAGCGACTGTGCAAGAAGATGTTTGGCTAAAGAATGAAGAGAGAGAAAATAAGGAAAGAGAGTGTGTGATGGGAGAGAATAAAGAGAGAAAATGGTAGAGAATCTGTGATGAGAGAGAATGAGGAGAGAGAAAGTATGTTGAGAGAGAAAGTGTGATGATAGAATGAGGAGAGAGAAAGTGTGATGAGAGAGAACAAGGAGAGAGAGAGTGAAATGAAAGAAAAATTGAACAAATATACTAAGGGTATTTTCGTCTAAAACTTAATTCTCATTCCTATTCCATTAAAACCCAAGGGAGAGGGTGAGTTTCATCCATATCCAAGTTTTTGGGTTTCATTCCAAAATTTTGATTACATTCCCATCAACCAAACACAAGATTTGGGAATGAATCCATTCCCTCATTCCCAAACCCTTAAACCAAACGCCACCTTATTCACTGGTTCATTTAATTTTTTTCACTAATTACCTATACTTTTTTGATGTGATCAAAGTGGGAGAGATAATAAGATAAGGGTGCATAATTTTTATAAAAGTTTGATTGTGCTTAATATAAGATTTCTTATACTTATCGTAAATTTGTTACTTGTAATAAATTGTAAATTTATTTCTTAAATAGTTTTATTATTTGTTTACCCTAACTTAATTTCGGTTAATGCACATAAAAAAATAGGGAGAATGTAAGTACTCTAGGTTAGTTTTGATGTAGTCAACCTGGTTAAGTTAGGTTGTACGATTTAAGTTAGGTCTTACGATTTTGATGTCTTGTGTCTGAGTGTACAAGAACTTAGCAACACAAGAATTCAAGCATAAGACATAGAAGAGAGAAAGATGACACGTTAAGGGAGCCGACGGATTTGGTGCATCTGAGAGACTAGAAACTACGAAAGAGCACATCAGTGTATGAGAAGAACGTGAGTGATGTTCGAGGGACGAGAAATTGGAGAAGAAATCTGCTTGTGAAAAAGGTTGGAGTTGGGTTCGGATGAACTCAACTCTAGTTGACCGGAGAATCACCCAAAGAAGAGCGAGGAAGAGTTAACTAGTTTTGAAGGTTAACTGATTAAACTTCATATTGGAAGGCGCCTCCAACATGGTTGGAGGTGCCCTCGCACTTTTTGGTTGAAGGCTCCTCTAACCATGTTGGAGGCGCCCTCGAGCCTCCAATGGAGGCGTCTTGAGTTACAATGACCATTGTTGTGACCATTTCGAAGAGGATAAAATCTCATCCATTGGAGGCACCTGAAAGTCATTGGAGGTGCCTCCAACCCACGAAAACCAATGGTAAGACCTGCCCAGAATGCTATAAATAGCATCATGAAGCTATGAGTTAACTACAACAATTCATAATCAATTTCTATACTCCTTATTAAGCTGTCAACGGTTGTAAAATGCTTCTCCGTCTTCAACGAAAATGATTCTTAAAGAGCTTTCACTTGCGTTGAATTAACAACTATGTAGGTTATAATCAAATAAATCTTGCCTCTTTTATTTTATGTTATTGATTAATTTATTTATAATTGTTTAATTGTTTATCCTTGCTAGTTAGAAAAGTAAGTAATTTTTCTAATTTTTTTTCAGGACTATTCATCCCTCTCTAGCTAGCCTTGCATGGACCAACAAAACCCTCCATCATCAAGAATCACATATCAATCTCAGTCATAAGGTAGTGCTCCATGTGTCTATTTTGTCAACGAAGTTGTTTCCTTCGAAATAAGGTGGTCGGATAGTGTTACAACCTCATTTCAAAGACATCTTTGCAGCTCGAAACTTTTACGCCTTTAATTTGGATGCTTACTTTGATACTACCTATTAGGACCTTGCGAGCTAAATGGAGTATTGAATAGTTCAAATTGCTTCGTAGTTGAGATTGGACAATGAAAACCTGGAACCAACACAAGCATAAAGCTAATTCAAATGATCTTAGTTGTCTAATTTTGGAAGAAAAAAAGGAAAAATTATTCATATTTCATACAAGATAATTGACAAACGTGGAAATAAATAAATTAGTGACTATAATTGGAGATGCATAAATTACGGCCATCAACAAATGACCAGTTTGGAGGATGGGCGATCATTTTAATTGGCTTGTATGTTAGAAGATAAAACAAAGTTACGGAAACCATAGTAATAAATAGTGAAAATTACTTCTTTTTTTTTCCAAAAAAAAACTTTGGAGAAATCTTTTAGTTCTTTCTTCCTCGTGATTGGTATTATGGAATATAGTTAGATGTCTACAATCGTATTAATTGATCCATTAGTTCACTCGACAATTTAGAGATAGAGATTAAGTTGAGTTGTGAATTCTTCACTTCATATGAATCAATATTTTCTATGATATGTTATGGTATGTGTCATTGACTCACTATACAATATTTAAATAATCTAGAAAGTTGACTTAAGTTTTATTGTTCAAATAAATAAATATTTTAGATATTTCTTTCCAGAGAAGAAAGGGTGTCTTGAAAATGAAACATATTTAAGAGTGGTTGATAATACGGTAAAATAGAGAAAAATTCTTAATCATAATCATAATTTTATATGCAGTCTTTAATCATAAAAAACTTTGTTTCCACTTTCTGCATGTAAAGTATTACTTGTTTTAACTCGTTCATGCAAATATTGTTACCTAAATTGTCCCTCAGAATTTTTTAGGTATAAAAAGTCTAAAAACGAGTATATTTCCGATTAAATTCAGCACTTTACACTAGAATTCAGTATTTTATACTAGAATCGAGTCTATTTTCTATCAAAATTAATCTTCTTTTTGGTGCAAATAGTCTAAAAATGAGTATAATTTCTATTAAATTCAGCACATTAAACTAGGATTGAGTATATTTTCTATTAAATTGAGCACGACTTTTTTTCTGCTTAATATAATTCCTTATAAATTCAGCATCATTTACTATTTACAAAAAATCTAGTATATTTTTCATCCAATTGAGTACCATTTAAAGAAAATCTAATATATTTTCTATCCAATTGATGTGAAAAAAAAATCGTACATAGAAAATATACTAGATTCTAATTTAATGTACTGAATTTAAGAGGAATTATACTGATTTTTGAACTTTTTATACCAAAAGTATCATGGGTAATTAGATAAATATATTTAACTAGGAAATGGAAATAAAAATTTTTATGGATAAGAATTACATGCAAAAATTTATTTACTAACGAGGACTATATCTAAATTTTCCATATATTGATTTTGTCAGTTTTATCTTGAAATTTCTTTCAAATTGATTTTGATTTATGTCCAGCATTTTGTTTTATTTCTTATTAAAAAAATATTTAAAATCCCGATTTCATTTGTGTATGTGAAAAGCACAAATACTGATAAGGACATTTGATAAATTTGTAATTTGTGTTTGTGTGTACCTATGTCGCTTGATGAAGAATATGTGTGTGAATTAACTAATGAAAATAAATTGACAAGTTTCTGTGATATCTCCATATGTCTTATAAATTTCATCACATGCTAATTCAACATCAAAGTCTCTCGCTTCAAATTAAATAGTGATACAATCATTATCTTAATTAATATTAAGCACAATAATCTAGTTGGACCAGTTGGTGTGTTCTCTTTCAAATAAACATCAAAGTCTCTCGTTTCAAATTAAATATTGATGCAATCATTATCTTAATTAATATTAAGCACAATTATCTAGTTGGATCAGTTGGTGTGTTACTCTTTCAAATAATAATAATATCACGACTAGCACGCGCATAATTAATTAACGGACATTGCCTAAATACTTATTGAAAGAAATGATTTCAGGTATAAAAATTAAATTCATAAAATATATGTGGTTATTTGTTATGTATGCTTTATCTTACTAAAAAAATAATTTATGTCGGTATACTAAAATAATTTAAAATTTGTTATTAAAATCATAATAGGATCATAAAATTTAAGTTGATGACCACCTCTATTTTACTAAGTAATGATTCATTTTCATATTTAAGAGATTAAATCCGTAAGATCCACTATTAATTACTTAAATTAAACATCAAAATTCTATTCGTTTTCCATTTCTTATTTCTATACCATCCAACCAATGAGGATTGAATTGAAAGTGTTGACTCTAAGATGGAACGTGATCGAAATAGTTGTTTGAAGATATTTATTGCATATAAGAAATTAGTCGGACTGTAAGGTATTGATGTTATATTTATTTACGATTTGATCTATTGTTTTGTCAAGATCTTTCTAGAGAAAAACAAACAATAATAAATTTTAATCTGACAACAAAAATTCAATGGAAAGCAACAAACGACGAAAGAAAAAAACACATGTTTTATTGTGGCCGACAGCTGTCGATAGATTATTTTATACACTTGTACTATGAAGGCTAGGCCGTGTTTACCTTGTGCTGGAGAAATTAGCAATTCGTTTGCTTAAGTAGAAGATGAGAATTAATTTTAAAAAAAAAAGGGGATGGGACCACCCTTGGCTTCAGTCCCATTAAAAATTTTTTTTTAATAACTTTTATATATATTCAATTTTATCATAAATTTATTCTCAAATAGCTAATTCTAGATAATGGGAAGAGATGGTTTTGAATCCCTGACTACGTCTTAAAAAGCAATAAGATTATATATCTATTTTTCTTATAATATTATTGAATCTCATTTCCTAGAAGTTATCCTTTCACGTGGATTCTATTCGTTTGTTATCATCCGCGTATCATCTTTACCCTTTAGCTAATTTAGGAGTGTGCAAGGATTATAATACCTCAGTAACATATTTAAATTATTATTTAGATATTAATCATGATTCAATCCTTAATTATGATGTATTTATAAAAATATTTTCTCCTAATAAAAGCACAATCTATCGATTATATATTGATTTAATAGTATACTAAAAATGGTATCGAACTCTGTAAACAGTACTTCCTCATGTGCTATCTTATTTTCATGGAGCTAAATTAAATATAAGATAAAAATAGAGTCTTCTTTGCTATGATAAAGAAATGCCTACTGTTTGAATTTTCTTTTAAAAATATTATAAAATTAATTTGTTGAAAATAAAAGAAGATATACTTGATTATATCAGTCATTGCTATAGGCACACGACAGTATAGTTAAACTAGAAATCTCAAAGTTCAGACCTGTCGATCGACAATATGAATATGATAGAACTGTTAGAATCCGCTAGTCTAGCAGACTGACACGTTTGATTTCACGATGCTCTAGGAAAAAAAGTCAGAAAGCTACAATTAACTATTACAGAAAAAAATAATATCTTTCTAACTCTCTGTGATTCGACCAGAACAATATCACTTAATAAAATAATCAGATAACAGGTAACGTGGAATCTGAATGACCGATTCGATCTCATAACAATTTTCTAATGACCGTGAAGAGAAACCAAGAAAGTGCACCAGATCTTTCATTTAAAATGTAATTGATATTAGTTTACTTAATTTACTTGTAAATATTTTATCTTTATTTTTTCAAATTAAGTAGGTTTTATTTTTCACTATTGATTAGAAGTTCTAGAAATCATTTGAATTTTGCTTAAAGTTAAATAGGTAATTTTTTTGCTTATATATTAATTAGCCATTCCACTTTAGTAAATGTGTTCAGCAATTATAGTTACAAAGATTCGACGAGAGCGTGGAATGGTTCGTTTGGCTTCCGCAGACAACTGGCCGGCTAGAAGTCCAGTAAGTTCATCCACTCATTCTCCCCATCAAGAAGTGAATCCATGGAGGTGAGGTCGAATTCGGCGTGGAGCTGATCAAAGCCGCCTTCCGCCTCCAGCAAATTCTGGTTCAGTCCCTGGAAGAAGAAGCCGTCGTCGTCCTCGTCGTCAAGCGACAAGGTGAGGCCCGGATCCTCCACCGGTACTTCCTCTGCACTCTTTTGAGCCTCCTGTTGGAGCAGCAATTCTTCTGAGGGATCAACCGATGGCAGCAGCTGTTGGAGCTGCACTAAATAATCGAGTGACGGCTGCGGCGCCGCTGCCGGCGTTGGTTGGAGAAGTGGGAGCTGCTCTTGCTGGAAGAATGTCCTGGTGCACCTCTGGGCCTTGGTTTGGATGATGGCGGCGATCTTATCTGGACCAGGAGCCGCTTCTGTCCCTCCTCTCTCCGGAGATGGATCCAGGTCATCTTTGTTGGCTTTGGATGCTCCCCGAACTTTCTTACCCAAAGTTGTGTTCCAGTAATTCTTGATTTCATTGTCTGTTCGCCCTGGCAGGCGTCCTGCGATCAGAGACCACCTGTACAAGAACAAATTTTAGTCATTTTGATTGTATGTATATCTACAATCTACATAACTTTCGACGTCGTATATAATAATTCATACGGGACAAATAATAAACGACCCTCTTGTCAGCACCTGTTGCCCAGGAGTTTGTGGAGTCTGATGATGAGTTCCTCCTCGTCGGCGGAGATGTTACCTCGCTTAATGCCGGGCCGCAAGTAATTGAGCCACCGCAGGCGGCAGCTCTTCCCGCATCGATTCAGGCCTGTTACATATCACAAACTCCGTAATCTTCGACACGGCATGAATTAATGCGAATATTGAGATTTATGTACGTAGATAGATACGACAGGCATGCATGTGTGTTTTTGGGACGATGTATATATAGATAACCTGCTTTCTTGGGGATGTTCCTCCACTTGCCTTCTCCGTTAGTGTTGATGTAGGAGACAAGGATCTGGTCTTCCAGAGCAGTCCAAGCCCCTCTGTTAATCCCTTCCTTGGCACAGCATGGCTTCCTCCCCATCTCTTCTCTTGGCTGGCTGATGGTAAGGAACATTGAATTTAGTCGCCATATATATAGGCAGAAGGCCCAACAGGTGACTGTGATGCAAAAAAGTGACCTTCGCTATGGTGCAAATCTGCTGGTGACCTAGTTAGCCAATGATCCCTGACGTTTGATTAAATAATAAAAATGATTATGGGTATGAATTTAATAATGAAATGGAATGAGAATATGATTGATTTTCATAAATTTAAAAATTATTCTTAAATTATCATTTTTAAATTCACAATCTAAATATTATATTTTACTATCATTTCATTTCTTATTCTTAAATTCATCCATAAAAAACCTATAATTAATTTTATGTGGAGCATATTTTTAAATTATATAATAAAAAAATGATGGTATCCTAAACGTTTGTCTCGTAGTCTGTCGGAGCATGTTTTTGAAAGTTAGATAGCAGGTTGTTACAGATGAGCAATTATTGCTTCAAACGTACGTTGGCGCAGCCTTGTGAACCACACCCACACTGTTTGCACCTTTTGCAGAACTCTGTGTGTGTCGGGCGCGGGTGTCAGGTGAATAGCAAAGCAATTAGTTTAGGATTTAATTATAAGAACACTTACCTACTGTGCCGGCTAAACGTGTGGTATCTATCCATATTTAATAATTCAAGAAGACGAACGAAATTTGTTTTTTTTTGTTTTTTTTCAATTGACCTAGAGTATTTGATTTACGCCCATTAATTATAAAATACCAATTTAGTCTCATAATTTTTTTTTAATAATTATCAAACTAAATCTAAAAGTGTTCTCAACCAGCGCGATCAATCAATCTAACCTTCTTAATTAGGTCAATCATCTATTAAAAAATAATTTATTCGTTAATTTACTAAAATTGAAATTTGATTATGTCCGTAAACAACGGACATGCAAGTTGGCTCATGTGGGCATGGACAAGGCATGCAAGTGTGCGAAGGGATGGGCAGAGTTGGTGGCGCACACAGCTAGCGTGGTGGCAGTGGCGAAGAAGTTGTTGCGAGTGTTAGGCGCGGGGAGCGAGAGGGCGGTGAGGGTGTTGCACTTAATGGCGCAACACACGACCACGCCAAGGGTGGTGAGGGAGATGGAGGAGGTGGGGGCAGTGGCGGAGCTTGGCTTGGTGATGAACTAGAGTGAGGATGAAGATGAAGGAGAAAGCGGTCAGGGCGCAATCTCACAGTGAGCTCGTAGGCAACTGAGGCGTGACCTCGCCTGTGTGCCCCACGACTCATTTCTACTGAGAAAAGAGAAAGAGAATATATGAGAAAAAAATGATAAATCCAGTTAGCCTCATTGACTATTCCTGGGGATAGCCGACCCAGTCTCACAAAAATTTTTCACTAGCCACTAGGGTAAATCGAGAAGCGTGCATGACGATCAGTACAGAAGTTCAGCATCCTTTGGTTGCACTCCCCATTTCTATAGAGAAAAAAGAGGAAAGATGTGAGAGAAGAGACGGGAGAGAGTCAAGGAGAGATAAGTGGGAGAAATGAGGGAAGATGGAGATGATAGCGGGAGAAATTTGGCAAAGTAGAGAGAAAGCGATTGAAAATACATTCGGTATTTAATTCGATCGCTATTTATCAAAAAACTGTTAAGTAGATCAATATTGATTGGAAACTTGACAGTGAAAAAGAGTTGAATTGGTCAAGGTTAACTAGATACTTTATGATAAAGAAGTCAAGTAAGTCAGGATTGATCGAATACTTGACGATTTTAAAAGTTCAATAAGGAGTTGACACAAGAAGTCAAGGATGTCAAGATTGATCGGATACTTGATGATGTTAAAGTCCAACAGGGAGGTGGCACGAGAAGTCAAGTAGGTAAATGTTCACTAGATACTTAATTAGAAGTGGAAAGTCCAATAGGAAAGTTGGGAAGAGGAAAGTCCAAGTGGATCAAGGTTAACCAGACACTTGGTGATCGGAAGTTCAATGGGAAATTAACAAGAGAAAAGTACAAGTGGGTCAAGGTTGACCGAATACTTGTTGATCGAAAGTCCAATGGAAAGTTGACATAAGGAAAGTTCAAGTGGGTCAAGGTTGATAGACATTGGGTAATCAAAAGTTCAACGAGAAATTGCTAAGAGAAAAGTCCAAGTGGATTGAGGAGGACTGGACACTAGGTATGATCAAGGAAATCCTAGCAGGTCAAGGTTGAGGTCATTAGATACTAGAAAACAATGAAGTCCCAATAAATCAATGTTGATCATATATTGGGTAATAGAAAGTCTCGACAGGTCAAAGGTGACTAGATGTTGATCAAAGGAAGTATTGGCAGGTTGAAGTCAACCAAATATCAAGAAAGACACGAATTCAATTTTGAAAAGGCTGAAACACTATATGAAAAATGAGCAATAGACTTCAGATATTATCCAAAGCAATAAGTAAATATTTACCGAAGTATACATACATGAAGTAAAAGAGTTAGTTTATTACTTCACCACAAAAAATATCGAAGTCTTTTGTCGGTCTAAGAATTGCATAACCGGTTCAAAATTGAACCGATTTTGAAGTAAAAAAGCTCTTTTACTTCAATGGTTCCTTAAAGTATAGAAGTAGTTGATCATGTATAACTTCACATGTCACATTAACTGACAAAGTAAATTATTCATATAACTACACATTTTTTATATTATGATAAAGTAAATATTTTCTTTAATTGTACCATATTTAAATTTATCGAATTTATTTTGTATTGTATTACTCTATTATTTATTTATAGTGTAAAAGTAATTGACCATAGTTTACTACAACATAATTTTAATTGAACAAAATATTTTTCACCACTAAAATTGAATAAATATATTATAAATATCTACCAAATACAATCTAAAAGTGTACTAATAAAAGATATGTTTGACCAACTTCACCTAAAAGTGTATTCACAAATCTCTAGATATAATTCAAAAATTTATATCACAAGGTACACAACCCTTAGACACTCACACAGGAGTAGATGAATTTGCTCGAGTTCCATTCACTTCTTACTTTATGTGTCTGTAAAAATTTTTATGGAAGAACAAAAATAGATCAAACTATAGAGCAAAAACAAGAGTAGCACTTATGTTCTTCAAAGTATAAAGGCATACCAACTTATCAATTGAAAAAAAACACAAGATATAAAATGAAGCAAAAAAAAAAAACTTAAAGAGCTAGCAAATTCCACTAGTCTTCCAAGTATATATACTATTGTTTTAACCAGAAAGGATAGAGACCATTACATCGCATACGAAGCAGAAGAAACATAGCTACCCAAGCAAAACTTCAAAGATAGTTTAGATGTTCAATTAACAAGAACCTATATATGTTTAATCCACTTGCAAACTTTCATTTCTAAAAGCATAAACTCTAGTAGTACTCATCCAAGTATGTTCACTATTGTTTCGACCAAAAAAGATAGAGACCACTTCATGGTATATGACACATAGAAGATAAAGAGTTATTCCAAGCAAACCTTTTATGTTTAGTTCACTTGTGAAATTTCATTTCTAAAGAGCTTAAACATTTAGGAATTTAGCCTAGGAAAAGTTTTAACGTAAGTAGACAGAAAATTTAGAGGCTCATTCAAATTATAGTGCATGTGTGGGCAATGTTACGCTTTAGAGGAGTCCCTGCCCAGTAAGCGGACAATATCTCCTCCCTTATTATAATATATGAAATCTGGATACATAGCCACATAACTATATAAGTATAATAACCTACATCCCACACGACTAAAACCATACACAACCACACAGAATAATAAGCAGCTCACATGACTGAAACAAAATACAATGGAAGACAAAAAGTAGGTCACCCAAACCAAATCGACAAATTGCGTGCCAACACGGCTTAACCCAACAAGTAGTATAAACATTAAAGATAGCCACAAGGCTAAACACCAAGTCCAAGAAACCATAAGGAAAATCCATGTAAATGCAAGTAAGGCATAAATGCACCATAAAAACTGTCCTCAGATATGACGTGGGACCAGCAGAAATGATACTCCAATCGACTCCACAATCATCTATCTGCTACATAAGGAAAAGAAAATACACAAATGGGGTGGTGAGTCTGAGTGGCTCAGCGTGTATTAGACATGATAGTGCATGATCAACATAAAATATGAAGATCAAAACATACAATCTCAGTAAAGAAATAAGAACATAACCATAGATGACATAATAAATGGCCATAATCATAACTGACATAATGAATGTATATACCCAATCTGGATCTAACACACACGACATAGCGATTAGTAAACTCACTAGGGGTCAACAATAGATTTGCTCGTTATACCTGAGCAATATAAATGACAACATATACATGTATAATAAATGAACATGTATGAATCATGACATTCATATGCAATAATCATATCTCAAGCAAATGCAACAATCACAAACAAATATAGATAGTATCTCTGAAAGATGCACCGCGCATTATATGCATATGAACATTTATGCGTCACTCCTACACTCCACTCCAGCTGCCACTACATCTAAGTAGCCGAGTGAGCAAGACTATGACGACTACTCGCGTCTGCATCTACCACTATATCAATGTGGCCGAGACGGACAGGATGTAGAGTAGCTATTAAGTTACATAACAACGAGGGGGCACTGTAGCATGACTCCAACTACCACTACTTAGAATGGTCGAGCAAGCACAACAGGACAAGCTGAACCCAACTCCAGCTACCACTCACCTTGAGTGGTCAAATGAGCAGCAAATATAACTGACAACTCTCTCATCCACAAGGGAGACTTTGGTTATTAACATGTAGTGCAATGATGGATATGATGTAAATAATCATAATATAAGCATAATCATCATCAATGCAATAACACAATTAACATAAATACTCCCAATACATGATCCATCTAACACCTAAATTTATAAGTATGGGTAGATCCAACATGTATATATTAAACAACAAATACAGTCAGTAGCATCACCTATAATACACACCAGACATGTATGTACCCTACAACATAGGCATAATCATTATGATACCTCCAATAATTACACTAGACATGTGCACTCACTCAACATAGGTATAATCGACATGATTTCTCTGATAGTACACACTAGACATGTGTGCACACACAACATAGATATAATCAATATGATTCATCTAATAGTACATAACAGATACGTGTGCACACACAACATGCAAATATACAGTCAACATGATAACTCCTATAGCACATGCCAAACATGTGTACACTCAACAGCATATGCATAATATGTAGGATCAAAAAGCGCTAGAGGGGGGGGGGGTAGGTGAATAGCCTCATGGATTTCACTTTCGTTTTGAAATAATCGATCAAAGATATGCAGCGGAATAATAAGAATCAAACACAAACATCAAGATTTTTACTTGGTTTGGAATATGTGGCGACTTTTACTCCAAGACCCACACTCGTTGAGTATTTACTTTGGGCAATCATTATCAATTCGCAATATTACAAATTAAAGTACAATGATTAAATGCAGTAATAGAAATTATACCGACAACTAAAAATAGAGAATTTTAGACTTCTGGTTTTCGGAGTCGCATTATGACTTTGTCAGATCGTCTTTTGAGCAGTGCATAGTAGAAAGATTGCAAGTTTCAGTTGTTTTTCTACCACTGCTCGAACCAGCTTCAAATAGCCTGTTGAGGGTGCCTCCAGCATCCATAGGAGGCACCTCCAGTAGGGATTTCTATCCCCTCCGCGTCGGTGCCGATAAGCTCGGCTTCCTGCACTGCTTATCCACTTGAAGGCGCCTCCAAGTTCTATGGAGGGCGCCTCTCATCCAGCACTGAAGGCGCCTTCGCAGCCTTGGAGGACGTCCTTTGCCTGCTTCCTATGCAACTCCAGCCAAGTCGCTCAAGGCGCTTTCAACAACCCCTGAGGCACCTCGGACACTGTTCATCCGAGCATATCCTTGTGTAACTTTATTCCTACAAGGCATATTAGTCAACAAACAAAGTATACCTTGTAAAACCAAGTTAACACAATAAAATACAATAAATACAAGTATTTGACAGTCACCGAACTGTCCTGTTCTGACTTCAAATTTCTCAGAAACCCTAGGTCGAACCGACGCCTACTGTTCCCTCTTCGGGGAACGCATCCTCACCTACTCCACTTAGGAGAGTTTACCTTTTACCAGATTGATCCTCCAGATCAACTGGACTTTTGATCAGCGTCCGAAGCTTCCGGTCTTCATGCTGGACGTCCGCTCCACGACCCGTCCAGACTTCCACCCAGTTCGCGATACCATGATTTCAACTTAGAGTCCCCGACTCAAGGATTTTGCCCGAAGCGCTTAATCCGCCAAGACTTTCTGCCTAGGGTTACCACCCCCTAGGACCTAGGGTTACCACCCCCTAGGATTTTCTATTTGCCTAACCACAGCTAGGACTTTTCCTTACCTAGGGTTACCACCCCCTAGGATTTTTCACTTGCCTAACCGCAGCTAGGACTTTTGCCTAAAAATACTTAGGACTTTCCTGCAATCTCATTCAAACTTGTTAGACAATAAATAACCCTAACTTTGAACCATTTGACATAATCAAAACACATGTTCGATCGTCTGGTGCTTCCTGCACCAACATAATCAGCATATTAATTCAGTCAACAAGGTATCTCCTATAATATATACTCCACATATATATACTCTACAGAGTATAGATATCTAAAGCTAAATCTGTATAAGAAATAACTAGATCATCTCTAAGGTTAAGCATGTAAGTATCAAGCATGGATAAATACGAATAGATTTAAGGTAAAGCAATCTAATCCATTAATTAAAAACCATGCACTAAATTCAATGAACTATAGAGGCTAAGAAAGAAGTATATGTCTTTATTTGTCGATCGTGTTAAACAATCCCACGTTGAGATGCTCGTCTCGAATCAAAATCCTGCATTAATATATTTATTTATCTAATTTATATGAATTAAATAGCTAAATAAAATCTTCAAAATTAATTAGGGTAACTCTAATCGAACATGGTCATTAAATAAATCACTGATTATAATTAACTTTATTTAATCCTAATTTTCTTAATTAAATATGATTTATTCCCTTATTTACCCTAATCTAATCCATCCCGATAATTAAATTAGGTTTACCTATCATCAATCCTAATTGAATCAATCAGGTTACAAATCCGTCATAACAAATCACAGTATCAATCCAATAATCCTAATAACGATCAAGCAATCATCTACATCAACCAATCACCAAATAATTATCATGAATCAAACATACTTGATTCATCTCAATAAGAACTGATAATCTCATCCATAATCAATCACAACTACATTGAATTTGATATCCCTAAGCATTCCACCATCAAATAGCATCAAATTCATGCATAATTCATTCTCCAAAACTCACCTAAATTCGAAGGCGATTGATGGTGGTTCACGGACAATAGTGGTGGTCTACTGTTGCCCCAACTCCCTTTACTCACTAGCCTAACAACGCAACCATCAGTTAGCTAACAAATCTAATGCAGAAATGAATAAATTCTGTATTAATCAAACACCCATCACAACTTACCTTAATCCGATCTACAACTGCTTGGTAAAGGACTCTTGATGTAGCAACGTAGAGAAAGGAGTTCTCCACTTGGATCCATCGTCGTTTGATGGAGATCGTAGAGGTAGCTACGAGGAATTTGCACTCTCCTCCTCGAATCCACATAGAAGATGATGCTCTAATGGTCATCCTCCTCACCAAGTCTCGAATCCGATCAGGTGCCCTAGAGCATTGAACGACGACAGTGTCGCTAAGTTGAGCACCATGCAGTATGTTGATCGCGAGGTTTGGTAGGTGAGAGGGTGCTAGGGCACACGATGGAGGTGCGACGGGTAGACCAGTAACTCCCTCTCCAATGGTGATGGCGTTGGAGCAATGGGTGAGCATTGCGGCACCTCCTTGCTCTTGGCTGAAGATTAGCTCGTGCAGGGTGAGTAACTCAAAGAAGGAGAAAGGAGACTTAGTTGCTGGCGGGTCGAACTTGAGCAATCAGAGGGGGAGAAGGAAAGAGGCGAAGGATTGGGTGGAGAAGGGGAATTGGGGCGTCGACGTAACTGAGAGGAAGAAAGGAGAGAAATTGAGTTTATATTCTCCAACTTAGGTCAATTCTCTCCTAACCTTAGGTTATTAAAACTTAATCAAGTCCTACTTAATGTTTATTTCAAACAGGCTCCCTCTTAGACTAATCGATTCACCCCCTTAAATGTGTCATACGGAGTATGTTTAAATCCTGAAAATTTTCTAAAAATTCTCATAAAATTTTATAAGATTTTTTCTCTAATAACATTAATTATTTAATTATCATATCTTACCAGCAAAGTGTGTAACACTAACATAGTGGCTTAGCTAAGATTATAGTAAGAATTTACAAAAGGTATATAAGTTTATACGACTCATAATCCTCTTTTCCTTTTTATCCTCGTGAAGCAAACACTACAAGGAAAAAAACTAAAAAATAACATTTTTAAACATTGTCTATGTGGCTAAAAAAGTATTGTTAAAAGCATTGTTATTAAAAGTCCGCCCAAATATGACATATAAAAAATGTTATCTTTTTTAGCAAAGACAATGTTTTGTAACACTTATAAAGCGTTATTTTTTTACAAAGATTAAAAAAAAAAGCGTTGTCTTGCCCCCAGGTCGTAGCGCAGACAGTGTAACACCCGTAAATTTTTCCTATTTTTAAATGGCCAAAAAGAAATATAAGAAGAGAAAAGAAATTAAAATATATTCATAAATGACCTAGGCTAGGATTTGAACCTTAGTGGGCCAAGGTTTTGAACCTTAGACCTCTTATTTAAAATTAGTTTAAGTAACCATTAGGTGGTGGTAAAGCA
This sequence comes from Zingiber officinale, assembly GCF_018446385.1. Classification (NCBI taxonomy): domain Eukaryota; kingdom Viridiplantae; phylum Streptophyta; class Magnoliopsida; order Zingiberales; family Zingiberaceae; genus Zingiber; species Zingiber officinale. The sequence continues at coordinate 15,182,793 of NC_056000.1, read as the reverse complement.
TCACATTAAGAATATGAAACAATTCATTATATGTAGAATATATGTGAAGAGATGCTTCAACTTCCACTTGGTATAAAAGGGAAAGGATGAGATGAAAACTTAACTTTTCATCTCCCTCTTCCTCTTCTCCTCTCTAACCGAAATCCTCTCTTTCATCCTTTGTGGTTTTCGACCAAGATCTAGGACTAGGGTTTCTAAATTTCTAAGTATTCAAGGGGAGGATCTAAGAGGATAATTCCACAAGGTTCTTACACACGTGAAGGGTGTTTCGGAGATCAAGGCATACAAAAGAGAGGATTTTCTTCCCTACACCCCCCATAATAGTAAGATCTAGCGAAAGGACGTAAGTATCTCTCACCTGCAGTATAAGTTGCTTCGATGTTACTTAGATTGATATGTTTTAAGCATGTAAAGGAAGATGTATGTTATGAGATGTTTATTGCATGTTAAGAAAAGATAGATGCTATGATATATGTGATGCCCCTAAAAGTTTTGGGATTAAGAGCATGTTTAGATTATCTTGATTTGCTTCCCATAAAGTTTTGGGACTAAGAAGTATAATCAAGTGCCTAAAGTGCTTCCCTATAGATACGGGGGAAATAAGCGCACATAAGGTGTTTGGTTAAATGTCAAGTAAGTGCAAGTACAAGAAATTAAAGGTAAAAGAAAGTATTTTACTTTAGAAAGGCATGTACCGGACACAAGGTCCATGGGTGGGCTCCTAGATCACCCCTAGACTCCTAGACTGCCTAGTAGTACCTTAATGGGTTCGGGATTAGCTACCTCGGATCTTATTAAGGATGCGCACAAAGTGGTGCAATGTCGGGCCCAAAGCAAGTTGATTATTATTTTCACTAGTATGTAAGATAAAGTTTTCAAAGCTCATTGATTTCTTAAAGTGAAAACATTATTAAGTTGAGAACTAGAGTTAGAGAGTGCAGGGTATGATCTCTATAGCATAGCAAATTTTATGTTTTTCATTGCATGGTTTTAAGTGGATATTTTGCATGATAAACTGATTTTAAAATGCATGCTATATACATATTTCCAAGTTATGTAGTTCATGGTGAATTATGGACAAGTGCATGTTTTGTGTTTCCGCAAGCAATTTGGAAAGCATGTTCTCTTTTAAAAAGCATGATATCTTTTAATGCATTGTTTTGTGAGTAGACGGTACTTACTAAGCATTCGCTTATAGATTTGCATTTCCTTATACTGTAGATAAAGGTAAAGAAAAGTTTGAGTAGGAGGAGGCAGCAGGAGCGTTGCTTGGGGGTGTGCGTGTGTGTGGCGGAACAATGGAAAGAGATCCGAGATTTGGTTATTTTGGGGAGCATGTAGAACTTTAGTTTTGTTTCTTTACTCCGCTTTACCTAAGATACTGACACTAATTGGTTTAGAATAGATTTGATGGCTTGGCAGAATTTTGAATGGAAAGTGAAAGTGAATAAGAGGAAAACAAGCTTTTCCGATGGAGAAAGGGGGTCCTTCGCACGACCCGTGGCACGACCGTGCGGGTTCGCACGGCCCTGCGCTGCCTCCTCTCGGCCAAGGTGACATGGCCGTGTGGAAGCACACGTCCGTGCCCTTCCTCCTCTCGGCCAAAGGTGACACGATCGTGTGAAAACACACGGCTGTGCACCTCCTCCTCTCGGCCAAGGCTATACAGCCGTGTGAAATCACACGGGCGTGTCTCTCTCCCTCTCGGCCAAGGTGACACGGCCGTGTGGATTCACACGGTCGTGCCCCTCTTCTCCTCTGTCAAAGGGGACACGATCGTGTGACCCTCATACGACCGTGCGCTTCTAGGTGACACGACCGTGCAACCCCTCACACGGCCGTGCCCTGTGTCAGTTGAGAGTACAACACCTGTCAGGGACACACGACCCAGACCCGATAGAAGCTTCCGACTCCCTGCGACCCTATATGGCTGCAAGTTAAGTCCTACTAGTCGTAACAAGTTAGTATAGATCTATGGGCTAAGTATCCTGTAACTGGTAAGAATGCCGAAAATTTAAGACAGTACGAGGAAAGCGTAATGTTTGTCCTGTAGCTTAAGGATATGAGTAAGGGCGGGCATTATAGTTTGGTATCAGAGCTGTTGGATCTTCATAGGAAGATCGTACCGGTTCCACTGTACAAAAATTTTATACAAGTGTCGAACCTTTCCTAACAACCTATTGTGTTCTTTAGAAATTAAATTAGGAATCGCAAATGGAACTTAACATTATTGATTCCAAATTTAACTTATCTGTTCTTAATGGTTTAGACTTGGATCGCAAACGATGCTTAACATTATTGATCCAAATCCACCTATGTTAAAAATTCAATTAAATATGAATTTCAGAAATCGGCTCCTAGGTCAAACATGGCGAGGCACTTGGCCTTCTTGGGTATGAGAACATCCATCACTGCCTCGACAAAGCCTCTTAACGAAATTCAATATTTAATTTCCTTATATAACTCTAGGTTTAACCAAAAAGAACAATCAAATCACAAGATCGAAAAAATAAAAGAAACACAAATTTGAAACAAATCCGAACATCTAGAATCTCTAGCCTCTTGTGTTTGGAATTCATACAAAGAAAAACTAGTATGATGCGGGAAATAATTACTAGTTATACCTTTCTTTGTAAGCAATAACCTCTTGATCTTCTGCCGTATTCCTTGCCTCCTCTTGGACATCGTGTGGGTGACGATCCTCCAAGATGAACACCACCCAAAAGCTCCTCCTTCTATAAGATTTGTCCACCACCACCACCAAGGAACAAAAGAGAGTAAGGGGAAAGGGAAGGGGAGATGGCCGGCCACAAGAGAATAAGAATTGATGCAATCCCTACTTCTCCTCTTCTTCTCCTTCTCTTTATATCCAGCCACACAAATCAACCACAAGAGGTGGCCGACCCTAGCATGAAGAGAAGCAAGGGCCGACCCTTAGGAGAAGACTAGAGAGAAGAGAGAAAAGAATAGAATACATCACGAGGCCTCTCCTTCCCTTCTTTTATAATACTTGCCCAAGGTAAATAAGGAAAGATTTTTACAAAAAATTAAAATCTTCCTCTTGTTTTCATTTCCTCCTTTTTAATTCCTTTTTCTCCTCTTAATTGATTGAATGGCCGCCCCCTTTCTTGGGCACCAAGCAAGGGTGGCCGACCCTTAAAAGAAGAAAAATATATCTTGTAAAAATTTTATAAGCAAAGAAGGAAAGCTCTTATAAAATTTTACAAGCTCTCTTTTAATTTCCTAATGTAGATGTTTTAAAAAGGAAAATTTTAAAAAGTTTTAAGATTTAAAACTTCTCATTTAAAATTTCCTTTTTTAACATGGTTACAAAAAGGAAAGTTTTAAATTTAAAACTCTCTTTTTTAAAAACCATGTGGATGGTTAAAAAAGGAAAGTTTTAGAACTTTTAAAACTTTCTTTTAAACCATGTGGTCTAATTCAAATAAGAAAATTTTTATAATTTTAAAATCTTTCTTTTAAAACTTGTAGATATCTACAAAGAGAAGATTTTAAAAATTCAAAACACCCCTCATACTTTGAATTATGTGGCCGGCCCCCTTCTTGCTTGGGCATCAAGCAAGAGGCCGACCCCTTTGAGGAGGAAGTGGTCGACCCCATAGCTTGGTCACCAAGCCATGGGCTAGCCCCCTCTTGGACAACAAGATGAGCTTTTCATGAGTGGATATGAGGCATTAATGAGGCTACGACAGGGACCTAGAGGAGAAATTGGTTTTGGCCTCCCGATGAGCTCGAGTATCCCATGTTCGCCCCGAACACACAACTCAAATTCATCAATAATAACTCATTCCACTAGAGAGTTATTATTGCACTACCGCACTAATCCCAAATTACATTATGAGCTCCTTCTTATCATGAGTGTGTTAATCTCCCTGTGTTTAAGATGTCAGATGCCCACTAATTAATTGAGTTACTGACAACTTTAATTAATATCTTAGTTCAAGAGTAGTACCACTCAACTTTATTGTCATGTCGGACTAAGTCCACCTGAAGGGTTTAACATGACAATCCTTATGAGCTTTTCTTAGGGACATTATCAACCTAGATTATTAGGACATAGTTTCCTTCTATAATCAACAACACACACTATAAGTAACATCATTTCCCAACTTATCGAGCCTATTGATTTATCGAGCTAAATCTCATCCTTTGATAAGTCAAAGAAATAAATACTAAATATATGTGTGATCCTGTCCGAACAACGAATCAACAGACGCTGGGCATGTGGCGCTCTCCAAATTGCTGATGTAGATCTTCGACCGGTCGTGCGGACCTCCGGCGAACCTGCAAGGAAATCGGGCCGGGAAGGGGTTCCCAGCGACGATCCTCCGACGCTCAAGTCAGGCAAGTGGACAACAAAGAGGTGGCTTCGAATGTCAAAGAACGCGTACCTCAGGCGAAGTGTGAGGGCCTTTATATAGAGCTGTGAAGGGGCTCACACACACATATCGAGGTGAATACGTGTCCTCAACCCATACCTCAGTATGTGCTTGTCAGAAAAGCTTACCTGACACCATACTGCTACAGTCTGAGCACATCTGTGATGGGACAATAGAACCCTCTGTCATAAGATCCTGCATATGGCCTGGTCGTTGAGCATATCCGCTGTCAGAAGCTGTTCCCTTGTCCTTTTATCTCTTCTTACCCCATGCCGAGCGTCCGGCCGGTCGGCCGTCCCCTCACGTCCGGCCGGTCGTATGTGTTGGTCCGCTCGGGAGATTCCTGGTCGTGTGCTCTGTCGACTGTTCACAGTAATGCTACTTTATGCCTTCGGCCGAGTGGGCTCCCTGATCGGCCCGGCGACCCTGTTCCCCATGAGCATCGGAGACCCGACTCCCCGTCGGGTTGTTTGTGCTTCCGCTGGGACCCCGTTCGTCCGACCGGTCTCCCCTTCTCCGGTCGGCCGTTTGACCCTTTGACTTCCATGTGCCTTTGACTTCCCTCGGAAGGGGGGTCCCTGTTCTTGCCACCGGATCACTTGCCTCCCCTTCAAGTCCAGTCGAAGGAGGCGATTAGTCCGACTGACTGGACGATTGTTTAGCCGAGCGGCTCATACAAGAAACCACCCCCTGCTCGACCGGTGTGGAGATAAGTACGACCTCAATCAACGCCCCTATCCCTCGGATCTCCTCGGAATTCATGCCAATCTCCGTCATTAAGGCCAAGCACGCGCTCTGTGCATCGATAAGGCGCTCATTAAATGCTCTCCCGTGGTAGAATACCACGTGACATTGCTGTCGTCAGCGTACGGCGGCGGCGCCGCGAGTGATGAGACCGAGGCGGTTCGAAATGAACGGCCCGATGCGTGCTCCGATTCTCGCGACCTGGATCCGACGGTGGAGGCCGCTCGGGCTCCACCCTATAAAAGGTTCGCTTTCTTCCTTCGCCACATTCTTGTTCTTGCGTGCCTCACAGCTTCTCGTTCTCAGTGCTCCGGCGACCCAGCTCCTTTGCTCTCCGACGATCTTCGGTGTTCTTCCTTCGATCCTCCTCTTCGTTATAAGGTTCTCCTATTTTCTCTCCTTGTTTCTGGTGTTTTTTTTGCATTTCTTTCCCAAGTTTTCGTCCTCGGGGTACTGTTTCGTTGCCATCTTCTTCCTTTCATCCTCTTTCATCTTTTTTGGTTTCATCTGCTCGTACAATGGCTAGCTCTTCCCAGCCACAAGACCAAGCCCTCGGCCCATGGTATACTACCATGGAGTCGCGCTTCGATCGGCGTGACGCCGACATTCTGATAGATAGTTTTGACATCCCCTCCAACCTTGAAATCATCCTACCCACAGATTCCTCTCGGCCACACAAACCGCCGCGGGGAGCTTTTTGTGTTTTCCGCGACCAGTTTACAGCCGGTCTGCGATTTCCGATCCATCCTTTCTTTGTAGAAGTTTACAACTTTTTCGGCATTCCGCTCGGAAGCCTAGTCCCCAATACCTTCCACCTCCTATGCGGCGTTGTCGTCTTATTCAAGATCCATAACATTCCCCTCCGACCGGAGGTCTTCTATTATTTCTATTACCTTAAACAGTCCGAGCCGAGCACTTACATGTTCTAGGCTCGGCCCGGTTTAGTTTTCTTCAACAAACTACCCTCTTCCAATAAGCATTGGAAAGAATTTTACTTTTATATTCGCCTTCTCAAGCGGATCCCCTTCCTAACGAAGTGGCAGATCGGACCACCATCCTCACCAGAGCTCAAAAGGTTCAAAACCCGGCCGGATTATCTCCACGCCGCCAACATGCTTGCTGGTCTGCATTTTGACATCAACAAATTCCTTCCAGAAGGGGTTATGTACATATTCGGCTTGAGTCCGATCAGAACACCCCTCCCGAGCGACTTCGGTAAGAATTTTACTTGTACATTTGCCTTGCTTGCTAACTGATTTTTTCCTTTTTCCTTTGCAGCGAATATTGTCATAGAGTCGGTGATGGCTGGTATTCTGAAGAGGAAGGCGGTGGCGCTCGAAGCCGCGGCGGCCAAAGAAATGGAGACGCTCGACATCTAGCCGGTCGGCTCTAATGAGGGGGAGAGCGGGACCAATGCTGGGGAGTCGGCTGCTCAGGCTTCTCTTCTAGAGCAAGCGGCTGGCGCAACTGCTAGTCGAGAGCCTTCCGCTCGGGAGGAGGGATCGGCGCAAGAGGACGAGCACCCCCATCGACAAAAAAGACGCCGGGCGGAAACGCCACTTCGCTCGGCTACTTCTGCGATCCATCCATCCGAGCGGGTCATCGCCGCTTCTCGAGGCAAAGCTCCAGAGATCGAGGCGATTTCGTCCGATCGGACTCCCTCCCAACTTGACACGTCTGCGGACCCTCTTGAGGCCGTTCCAGTGAGCGTCCTTCCGCCCGCTCCCCGCCAAGTCCATTGTTCTACAATTTTGTCTCAGTTTTCGGTGCTGGCTTCCGCTCCTTCTCCGGCTTCCGCCCAGACGACCCTTGGTCGGCGCCGCACCGTCCGAGTCTCACTTCACCTCCCGACCGAAGAATTGCTGCCCGAGGCCGATCGACCCACCGCGCCCGAGCATATGATCACAATGAAGGGGCCCTTAGCCGAAATGTGGGCCGACGCTCAGGCGCGTGTGGCGATGATTCCACTCGGCAACTTGGCCAATATCCACATGCATCAAGCCACCGGGGTAAGTGCATTTTCTCAAGTCCTTTACACATTCTTTCCGGTCGGCTACTAACACTTTTTCTTTTGTCAGAGATGGGTGGAGGAGATTACTGTCTCCAATCGGCTTGCCATGGTGGATGAGGAGCTCAAAAGGCTACGGAGTTCGGGCGGCGCTCCTTCCCAAGGACCTTCATATGCCGATCTTCAGAAGGAGCTCAAAAAGACCCAAAATCTGTTGGAGGCCGAACGGAAGAAGATGGCTGACCAGTCTCACAATCTGGCCGAACTTGATCGCGTGAATAAATCACTGGATCGCAAGATAAGCCTGGCGACCGAGCGGAAAAACACGGCTATCTCCGATCTGGAGAAGAAGAATGTGGAGGCTCGGGGGCTGGAGCAAAAAGTTAAAGAGCTGATGGAGCAGCTCGATGAGGAGAAGGCGGGCCGCTCGGCCGATGCAATTAAGCATAAGGACGAACTGTGAACTCTGCAAGAGTCCCTCGCCGCCTCCCAAGCGGCTTTCAAAGAATATCAAGAGGCTGAGCCTGGCCGAGTCGCAACCCTGCGGCTAAACTACATCCGTTCGGCTGAATTTTCAGAGAAAGTCTGCGAACGGATGTACACTGCCTTCGACCTCGCCATGACCGCCACCACGACATACTCGAAGTCCAAGGGTCTTCTTCCCGACTCCGCTCTCATCCCGGCCGCAGATCAAGTGGCGCTCCTCGACTGTTGGTTGCTACTCGGAAAACCTAGAGGTTCCACTGTACAAAAATTTTGTACAAAGGTCTGAACCTTTTCATAGCTACCATGTGTTCTTTTAAATTAAATTTTGGATTGCCTGCGGAACTTAACACGTTTGATCCAAAACTTAATCTATTCGTTCTTTTAGGTTTTGACTTGGGTCTCCTGCGGAACTTAACACGTTCGACCCAAATCACCTTAAGTTATTAATTCCATTAAATATTAATTTCCATAATTGGTTCCCAGTACTGACGTGGCGAGGCACATGACCTTCTTGGATATGGGAGCAACCACCACCGACTAGACAAAACCTTTTATGGAAAGCTAATATTTAATTTCCTAAAATAACTTTAGGTTAACCGAAAAGAACAATCAAATCACAAGGAAAAATAAATCAAAAGAATACAACATCGAAAAACATATTCGAAATACTAGAATCGTAAGCCTCTTGTATTTGGTATTATTTCCAAAAATAACTAGTATGATGCGGAAAGTAAAATTACTAGTTATACCTTTTAGAAAAACCTCTTGATCTTCTACCGTATTCCTCTTCTAACCTCGGACGTTGTGTGGGCAACGATCTTCCGAGATGAGAACCCACCAATGAACCTTCTTCTCCTCCTAGCTAGGTTCGGCCAACACAAAAAAAGCTTCACCAAGGATGAAAGAAAAACACCAACCAAGCTCCAAGGGATGCAAGCTTTCTAAATCAACTATTAATTTTATTTGTCATAAAGTTAGCATGACAAGATAAAATTAATGGGTAAAACCTCCTCTTACAAATTTTTGAATTTGTATACGTCCACACTATCATGACATACAAAATTCACGGTGTTTTAAGGTGTTGGTGAATTTAAATGATATTGTTTGAGGAATCAATATTATTTTAAATTCTTAAGTTTTGACCAAACTTTATTTTGTGATTCTTAGGATGACCTTTAATCCACTTGTTGTTATATTAAAAGAGAACAAACTTATTGGTCCCAATTACATTGATTATCCTTCTTCTTCTTCTTCTTCTCCAAGTAGTATCCGACCACCACAAAAGCTCCAAAGGAAGAGAGAGAGGTTCAGCCACCACAAAGAGGAAGAGGAAAAGAGAGGATGGCCGGCCACACCAAGGAATAAGAGAGGGAGAGAAATAATAGAAGTTGTTCCTTATGAAGGCACCCCTACCCCTTCTTTTATATTCCTTGGCTTTGTCAAATAAGGAAATTTATTTATAATAAAATTTCCTTAAATTTATTTGACAATAATTAATTAAGAAAAAATAAATAAAATTTCCTAATTAATTGAATTGGGGCCGGCCACCTCATGGAGAACAAATAAGCCAATTTTTAATCAACAATTAAAACTTCCTTATTTGTCTTTGGAAATTTAAAAAAATAAAATTTCCCTTTAAAATCCCTTCATGGTTGATAAAAAGAAATTTCTATAATTTTAATTTTCAATCATGTGAATAATTTTTAAAGAGAAAAAAATAAAATATCTTTCCAATCTACAAATAAGGAAAGAGATATAATATCTTTCTTTAATCTTTTGTAGATCCTTTTAAGAGAGATATTTTAATTTTAATTCTCTTTAATAAATTATATCTTCCACATAATAAAAATTAAAATTAAAAATCCTTTTTAATTTAATTATGGCCGACCCTCTCTAGCTTGAGTTCAAGCTAGGGCCAACCACCCTAAACCATGCTTAGGCCGTCCCTAGATTGATTCCAAGCTAGCTTGGCCGACCCCCTTTAGGTGGGTATAGAAGGTGGGTATAGTACTCTATAAATAAGAGGCTACGATAGGGACCGAGAGGAGGAATTGGTTTTGGTCTCCCGATAAAATTAAGCATCCCGTGTTCGCCCCGAACACACAACTTAATTTTATCAATAATAATTCATTCCACTAGAGAACTATTATTGAACTACCGCACCAATCCCAAATTATATTTTTGGGCTCCTTCTTATTATGAGTGTGTTAGTCTCCCTGTGTTTAAGATATCAAATGCCCACTAATTAAGTGAGTTACTGACAACTCATTTAATTAATATTTTAGTCCAAGAGTAGTACCACTCAACCTTATCGTCATGTCGGACTAAGTCCACCTGCAGGGTTTAACATGACAATCCTTATGAGCTCCTCTTGGGGACATTATCAACCTAGTATCTCTAGGACACAGTTTCCTTCTATAATCAACAACACACACTATAAGTGATATCATTTCCCAACTTATCGGGTTTATTGATTCATCGAACTAAATCTCACCCATTGATAAATTAAAGAAATAAATATCAAATATATGTGCTTGTTATTATATTAGGATTAAGAGCACACACTTCCATAATAACCGAGGTATTTGTTCCTTTATAAAGTCAGTATAAAAGAAACAACCTCAAATGGTCCTACTCAATACACTCTAAGTGTACTAGTGTAATTATATAGTCAAGATAAACTAATTCCTAATTACACTACGACCTTCCAATGGTTTGTTCGTTTCCATTTTGGTCGTGAGCTACTGTTTATAATTTATAAGGTACTGATAACATCATCTTCTATATGTGACACCACATACTATGTTATCTACAATATAAATTAATTGAACAACTACAAACAAATGTAGATAAATTGACCAAATGTGATTCTTTATTTAACATAAATGTTTACAAAAGCTTAGGCTTTCAGTATACACTCCAACATCGACAACATCCTGAAGGACCTTTACGATTATCTAGAGTAGAAGTTTATATGTAATTCGGCCGCTCGGCCAAAATCTATCCTTTTTGTAATTCGGTCGTTCGGCTTTAATGTCTTAAATGATATCCTTTGGCTTGCCTTTTCATTTATTATTCAGTATGTGTGCTAGCCGCTCGGCTTACCAACTACCGTTGTTTGTATTCCCTTAATTCTCCTTGTCATTCGCCTTTCCTCCCACCTTTCTCATGTTCGGCAGGGATTTTTATGAAGTCTTTTGGATAGCTAGTCCACTCGGCTGAATATATCCCGTTTTACAAAGTCCCTCTTTATTGTCTTCGTCCGCTCGGAGGGTTTATAGTCGCCGGCTCGACTCTCGATTTTTAACGTCGGAGCTCGACGGTCTTCCGCTCGGAGCGTTTATAGTCGCCGGCTCGACTCTCGATATTTAACGTCGGAGCTCGACGGTCTTTCGCTCGGAACGTTTATAGTCGCCAGCTCGACTCTCGATATTTAACGTCGGAGCTCGACGGTCTTCCGCTCGGAGGGTTTATAGTTGCCGGCTCGACTCTCGATTTTTAACGTCGGAGCTCGACGGTCTTCCGCTCGGAGCGTTTATAGTCGCCGGTTCGACTCTCGATTTTTAACGTCGGAGCTCGACGGTCTTCCGCTGGAGGGTTTATAGTCGCCGGCTCGACTCTCGATATTTAATGTCGGAGCTCGACGGTCTTCCGCTCGGAGGGTTTATAGTCGCCGGCTCGACTCTCGATTTTTAACGTCGGAGCTCGACGATCTTCCGCTCGGAGGGTTTATAGTCGTCGGCTCGACTCTCGATATTTAACTTCGGAGCTCGACGGTCTTCCGCTCGGAGGGTTTATAGTCGCCGACTTGACTCTCGATTTTTAACGTCGGAGCTCGACGGTCTTCCTCTCTGAGGGTTTATAGTCGCCGGCTCGACTCTCGATTTTTAACGTCGGAGCTCGACGGTCTTCCACTCGGAGGGTTTATAGTCGCCGGCTCGACTCTCAATATTTAACGTCGGAGCTCGACGGTCTTCCGCTAGGAGGGTTTATAGTCGCCAACTCGACTCTCGATATTTAACGTCGGAGCTCGACGGTCTTCCGCTCGGAGGGTTTATGTTGATACAGTCTGACCTGGATGTTGTTTTGCTGTTAACACTGATTTAAGTTTGTATTAGATATTTAACTCAGATTGATTACTAATCTAGGTTGACTTGGTTGACCTGATTGAGAAAGTCCTAGCTGGGATGTTAGGCAGTTGGAAAGTCCTGGTGAGTGAAGCCAGGCAGATTGGAAATCCTGGTGAGTGAAGCCAGGTGAAAACCCTAGTGAGTGAAGCTAGGTACAAATCCGTGAGGAAGCCGGCCAGGAAAATCCAGATGGATCAAGGTGATCGGACATCCGGTGTTGAAAAGTCCAAGAAGGAAACTTGGCATGCGAAGTCGAGAGGGCTCGTTCTCTGGACTGATGAACTCGGAGAGGGCACGGTAGCTCGCTCTCGGATTAGGTCGAGAGGGTCCTAAGTGGACATTCCATGGCACATTGATCGGTCGGTAGACCGATCCAAGACATGAATCGATGGATCTGATCGGAACCAGGATGAAACCGAGTTCCATGGATCGGTCCGATGACCGATCGATGACACTCGAGCACATCGAGTAATCTGATCGGCCGTGAGACCGATCGGAGAAGAGTCTGCAGAAGAGAAAAGGTGGATCGGTCGTGGATCGATCCACTCAATCTGATCGGTCCTCGCGACCAATCGGATCGAGCCGATCGATCGTGCCGTTCGATCGGTCCAGCACCGTGATCGGTCCGTGACCGATCCACACTCGACGATTTGTTCATCAGACGATTCTTCACGCTTTTGATATACCTCATTCATTTATGTGATATAATCCTCTGTGCTGTTAGCTTTTGAGTTTGCAGGTTAACAGGTATCATTCCAAGCCTAATTTCAAATTAAGTTCATAAGAGGAATGCGACAAATGGTCTTTCTGCTGGTTTCAGCGGTGCATCAACGGATACTGCTGTGATCTGGCTGCGATCTGCTTGACTCCTGCAGATTGGTTCGAGCTCAGAAGACGCCAGTGATGACTGTGATATCATTGGTGTGAGTTCAGAGAACCAGGTAAGGAGGAAGAGGGATTGGCTGCAGCGCTGATTTACGCAGTTTTGGACCAGATCGGTGACAGCAGAGATCAGGTTTGAGAAGCAATAGAAAACAGCGAGAGGAAAGAACAGAACTACAACAAGAAAGCTTGAAAGAAAAGTCTGTGCTGTTGTGCGAAGTTCTTGAGCTCTCGAGTGAACTGCGATCTCTGTTCTGCTACTGATCCTCGCGTGATTGTAAGCATTTTTATTCTCCTTTTCCACCGAGCTTCTGTAAGTCTCGTGCTTTAACTTAGATATTTCTTGAGACTTTGTGGGAAGGTTACTCCACCTAGAAGGAGGATCTTTAGCCGGAATTCTTCCGGGGTGCGATCTACCGAAGATCAAGGAGTCGTCCACCTTACGGACACGCCGAGGAGTAGGGGTAAGTTATCCCCGAACCTCGTAAATCTGTGTATCAGTGTTTGTGTGCTGGTTTTCATTTTGTTTTAGTTTGCTTATTCCGCTGCGCTAACTAGTTTCTGTGTAGAACTCTCTGCTTAAGTTTTTAAAGAGGCTATTCACCCCCCCTCTAGCCATCTAAGAACCCAACAAGTGGTATCAGAGCAAGGGGCTCTTTGATTCAGATTAACACCCAAAAGAGCAAACAAGGATGGCTATGAAGGAAGGCTTTAGCACAAATCGACCACCCTACTTCGAAGGAGCAGATTTTCAATATTGGAAGGGCCGCATGGAGTATTACCTCAAGACCGACATTGCCATGTGGTTCTCAGTCAAGGAAGGTTTCACACCACCAAAGGATGAAGAAGGTAAGGAACTCGATTCGTCAAGGTGGTCTACTGAACAACTCCGCAAAGCACAAGCCGATGCCAAGGCCATGGTCACCTTGCAATGTGGAATCGCCAAGGACCAACTCGTCAAGGTAGGTCCGTTCTCGAGTGCAAGAGACCTATGGAACAAACTCATCGAGCTCCAAGAGGGAACTCGAGATTCTCGGATTGCCAAGAGGGATCTATTCTTGAATCAACTCCAAAATCTAACCATGAAGGACAATGAAACGGTAAGTGAACTTCATGGGAGATTCAAGGAGATCATCAACGGTCTACACTCTGTGGACGAACGAGTGGAGAATCGCGATCTAGTAAGGTACGCTCTTAAATCTTTTCCTAGGAATGCCTTGTGGTCATCTATGGTAGATGCCTACAAGGTATCCAAGGATCTTTCCATTGTTAAACTAGATGAATTTTTCTGTGAGATGGAACTTCATGAGCTTGCTAACAAAGGTCAAAAAGAGAAGGGTATTGCTTTATTTGCAAGACCAAAGAGCAAGGAGGGAAGAAGGAAGAAGGAAAAGAAGAAGGAAAAGGAGATTTCCTCATCCACCTCTTCCTCCGAATCCGATGATGAAAGTGGATCATCATCAAGTGAGATGGCGAACTTCGTAAGAAGGATTATGAGAAGAAGCCGAAGATACAAAGGAAAAGGTAAAACTAATGATCAAAATTTTGATAAATCTAATGTTATATGTTATGAGTGTAGCAAGAAAGGACACATTCGGAGCGAGTGTCCGAAATTAAAGAGGAAGGAGGAACGAGCCAAAAAGAAGGAGGAAAGAGTCAAGAAGAAGAAGGCTCTCAAGGCCACTTGGGATGAGTCCTCATCAAGCTCATCGGAGGAAGAAGAGAAGATGAAAAAGAGCACACGACAATTAGCACTCATGGCAAGGGAGGTTTCGGACTCCGGAAGTGAGGGAGATTCGAGCGACGCTTCAACCGCGGCTTCATCATCATCGGAGGATGAAGAGGTAACCTCTTCTCATATAGAAAAGTGTTATAAGACTATCACTCACTTATCTACATTGCTTAAAAAGTCAAAAATAGAAAATAAATTGTTAAAAGAAGAAGTAAAAACCTTAAGGACCCTTAGGGAAGATGAGGTCGATGACCTACATCTAGAAGTCCTTGAGGATGAGAACAAGGCTTTAAAGGGTGAGGTTGAGAAACTCAAGAAAATGCTTGAGAAGTTCTCAACTAGCTCTAAGACTCTAGACATGATTCTAAATGCCCAAAGGGCAGTCTACAACAAGGCCGGGCTAGGGTATCAACCCAAGGAGTCGAGTTTCATTTCTCTAATGTCTAGAACTCAAACTAGTAGATCACATGTTTCTAGGGCTCATGGAACTAGGAGAGGTATGACCAAGGCATGGGTTCCTAGGTCTTTCGTTGTAGAAGCATTAGGTCCCAAGATTTGGGTACCTAAAACCTCTATCTTCCGTGTCTTGTAGGCATTGGTCGAGGGGGAGCATCTATCAACTTGGTTTGTTGATAGTGGATGCTCCAAGCACATGACCGGGGACAAATCACTGTTTACAACCATTCAAAACAAAAGTAGAGGTAATGTGTCTTTTGGTAATAATGGTAGCCTTAAGGTTGTAGGAGTTGGAGACATTCATATATCCGAATGTTTCCATATCAAGAATGTCCTTCTAGTCAAGGGGATGACTTTTAATCTCCTAAGTGTCAGTCAATTGTGTGATACGGGTTACACAATTGAATTTCATTCAAGTCAATGTTTGTTAAACACATTGACACACTTGACACGGTACTAGTAGGCACAAGGGTTGATAATATTTATCAAGTATCGTTTAAAAGTGCTACTAATGCTTTGATTAAGTGTTTCATGTCGCAAGAAGAAGAGTCTTGGCTATGGCATAGAAGGTTGGCACATGTAAACATGAAGAACATCCGGAAGTTGGCCAACCAAGGATTAGTACGAGACTTACCCAGCATCAAGTACCACAAGACCAAACTATGTGATGCATGTCAAAAGGGTAAGCAAACAAAAGGTGTTCATAAAGGTAAAAGCACTGTAAGTACATCTACTGCTTTAGATTTATTGCACATGGACCTATTTGATTGCAGTAGTGTAATATCATTGAATGGAAGTAGATATTGCTTGGTAATCGTTGATGATTTTACTAGATACACATGGACTTTCTTCTTGAAACATAAGGACCAAACTATAGATATTTTTATCTCTTTTTGTAGAAGAACTGAAAATGAAAAATCGACAACAATTAAAACCATTAGAAGTGATCATGGTGGGGAATTTCAAAATCATAGGTTTTTAGAGTTTTGTCAAGAAAAGGGATATAGGCATGAGTTCTCTACTCCAAGGACCCCACAGCAAAATGGGGTTGTGGAGAGAAAGAACCGAGTCCTACAAGAGGCTGCACGAAGCATGCTCAATGAGTACTCACTACCGAGCTACTTATGGGCTGAAGCTGTGAATACAGCTTGCTATGTGCAAAATCGAGTTTTAATACATAGGTTTTAGGAAAGACTCCCCATGAACTTTGGTTTGGGAAACCACCTACAATTAAACATCTTAGGGTGTTTGGTTGTAAGGTGTTTATCTTGAACACCAAGGATCATCTTGGGAAGTTCACGGCTAAGGCTGATCAAGGGATACTGGTCGGGTACTCTCTTACCAGCAAAGCCTATCGAGTCTACAACAATAGGACTAAATTGATTGAAGAGTCCTCTGATGTAGCTTTTGAAGAAATCCCTAACTTAAATGATCAACCAAGGGATGTAGGAGAAATTCAATTTGAACTTAGAAATCTAAGTTTGAATGATCAAATGAAGAACGAGTCGAAGTTGACTCTGATGTTGATGAGCAAAGGCAACAAAGAACTCAATCTGATCCTTTGCCTGATATTGAGTCCTTGCCTGTGCCGAGTGAGACCACTCATGAGGCACCGCCAACACCAAGGCAGTCTAGGTTAGCCACTAGTCATCCCCAAGACCAAATTGTGGGAGACATCCAACAAGGGGTTAGGACTAGGTCATTCTTTAGAAATGAGTCTAATGAAGTCGCATTGATTTCAGAGATTGAACCAAAAATAGTTGATGAGGCATTACACGATCCTGATTGGATCTTAGCTATGCAAGATGAGTTAGGTCAATTTGAAAGGAGCCAAGTGTGGGACTTAGTTCCTAGACCTAAGAAGACCACCATTATTGGAACTAAATGGGTCTTCAAAAATAAGTTAAATCAAAAGGGAGAAGTTGTAAGAAACAAGGCAAGACTTGTAGCCAAGGGCTATAGTCAAGTCGAAGGTCTCGATTATGATGAGACCTATGCTCCCGTGGCCCGATTAGAGTCCATTCGTTTGATGCTAGCTTTTGCTGCACATAGAGGTTTCAAGCTCTATCAAATGGACGTTAAATCGGCTTTCTTAAACGGTCTCATCAAAGAAGAGGTCTATGTTGAGCAACCACCGGGGTTTGTGAGTACCGAAGCTCCAAACCACGTATACAAGCTCAAGAAAGCTCTTTATGGGCTTAAACAAGCACCTCGAGCATGGTACGAAAGGTTGTCAACTTACCTATTAGAAAAGGGCTTTGTAAGAGGCCAAATAGACCCAACACTATTTCTGCGTAGAGATGGTGAAAATATTTTTGTAGCCCAAGTGTATGTCGATGACATAATTTGTGGCTCAAATAACAAGGGCTATTTGAATGAATTCATTTCTCACATGGAAAGTGAGTTTGAGATGAGTCTAGTAGGAGAGTTGACATTCTTCCTCGGACTTGAAATCAAACAAACTCGAGATGGAATTTATGTCCATCAGACAAAATACACTCAAGAGATGCTTAGAAAATTCAATATGAGTGACTCTAAGGAAGTGTTCACTCCAATGGCTACAAACACTCGCCTTGACAATGATGAGAGTGGAAAACCAATTGATCTAACGCAATATAGAAGCATGATTGGTAGTCTTCTATATCTCACAGCTAGTCGACCAGACATACTTTTTGCTGTGGGCATGTGCGCTAGATATCAAGTCTGTGCCAAGGAATCTCATTTAATTGCCGTTAAGAGAATTCTGAGATACCTTAAAGACACAATTAGAGTAGGTCTTTGGTACCCACGTACTGAGTCTTTTGACTTGATAGGTTATACCGACTCCGATTATGCTGGGTGCAAATCGGAAAAGTACTAGTGGGGGCTGCCAATTTTTAGGTTCATCTTTAGTTAGTTGGTCGAGTCGGAAGCAACATTGTGTTGCTCTCTCCACGACCGAGGCCGAATATATTGCCATGGGAGAGAGTGTATCACAGTTGTTGTGGATGATGCACACCCTAGAGAATTATGGACTTTCTTATAAGGGTGTACAAGTGCTATGTGACAACATTAGCACGATCAACCTAACTAAAAATCCAGTCCATCATTCGAGGACCAAACACATTGAAGTGCGTCATCACTTCATAAGAGATCACGTAGATAGGGGAGACATTACACTCACATATGTTGAGTCAAAGTCAAATATAGCTGATATTTTCACCAAACCCCTTCCGGAGAATGAATTTAGTCATTTAAGGAGGGAGTTGGGAATGTGTTTGGCTCCTTAGGTCCTTAAGACTTCATAATGATCAATAAGGACAAATTAAAATGACAAGAGAAATTGGGAATGATTTTGGGCAACTTGGGAACATCTCACACAAATTATAAGGTTTAACAAAATATTTTTGTTTGCTAGAAATGGGGTGAGATGCTAGGATCAACCAAATTATTCAAAATGTATCATGCATCCTTTGAATAATTAGGTTGAAGAGATATAGATTGAGTATGGGGAAGACCTTTACACAATTCATGTGTAATTGGTTCCCAGATCTTACTCATATATTCCAACCAAGGAATCTTGGTTGGACCTATGTCTAGAAATTCTCTAACCTTGTTGTGTTGATTGATACCACTGCTTGATACCTTCCTGTTTGAATTTAGGACAAGTTGGTAAAAAAAAAAATAAAAAATAAAAAAATATATATTTTGACAAACTTGGAACTACTCATAACAAGGAGATATTTTGAACCGATAGCCTGGGTACTTGTTTCACTATAAATCATAGTTTCAACAAACAAGCAAACAAAGTAAACTTATTCAGCACATCTGTTATGATGTGTCTGAAAAAGGTTCGAGCCCTAATAATTCCAAACCATTAGAGCTCATCATTAGAAAATATTCATTGGTATCACTGAATCTGTTCTATGGGCTCTCCGGATCCTAGGTTCTGAACTTGGAAGCTGTTAAACCAAAATTTCAGAGCTTTTGATAAGAATTTCAGAGGCTGAAATCGCTGACTATCAGACACTGATCGGTCCAGGGACCGATCAGGATGATATCTGATCGGTCTCTACGACCGATCAGGGGCGTATGCTCAGTTACTGATCGACCTCTGATCGGTCCAGGGACCGATCAGGAGGTTCCCTGATCGGTCTCCATGATCGATCAGGAGGATATGGCACGCGAGGCTCCCTGATCGGTCTCAACGACCGATCCGGGAATTCCCTGACCGATCAGGACGTTCCCTGATCGGTCAGGATTTCTCCTGATCGGACAGCCGTCCGATCTTCTGATCTTCTGACCCTCTTTTTTTAACTTCTCCCCATCCCTCACTCTCTCATTTCACGCCGAAACCCTAGCCGAACCCCTCCTCAGTCCCGACTCTTCTCTTCATCCTCTCCGAAAACCTCAAATGGCGCCCAGGTAACTCTCCTTCTTCCCGAGATTTGTTCATTCTTAGCATTTTAGCTTCTTTTCACAGTTTCTCTATGTGTGCTGTCTCGGTTCTCTCTGTGTGGCTCCCGTGGACTCCCATTTGCCCCGACCGTGTCCAAATCTTTATCTATTTAGGAAGAAAGCAGCCGGTGAGGGTTCTTCTAAGTCCCCAGCTGAGAAATCCAAGTCCCATGCACCCTCTCGACCCCAACCAGCTAGTTCCAGTAGATTCCCAAACCGCCAGTTTGAGCAAGCATTTCAACAGAGGACATTCAAGCTGCTTCCATGTCGATCTGTGGATCGAAAGTGGATGGATGAATTTTGTCCCTCTGTATCCGAAACCCTAGCCTATTATAAACTTGATTCGGTAGTCTACCTAGAAAGGGACATCAATCTTGACCTAATATCTGAATTCTATAACAACCTTCATCAAAACCATGATGGTGTTTATAACACTCGAGTCGCTAAAAGAAGTATCGATTTCTCCATCAGAGAATTCTTTGGGTATCTAGGTTGCCGTATGTGCTCAGGAAATCCTTTTCCCTTGTATCCTGATTTACCAGAGTCACTACCTCCTCCACTTGATGTATCACCTGACGATATTTATGAGTACTTCTTCAGGCAACCTAGACCGGATGGACTAGATGAGCTAGATGTTGACTTTCCTACTTTTGCAGCCTTGAGATTATCTCCTCAAGACTACATTCTTTTTAAGATTGTCATGAACTGCCTTCTACCTATCACATCTAAACCATTATCTGAGATCCGATCATATCATTGTCATATGCTTTATGGTTTGCGTCGACGTCTCGATTTTGAAATCATGTCGAGCATCTACTCCTCGATCATATCATATTCTAAGCCTAGCGGCTCCACTATTTATATGCCTTATGGGCATATAATTACTGATTGGCTCGAGACCCTTCAGGTTGATGTCTCTAAGGGTAGAATAGTCAAAATGGTCAGGCAGGATTGCCGACTTGGGAAACGGACATTTTCCAAGTCTGGCATCATAGGGCAAAATGGGGATGTTCGGTGGAAGGATGGGAGAGCACTGGGTGAGTTACCACGGGGATCTCCACGACAGGTTGCTCCTCCTGCTGCCGACGATGGAGAGGCCGATCACGATTTATGCGGATCGCCGAGCTGGAGGGACGCTTTGATCAACACGATGAGATGATATCTGCTGAAATGGATGGCCTGCATATTCGGATAGACCAGCGCTACGATGACCGGCATATTGACCAGCGCTTCGATGATATGCGCAGTCATCAGGTGGTGACACAGCAGTTGCTACTCGGATGGATGGCACGCTACCCGCCTCCGCAGTCTTACCCAGGCTATCCATCCTCCAGCGTGCCGCCTCAGGATTTCACCCCTCCTGCCGATGATGGTGATGTTCCTCAGTGTGAGGATATTGATTGATACAGTTTGTTTGTTGACTGTATGTATTTTGGATGTTATTTGTTAGTCTTTATGTCTGACCCGGTTGTTTGCACTTCTGATGCTACTCATGTATTTATGCTACTCAGTTTTATATTTGCTTGCTCTTTATTATGTTTCATTTTCTATCCGTTATTAATATGCTGTTCACTTGCATGTCTTGTTTGTCCTTTATTTCCTTATTACTGTCTTATAATACACTTAGAGCGAATTCTAAGTGCTTTAAGAAACAGACAGTAAGGGTTAAGGGGGAGTTCTTTAAGTTATCTTACCTTATTCGTACCTTTTCGGTGTTTGACAAAGGGGGAGAGGATACCTAAGTTTAGAAATGTATGAAAGCTTGATTTTAGGGGGAGAGGATAACGGGAAGGATCTTGATTCCCGTCATTGACTTGGTGATGTATCCGTCTTAGGGGGAGGATCCTGATTTCCCAAAAAATTATGGGTATATGAGCATTTCTGATATAAACTTAAATCGTGTTGTCAAACAACAAAAAGGGGGAGATTGTTGATACAGTCTGACCTGGATGTTGTTTTGCTGTTAACACTGATTTAAGTTTGTATCAGATATTTAACTCAGATTGATTACTAATCTAGGTTGACTTGGTTGACCTGATTGAGAAAGTCCTAGCTGAGATGTTAGGCAGTTGGAAAGTCCTGGTGAGTGAAGCCAGGCAGATTGGAAATCCTGGTGAGTGAAGCCAGGTGAAAACCCTAGTGAGTGAAGCTAGGTACAAATCCTGGTGAGGAAGCCAGGCAAGGGAAAATCCAGATGGATCAAGGGTGATCGGACATCTGGTGTTGAAAAGTCCAAGAAGGAAACTTGGCATGCGAAGTCGAGAGGGCTCGATAGCTCGTTCTCCGGACTGGACTCGGAGAGGGCACGGTAGCTCGTTCTCCGGATTAGGTCGAGAGGGTCCTAAGTGGACATTCCACGGCACATTGGATCGGTCGGTGACCAGACCGATCATGGATCAGTGGATCGGTGGCAGACCGATCCGGAAATCGAGTTCCATGGATCGGTCGATGACCGATCGATGACACCGAAGCACACCGAGTGCAACTGATCACCGTGAGACCGATCGGAGAAGAGTCTGCAGAAGAGAAAAGGGTGGATCGGTCCGTGGACCGATCCACACTCAATCGGATCGGTCCCTGCGACCAATCAGAATAGCCCACACCGAGTATTTCTGTCGGCTATCTGATCGGTCCGGTGACCGATCCACACTCGATCCATATTGATTCCTTCGCTGCTTTTGATATACCTCATTCATTTATGTGATATAATCCTCTATGCTGTTAGCTTTTGAGTTTGCAGGTTAACAGGTATCATTCCAAGCCTAATTTCAAATTAAGTTCATAAGAGGAATGCGACCAATGGTCTTTCTGCTGGTTTCAGCGACGCATGGTGCATTTCAGGCATCAACGGATACTGCTGTGATCTGGCTGCGATCTGCTTGACTCCTGCGGATTGGTTCGAGATCAGAAGACGCCAGTGATGACTGTGATATCATTGGTGTGAGTTCAGAGAACCAGGTAAGGAGGAAGAGGGATTGGCTGCAGCGCTGATTTGCGTAGTTTTGGACCAGATCGGTGACAGCAGAGATCAGGTTTGAGAAGCAATAGAAAACAGCGAGAGGAAAGAACAGAACTACAACAAGAAAGCTTGAAAGAAAAGTCTGTGCTGTTGTGCGAAGTTCTTGAGCTCTCGAGTGAACTGTGATCTCTGTTCTGCTACTGATCCTCGCGTGGTTGTAAGCATTTTTATTCTCCTTTGCCACCGAGCTTCTGTAAGTCTCGTGCTTTAACTTAGATATTTCTTGAGACTTTGTGGGAAGGTTACTCCACCTAGAAGGAGGATTTTTAGCCGGAATTCTTCCGGGGTGTGATCTACCGAAGATCAAGGAGTCGTCCACTTTACGGACACGCCGAGGAGTAGAGGCAAGTTATCCCCGAACCTCGTAAATCTGTGTATCAGTGTTTGTGTGCTGGTTTTCGTTTTGTTTTAGTTTGCTTATTCCGCTGCGCTAACTAGTTTCTGTGTAGAACTCTCTGCTTAAGTTTTTAAAGAGGCTATTCACCCCCCTCTAGCCATCTAAGAACCCAACAGTTTATAGTCGCCGGCTCGACTCTCGATATTTAACGTCGGAGTTCGACGGTCTTCCGCTCGGAGGGTTTATAGTCGCCGGCTCGACTCTCGATATTTAACGTCGGAGCTCGACGGTCTTCCGCTCGGAGGGTTTATAGTCGCCGGCTCGACTCTCGATTTTTAACGTCGGAGCTCGACGGTCTTCCGCTCGGAGGGTTTATAGTCGCCGGCTCGACTCTCGATATTTAACGTCGGAGCTCGACGACCTTTTAAGGCTAATTTTAACACTTCCGTTCGGCGAAGATATTTGCCATTTATCATTTTGTTTCCTGCATTACAAGGATATGGACGACAACAACATATATAAAATTACATTTAGCGCACCTCTCATCCAGCTCGGTACGGCTGGAGATGATTCGCGCTCCATGGTCGGTCCAGCCGCCGTCCGTTTTCATCCTCCAAATAATAAGCACCCGAGCGGAGCTTCTCGATGACTTTGAAGGGGCCCGCCCAGGGAGCCTCCAACTTGCCAACGTCGCCGACCGGCTTTACTTTCTTCCAGACAAGGTTGCCAACTTGGAATGCTCTAGGGATCACGCGCCGGTTGTAGTTCTGCTTCATTCTTTGCCGGTACGCCATCAACCGAACGGACGCTTTGGCACGCTCTTCATCGATCAAGTCCAACTCCATGTTCCTCCGCTTGGCATTATCAGCGTCATAATTCTGGATCCGGACGGACTCGATGCCGACTTCGACCGGAATAATTGCTTCACCACCGTACACCAAATGGAATGGCGTGACTCCCGTTCCCTCCTTTGGGGTCGTGTGGATAGCCCATAAAACGCTTGGCAGCTCGTCCACCTAGCTTCCTCCCATGTGGTCAAGCCGAGCCCGAAGAACTCTAAGGATTTCTCTGTTGGTTACTTCCGCTTGCCCATTGCTTTGGGGATACGCCACCGACGTAAAATGTTGTTCAATGCCATAGCCTTTACACCAGTCTTCGAGTTGCTTCCCGATGAACTGTCGTCCGTTATCAGATACTAGCCGGCGCGGGATGCCAAACCGACAAATTATATGCTGCCAAATAAATTTTTTGACCATCTGCTCGGTGATCTTGGCTAGTGGCTCGGCCTCCACCCATTTGGAAAAGTCGTCGACCGCCACTAGTCGAAACTTTCGCTGACCGGTCGCCATAGGAAATGGACCCACAATATCCATTCCCCATTGGTCGAACGGACAGGATACGGTAGCAGCTTTCATTTCCTCCGCCGGTCGGTGGGAGAAGTTGTGGTCCTTCTGGCAGGAGAGGCATGTCTCGACGGTCCGAGCGACGTCTGTTTGCAGGGTTGGCCAGAAGTATCCGGCTTGCAGGATCTTCTTAGCCAACGATCGTCTGCTTGGATGCCCTCCGCACGATCCTCGATGTACTTCTTGAAGGATGCACGCCGCGTCCTCTGAGCTTACACACTTCAACAGTGGTCGGGAGAAAGCCTTCTTGTAGAGTTGGTCTCTAATGAGCGTGAACCGACCAGCTCTCCTCCTTAATAGCTGGGCTGCTTCCCGATCAGATGGTGTTGCCCCCGACCGAAGAAATTCTATGATGGCTGTCCTCCAATCGCTCGGAAACTCGAGGCCCTCCATCCGGTCGACGTGCGCCACCAAAGATACTTGTTCAATTGGATGCTGGATGACGACCGGTGATATTGAACTTGCAAGTTTGGCTAACTCATCTGCTGCCTGATTTTTCGCTCGGGGTATCTTCTGGATAATAACTTCTCTGAAGTTGACCCTGAGCTTTTCGAAAGCGTCAGCGTAAAGTTTGAGCCGAGCGTTGTTAATCTCAAAAGTGTCGGAGAGCTACTGAGCGGCCAACTGAGAATCTGAATACAGCGTCACCCGCCCGACCCCCACATGCCGGGCGGCCTGTAAGTCGGCTATAAGGGCCTCATACTCCGATTCATTATTTGTAGCTCTGTAATCCAGCCGGACGGATAAGTGCATCCTTTCTTCTTGGGGAGAGAGTAATAGCACGCCAATCCCGCTCCCGAGCCGAGTGGACGATCCGTCCACAAATATTTTCCACATAGTTTCGGGCTCTGGCCTTTGCACTTCGGTGATAAAATCTGCCAAGGACTGCGCCTTTATCACCGAGCGGGGTTGGTACTGAATGTCAAATTCGTTCAACTCCATTGTCCATTTGATGAGCCGTCCGGACGCTTCTGGATTCAACAACACTCTTCCCAATGGGCTATTCGTCCGGACGATGATAGTATGAGCCAAGAAATAGGGACGAAGTCGCCGAGCGGCGAGAACTAGAGCAAAAGCCAGCTTCTCGAGTCCGGTGTAGCGAGATTCTGCGTCCTTTAAAATATGACTTAAGAAATACACGGGTTCTTCTCCACTCGCCCTCACTAATGCCGAGCCTACTGCTTGCTCAGTTGAAGATAAGTAAATACAGAGAGGCTCACCCACAGCTGGCTTGCCTAGCACAGGCAGAGAGTTCAGATAAGCCTTCAGTTCTTCAAATGCCCGATCGCAATCTTCATCCCAATGAAACTTAGTGGCTTTGCGCAAGATTTTGAAAAACGGGAGGCTCTGGTCGGCGGTCTTGGAGATGAATCTGGACAACGCAGTTATCCGACCGGTCAAGCGCTGTACTTCCCTTAGATTTCTTGGGGGCGACATGTCTTGTAATGCTTTCACTTTGCTGGGATTGGCCTCGATGCCCCGCTCGGTCACTATATACCCCAAGAAGCGCCCGCCTTTTGCTCCGAACAGACACTTCTGAGGGTTCAGCTTAACTCCATATTTCTGCAGCGTTCGGAAAGTCTCCTCCATGTCTTTGAAGAGATCGGCCGATCGGACGGACATGATGAGAATATCGTCCACGTATACTTCCAAATTGCGTCCGATCTGCTCCTTGTTCACTTTGTTCATCAAGCGCTGGTAAGTTGCTCCCGAGTTCTTCAGTCCGAACGGCATCACATTGTAGCAGTACGTGTCGTCGGCTGTAACGAAGCTAACCTTCTCTTGATCTTCTCGGGCGAGCGACACTTGATGGTAACCCTGATAGGCGTCGAGCATGCATATCAACTCGCAGCCGGCTGTGGAGTCCACCAGTTGATCGATCCGGGGTAAAGGATAAAAATCCTTTGGGCATGCTTTGTTGAGGTCCCGAAAATCGATGCAAACTCTCCACTTGTTGCCCGGCTTGGAGACTAGTACCACGTTTGCCAGCCAGCTCGGGAACTGAACTTCGCATATGTGGCTGGCTTCCAGGAGATTTTCGATTTCCGCTCGGATGATGGCATTTTGTTCGGCGCTGAAGTCCCTCTTCCTTTGCTTCACCGACCGAGCGTCCGGTCGGACATGGAGCTCATGCTGTGCTATACTCGGTGAAATCCCGGGCAGCTCATGTGTCGACCAAACGAAGACATCACAGTTTTTCTGGAGACATTTGATTACTTCCTTTTTCTGGCTCGCCTCCAGATCGGCCGCAATGAATGTGGTGGCCTCCGCTCGGGTCGGGTGAATCTACACTTCCTCTTTTTCTTCATACACCAAAGAGGGTGGTTTTTCAGTTATGGCATTTACCTCGATCCGGGGCGCCTTCCGATCGGAATTGGCTTCAGCTCTGACCATCTCGACGTAGCATCGCCGAGCCGCCAGCTAGTCTCCTCGTACTTCTCCCACTTTATCTTCCACCGGGAACTTGATTTTCTGGTGGAAGGTGGAGACGGTCGCTCGGAACTCGCTGAGCGCCGGTCGCCCTAAAATGACGTTGTATGCTGAAGGAGAGTCGACTACGACGAAGTTGGCAGTCCGCGTCCTTCTGAGCAGCTCTTCTCCCAGCGAAATAGCCAGTCTGACTTGTCCGACCGGCAAAACTTCATTGCCCGTAAACCCATAGAGGGGGGTTGTCATGGGCAGCAGCTCGGCTCGATCAATTTGTAGTTGGTTGAAGACCTTTTTGAATATAATATTGACCGAGCTTCCTGTATCAATGAAAACACAGTGAATAGTGTAGTTGGCTATTACCGCTTTGATGAGGAGAGCGTCGTCGTGTGGCACTTCGACTCCCTCCAAGTCCCTGGGCCCGAAACTGATTTCGGGCCCGCTCGCCCGCTCTTGGCTGCAGCCGACCGCATGGATCTGAAGCTGTCTTACGCTCGCCTTCCTTGCTCTGTTGGAGTCGCCGCCGGTCGGCTCCCCAGCAATGATGTTGATTTCGCCTCGGGAAGTGTTGCTTCTATTTTCTTCTTCCCGAGCGGACGACCTAGGCAGCTCCCTAGACCTTCGGGGATTGTCCTCACGCCTCGGAGTATGATGCCGATCGGGAGTCTGTCTCTGCCGCCTATCGGATACCATCCGATCGGCTTCACGAGGGTGCTGTTGCCTGTCGGACGATGGCGATCGTCGGTGGCCACCTCGGGGCATGGGGTGGGCAATCAGGGGAAGGCTCCGGCAATCTCTTGTATTATGAGTGTCTGTCCGGTGAAATGAGCAAAACATTGGGGTCCATACCTTCCTTTTAGGTTTGGGCCGCTCGACAGATACTTCTTGAATGACGTGGGATCTTGCATGTTGCTGGGGGCGGGCTGCTTCGGCTCGCGGTCCTCTGGGCGGCTGATTAGCAGTGTGCGGCTTCCGCTCGGCAATGGGCGCCCGCTCGGTTGAAGTTTCCTTCCTTCGGGCCGCTTGGGCTTCCTCCACATTGATGTATTCGTTGGCCCGGTGTAACATATGATCGTAATCTCGGGGCGGCTTCCGAATGAGCGAGCGGAAGAAGTCCCCGTCCACGAGGTCTTGCGTGAACGCGTTCATCATTGTTTCTGAGGTGGTCGTTGGAATATCCATGGCCACTCGGTTGAACCGTTGGATATAAGCTCTGAGCGGCTCCCTGGGCTCTTGCTTGATGGCAAACAGGCTGACACTTGTCTTCTGATAACGCCGACTTCTCACAAAGTGGTGGAGGAAGGCCGTGCGGAAGTCTTTGAAACTTGTGATGGATCCGTCCGGCAGCCTCCGAAACCACCGTTGAGCCGATCCCGAGAGGGTGGTAAGGAAAACCCGACATTTCACTCCATCGGTGTATTGATGAAGGGTAGCCGTGTTGTCGAACTTGCTCAAATGATCGTCCGGGTCGGTGGTTCCGTTGTATTCATCGATCGCCGGGGGTACATAGTGCTTCGGCAGAGGGTCCCGCAGGATGGCCTCTGAGAATTGACGGTTGATCCGCTTGGGGGATGCGTCCGCTCGGGGGGCCTTGCCTTTTTTGTTGTCTCGTATTGGCACTTCGTCTGATGAAGATCCTCGATCACGATTAACTGCTGCGGCTTCAGGAGGCGTGCGGAATAGGGCCCGATGAAATGGAATCGTGGCATGAGGTGCTTCCGCTCGACCCCCTGATGCTGACGTTGCTTGCTGCTCAATCCGCTCGGCTTGCGACTTTTGTCTCTCTTCCACAAGCTTAGCTGCTCTTGTCTCGATCAAAGCGTCGAGCTCCTTTGTGGAGAGCATCACCGAATGTGGTCGTCCAGCCTTGTCCATTACTTCCGATCGGATGCAGGAGCGTTCCCACAGACGGTGCCAAATTGATCCTGTCCGAACAACGAATCAACGGACGCTGGGCACGTGGCACTCTCCAAATTGCTGATGTAGATCTTCGACCGGTCGTGCGGACCTCCGGCGAACCTGTAAGGAAATCGGGCCGGGAAGGGGTTCCCGGCGACGATTCTCCGACGCTCAAGTCAGGCAAGTGGACAACAAAGAGGTGGCTTCGAATGTCAAAGAACGCGTACCTCAGGCGAAGTGTGAGGGCCTTTATATAGAGCTGTGAAGGGGCTCACACACACATATCGAGGTGAATACGTGTCCTCAACCCATACTTCAGTATGTGCTTGTCAGAAAAGCTTACCTGACACCATACTGCTACAGTCTGAGCACATCTCTGATGGGACAATGGAACCCTCTGTCATAAGATCCTGCGTATGGCCTGGTCGTTGAGCATATCCGCTGTCAGAAGTTGTTCCCTTGTCCTTTTGTCTCTTCTTACCCCATGTCGAGCGTCCGGCCGGTCAGTCGTCCCCTCACGTCCGGCTGGTCGTATGTGCTGGTCCGCTCAGGAGATTCCTGGTCGTGTGCTCTGCCGACTATTCACAGTAATGCTACTTTATGCCTTCGGCCGTGTGGGCTCCCCGATCGGCCCGGCGACCCTGTTCCCCATGAGCATCGGAGACCCGACTCCCCGTCGGGTTGTTTGTGCTTCCGCTGGGACCCCGTTCGTCCGACCGGTCTCCCCTTCTCCAGTCGGCCGTTTGACCCTTTGACTTCCACGTGGCTTTGACTTCCCTCGGAAGGGGGGTCCCTGTTCTTGCCACCGGATCAATGTGCTTGTTATTATATTAGGATTAAGAGCACACACTTCCATAATAACTAAAGTCTTATTTTTTTATTAAGTCAGCATAAAAAGAACTTACCTTAAATGGTCCTGCTCAATACACTCAGAGTGTACTAGTGTAATTTTATAGTTAAGATAAACTAATACCGAATTACACTACGACTATTCCAATAGTTTGTTCCTTTCCATTTTCGTCATGAGCTACTGTTTATAATTTATAAAGAACCGATAACATGATCTTCTATGTATGACACCACACACCATGTTATCTACAATATAAATTAATTGAACAACTACACTTAGCATATAAATGTAGATATTGACCAATGTGATTCTTAAATGTTTATACAAAAGCTAGACTTTTAGTATACACTCTAACAAGAGTGTTGGAGTGTATACTAAAAGTCTAGCTTTTGTAAACATTTATTTTTTGAAATAAAAGAATCACAATGG
Organism: Zingiber officinale; assembly: GCF_018446385.1. Classification (NCBI taxonomy): domain Eukaryota; kingdom Viridiplantae; phylum Streptophyta; class Magnoliopsida; order Zingiberales; family Zingiberaceae; genus Zingiber; species Zingiber officinale. The sequence goes on along the minus strand of NC_056000.1, from coordinate 15,153,154 downwards.
TCAAATGTCTATATTTATTTGTTAAATATAGTTGTTCAATTAATTTATAAAGTAGATAACATGGTGTGTGGTGTCACACACAGAAGATCATGTTATCATCTCTTTATAAATTATAAACAGTTACTCACGACTAAGATGGAAAGGAACAAACCATTGGTATAGTCGTAGTGTAATTAGGTATTAGTTTATCTTGACTAATAAATTACACTAGTACACTCTAAGTGCATTGAGTAGGATCATTTTAGGTAAGTGCTTTTTATACTGACTTAATAAAAGAACTAGATCTTAGTTATTATGGAAGTGTGTACTCTTAATCCTAATATAATAATAAGCATATATATTTAGTATCTATTTCTTTAACTTATCAAAGGGTGAGATTTAGCTTGATAAATCAATAAGCCCGATAAGTTGGGAAATGATATTACTCATAGTGTGTGTTGTTGATTATAGAACGAAACTGTGTCCTAGTTATCTAGGTTGAGAATGTCCCCAAGAGGAGCTCATAAGGATTGCCATGTTAAACCCTGCAAGTGGACTTAGTCCGACATGACACTTAGGTTGAGTGGTACTACTCTTGGACTTAGATATTAATTAAGTGAGTTGTCAGTAACTTACTTAATTAGTGGACATTTGTTATCTTAAACACAGGGAGACTAACACACTCATGATAAGAAGGAGACCATAAATGTAATTTGGGATTGGTGCGGTAGTGCAACAATAACTCTCTAGTGGAATGAGTTATTGTTGATGAACTTGAGTTATGTGTTCGGGGTGAACACGGGATACTCAAGCTCATCGGAAGGCCAAAACCAATTTCTCCTCTAGGTCCCTGTCATAACCTCATTAGTGCCTTATAATCCATCCAAATAAAAACCCTTCTTGGTGTCCAAGAAAGGAGGTCGGCCCATTGCTTGGTGACCAAGCAATGGTCGGCCACCATCTCCTTAAGAGGGCCGACCCTCTTGCTTAGTGACCAAGCAAGTAGGGGCCGACCATAATAAATTCAAATAGGAGGGATGTTTTGAATTTTAAAAATATTCTCTTTGTAGAAAACTATAAGTTTTAAAAGAGAGATTTTAATTTTAAAAACTTTTCTTATTTGAATTAGGTCACATGATTTAATAGAGAGTTTTAAAAGTCTTAAAACTTTCCTTTTTTAACCATCCTCCTGGTTTTAGAAAAAAGGAAGAGAAGTTTTAAAATTAAAATTTTCTATTTTTTGTAACCATGTTAAAAAAGGGAATTTTTAGAAGAGAAGTTTTAAATTTTAAAATATGATTTTAATTTTTTAAAACTTTCCTTTTTAATATCCACTTTAGGAAAGAGAGCTTGTAAAATTGTATAAGAGAATTTCTTCTTGTAAAATTTTATAAAAAAAATTATTATTCCTTCCTATAAGTGGTCGGCCACCCTTGCTTGGTGCCCAAGCAAGGGGCCGACCAAATCATCATCCAATCAATCCATGATTTGGTGATTGATTCAATCAAGAGGAAAGAAAAGGAAAAATAAAAAGGGAAAAGGAAAAACTAGAGGAAGATTTTAATTTTTATAAAAATTCTTCCCTTATTTGCCTTGGGTAAGTAATATAAAAGAAGGGGTGAGGAGACCTCATGAGAACACAATTCTTATTCTCTTGGTGGAGTTTCTCTTGGTAGCCGACCCCTCTCTCCCTCTCTTTTCCCTTTGCTCTCTTTTGCTCCTTGGTGGTGGTGGTGGCCGAATTCTAGAGGAGGAGGAAGAAGGCTTTGGGTGGTGTTCATCTTGGAAGATCGTCGCCCACACGACGTCCAAGGCGAGGCGAGGAATACGGCAGAAGATCTCGAGGTTATTAACATACAAAGAAAAGCTATAATTAGCAATTATTTTCCACATCATGCTAGTTATTTTTCTTTATATGAATTCCAAACACAAGAGGCATTAGATCTAGTTTTTCGAATTAGTAATTCGTGTTTGTGTTTTTCTTTGTTTTTCGAATTTGTGATTCGATTGTTCTTTTTGGTTAAACCTAAAGTTATATAAGGAAATTAAATATTAGCTTTCCTTAAAAGGCTTTGTCTAGGCGGTGCTGGATGCTCCCATACCCAAAAAGGCCATGTGCCTCACCATGCAGTCCTGGAAGCCAATTTTAGAAATTAATATTTAATTAAATTTATAACATAGGTGGATTTGGATCAATAGTGTTAAGTTCCACTTGCGATCCAAGTCTAAACCATTAAGAACAGATAAGTTAAATTTGGAATCAATAATGTTAAGTTCTGTTTGCGATTCCTAATTTAACTTCTAAAGAACACAATAGGTTATTTAGGAAAGGTTCGACACTTGTATAAAATTTTTGTACAATGGAACTGGTACGATCTTCCTAGGACTAACCAACAAAGAGCAAGTTCCATCCTTCCGTCACACACCTCAAGCATTGATCCTGCAACCTCCAAGTAAGAAATTACAGTTTTCATAAATTTTATGCATCTAGTTCTGTTATGATTAATAAGAATGCTTGTTCAGATTTAGCATGCTTATACATGAAAATGCTATCAAGTGCTTATGACAGGAAGTAGTATGCTTATACAGGGAAGTCTAATAATAGTAAATAAGAATGATGATAGGCTGACGAAATATCTCACTGGTTGGTCTATGGATATGTAGAATGGCTAGAGGATGACCAGCTAGACAACCGAGAGTTAATGAACCTCAACTGGTGGGAAATGAGCCTGCACCCCAGCCCAACTTGTTAGAAGTAGTAGCTCAACTGCAGAGACAATTAGCAGAGCAGCAGTAGGTCATTGCCACCCTGACTGCTAATCAGCAAGCTCCTCCTGTAGTCCCATCGGAAGCCGATTTGGTAACACCTACTATAGCTGAAGTACCATCTGTTACACCTGTAGCCCAGCAAAGGTGGTGAGGCAGGAAGCACACCTCATCCAGTGGCAGAACCTGAAACCAGAGAATTTATCTGGCACTAATGAACCATGGGATGCTCAGGCATGGTTCAAAACCCTGGAGAGTATAATGGAGCTACTGGACTGGCAGGAGGTAGAAAAGATTAAGTGTGCCTCCTTCTGCTTCACTGGGGATGCAAGAATATGGTGGGAACGAGTCAAGGCAAAACGAAAAGTAGATGAAATGACCTGGTCTGACTTCGAGACTGAGTTCTTCGAAGAGTTCTTCCATATGCGAGTCACGAACAAACATTACGATGAGTTCACGGAATTCCGACAAGGAAGTTTATCAGTAGATGAAGCCGTGAAGAAATTCAATAGGTTGGCTCGCCTATGTCCCGAGTTGGTCAACACAGAAAGAGAAAGGGTGAGACTAATGCTCAAGATGCTGAGGCCTGAGATAGCTCTGAATGTAGCTGGTGGAATTAATAGACCGCAGACTACAGAAGAGCTGATTAGTAGTGCCCTGATCACGGAGCATTATCTGAACAGCATCAAGCAGCAGAAGCCAGTACTGATGGAGAACAAAGGTCAAGGGAGTTCTGGCACTCAGAAACCCCAGAGTCATGGGTCAACTTGGAAAGGGAGCTCCTAGAGGAAGCAGTGGAGTAATAAGAAGGGAGGATCCGTAAACAAGCAACCTAAGTATGCCACATGTTCCACCTGCGGAAAGATGCATCCTGGAATTTGTCGCAAGGGCACGAGTGACTGTTATACATGTGGTCAAGAGGTGCATATGGCCAAGAATTGCCCGACCAAGATCAACCTTTCTCCTGCACAACCTGTGCAATATGGAGGCCAGCAGGCACAACCACACCAGATGCTGGCCGCGTTGGAGGGTCCTCATATTAGCCAAGGTAGACTAGAAGTTCCACTAAGTTCTACAAATGCTCGGGTTTTCTCCCTTACCAGAGAGGAGGTAGCAAACGCCTCCACCATTGTCACAGGTCAGATATGCATTTTTAATCAATATTCAACTGTGCTATTTGATACTGGGGCAACCCATTCGTTTATCTCCATAGTATTTGCTAAGAATAGGTATACCCCCAGAGGTCCTAAGAAGACAATTCTCGACGACACTACCCTCGGGAGAGATAATAACATCTACGCACTTGCTGCGAGCTGTACTAGTCAAAATTTCAGACAGAGAGCTGTACAACGATCTGATCTTGCTGAACATGTCTGATTATGATGTTATTTTTGGGATGGACTTCCTGAGGAAGTATGGTGCTTCCATCGAGTGCTGTAAGCGAAGGGTTCTATTCCAACCTGAGGCAGAGTCTAAGTTTGAGTTCATCGGAGATTCAAAGAAGAGAACCCAGAAATTTTTATCAGCCCTGAAAGCTCAGAAGATGTTAGCCGATGGATGTGTTGGGTTTCTGGCTCATGTGGTTAATACCCAACAAGAAAGAAATCAAGAGCTAGAGGAAGTTAGAGTCGTGTGTGGCTACCCGAAATTGTTTCCCGAGGAGTTGCCAGGTTTAGCGTCGGATAGGGAAGTTGAATTTGAGATTGAACTCATCCCTGGTACCCATCCAATCTCAAAAGCACCCTACCGCATGGCTCTGGTGGAATTAAAAGAACTTCAGGGAAAGCTACAGGAGCTACTCGACAAGGGCTTCATTTGCCCTAGTCACTCACCATGGGGAGCTCCGGTGTTGTACGTAAAGAAGAAGGACGGGTCCATGCGAATGTGTGTGGACTACCGAGCGCTGAACAAAGTAACAATCAAGAACAGGTATCCCTTGCCGAGGATTGATGATCTATTTGATCAGTTAAAGGGAGCCACAGTCTTTTCCAAGATAGACTTGCGGTATGGATATCATCAAGTGAAAGTGAAGGCAAATGATGTACCGAAGACGACATTTCAAACGAGGTATGGACACTACGAGTTTGTAGTCATGCCTTTTGGAGTGACGAACGCTCCGACTACGTTTATGGATCTGATGAACAGAGTGTTCAAAGCGTATTTGGATAAGTTTGTGATCATCTTTATAGACGATATTCTTATATACTCCAAAAGTCAGGAGGAACATGCTGAACATCTGAAGGCAGTATTACAGATTCTTCAGCAGAGACAGTTGTACGTGAAATTCTCCAAGTGAGAGTTTTGGCTCGATCAAGTGACCTTCCTAGGTCACATTATTTCCAAGGATGGGGTCATGGTAGACCCGACAAAAATAGAAGCTGTGAGTAACTGGAATAAACCCAGGAATGTCAGTGAAATTAGAAGTTTCCTTGGATTAGCAGGCTATTATAGGAAATTCGTTGAGAACTTCTCAAGGATTGTCTCTCCATTGATAACACTTACCAGAAAGGATAGAAAATTTGAGTGTCAAAGAATTGTGAGAAGAGTTTCATTGAACTAAAAAGGAGACTGACCAGTGCTCCAATCCTGACTCTTCCAGAAAATGGCGAGAGCTTCGATATGTATAGCGACACTTCTAAATTGGGACTCAGAGCTGTACTGATGCAGAATGGCAGAGTCATTACCTACGCCTCGAGACAACTCAAATATTATGAGAAGAACTACCCCACTCATGACCTCGAGTTAGCAGCAGTAGTCTTCGCTCTTAAAGTCTGGAGGCACTACTTATATGGAACTCAGTGCAAGATTTACACAGATCACCAGAGTCTGAAGTATTTCTTCACTCAGAAAGATCTAAACATGAGACAATGGAGATGACTTGAGTTAGTCAAAGACTATGATTGTGAAATCCTCTACCATCCAGGGAAGGCGAACAAGGTGGCAGATGCGCTAAGTAGAAAACCTTGCGCAACTTTATTATCCTTATCTGCCATGTTCCAACCCCTACGGAATGAAGTAGTAAATTTTGAGCTAGAAATTATTACTAGGCAGCTCTCCACTTTGACACTAGTGTCAACCTCACTTGACGATATACAGAAAGGGCAGGATGAAGATCTTAATATTCAGAAGATCAAGCAGGGAATACAAGAAGGAGAAAAAGGGGAGTTTCGAATATTAGACTGTGGGATGCTATATTATGGTAATCGTCTTTGTGTCCCTAATCAAGAAGAACTGCGAAGAAAAATTCTAGATGAAGCCCATAGAACACCCTATGCAATGCATCCTGGTTCCACCAAGATATACCAAGATTTAAAGGAATGCTTCTGGTGGTCTCGAATGAAGAGAGATGTTGCTAGATACATCAGTAGCTGTCTGACGTGTCAACAGGTTAAAGCAGAACATCAGAAACCAGATGGAGTTCTGCATCCTATCCAGATCCCAGAGTGGAAGTGGGAGGATATATCTATGGACTTTATAGTTGTTGGTTGCTACTCGGAATATCGTACTGGTTCCTCTGTACAAAAATTTTGTACAAGTCCTGAATCTTTCCTAACAACCTATTGTGTTCTTTAGAAATTAAATTTGGAGTCGCAAACAGAACTTAACATTATTGATTCCAAATTCAACTTATCTGTTCTTAGAGGTTTAGACTTGGATCACAAACGATGCTTAACATTATTAATCCAAATCCACCCATGCTACAAAGTTGATTAAATATTTATTTCAAGGATCGGCTTCCAGGTTAAACATGGCGAGGCACTAGGCCTTCTTGGGTATGAGATCATCCACCACTTCCTAGACAAAGCCTTTCAATGAAATTCAATATTTAATCTCCTTATAGTAACCCTAGGTTTAACCACTAAGAAAAATTGAATCACAAGATCGAAAAAAAACAAAAGAAACACAAAATCAAATCATAAATTCGAAACTTAGAATCGTTAGCCTCTTGTGTTTGGTATTTCAAAATCCATACAAAGAAAACTAGTATGATGCGGAATAAGATAACTAGTTATACCTTTCTTTGTAGCTAAAGACCTTTTGATCTTCTGTTGTATTCCTCACCTCCTCTTGGACGTCGTGTGGGCGACGATCTACCAAGATAAATTCCACCGGGACCACTTCTTCTTCTCCAAAACTCTTGAGCCATCAAGGAATGCCAAAATAGGAAATTTCTTTCCTCTTCTTCTCCTCCAAGCAACCGATCACCAAGTGCATCTCTTCTTCTTCTTCTTCCTGTCTAAGAAACCAGCCACAAGGACTAAGGAGACCTTGATGTCGCCGACCCTAAGGAAGCAAAAGAGGAGACAAGAGGTAATGGTGCCGCTGGCCATAAAAGAAGAAAACAAAGAGAAGGAAGAGATGCAATGGCCGACCACCAAGGAAGAAAGGAGCATGAAGGGGTCGACCACACCAAGGAAGAGAGGAAAAAGAATAAGGGTTATACCATGAGACACCCTCTCTCTCTCTTTTATAATCCTTGGTCTTGGCAAAAAAGGAAATTTTAATAACAATTAAAATCTCTCTCTTTTAATTTTCCTATTGTGCATGACAATAAAGAAAAGTTTTAAAATTAATCTCTCTCTTTTAAAACATGTAGACAACTACAAAAAAGGAAAGATTAATTAAAACTTCTCTTTTTACAACATGGTTACAAAAAAGGAAAGTTTTATCAAAAATTTAAATCTCTCTTTTAAAAATTATAGATAACTACAAATAAGGAAAGATTTTAACAAAATTAAAATCTCTCTTTAATCTTTTGTAGATAGCTATAAAAGGAAAGATTTTAAAATTTTAAAACTTTCTTTTAAAACTATGAGGATGGCTATAAAATGAAAATTAAAATCTTTCTTTTTACCATTGTATATAACTACAAAAAAGGAAAGATTTTAATAAAATAAAATCTCTCTTTTAACCATTGTAGATAACTACAAAAAAGGAAAGATTTTAACAAAATAAAATCTCTCTTTTAACCATTGTAGATAAGTACAAAAAAGGAAAGATTTTAACAAAATAAAATCTCTCTTTTAACCATTGTAGATAACTACAAATAAGGCAAGATTTTAACAAAATTTTATTTTAAACAAAACTTCATTTTCCTTTTATTCTCCATGTGGCCGACCCTTAGCTTGGGCACCAAGCTATGGCCGACCACCTCTTGGCTTCCAAGCTCATGCTTGGCCGACCCCTTGGACCAAGCAAGGATGCGACCGACCTATTACTTGGGTAAGAAGTGGATTTTGTGGATATAAGGTTTTATAGAGGCTACAACAGGGGTCGAGAGGAGAAATTGGTTTTGGTCTTCCGATGAGCTTGAGCTTTCTGTGTTTGCCCCGAACACCCAACTCAAGTTCATCAATAATAACTCATACTACTAAAGAGTTATTATTGAACTACCACACCAATCCCAAATTACATTATGGGCTCCTTTTTATTATGAGCGTGTTAGTCTCCCTATGTTTAAGATATTGAATGTCTACTAATTAAATGAGTTACTCACAACTCACTCAATTAATATCTAGCTCCAAGAGTAGTACCACTCAACCTTATCGTCATGTCAGACTAAGTTCACCTGCAGGGTTTACATGACAATCCTTATGAGCTCCTCAAGGGGACATCATCAACCTAGATTACTAGGACACAGTTTCATTCTATAATCAACAGCACACCATATAAATAATATCATTTCCCAACTTATCGGGCCTATTGATTTAACGAGATAAATCGCACCCTTTAATAAATCAAAGAAATAAATACTAAGTATATATGCTTGTTATTATATCATGATTAAGAGTACACACTTTCATAATAACAGAGGTATTGTTCTTTTATATAGTCAGTATAAAAAGATACTCCCTCAATTGGTCCTGCTCAATACACTCATAGTGTACTAGTGTAATTTATTAGTCAAGAGAAACTAATACCTAATTACACTATAACCACTCCAATGGTTTGTCCCATTCCATTTTGGTTGTGAGCAACTGTTTATAATTTATAAAGATCTGATAACATGATCTTCTGTGTGTCTCCTCACACCATCTTATCTATAATATAAATTAAATGGGCAACTACACTTAACATAAATGTTGATATTTGACTAATGTGATTCTTATAAATGTTTATACAAAAGTTAGACTTTTAGTATATACTCTAACAATAGTAGGACTACCCAGAATCACGGATGGTTATGATGCGATCTGGGTAAAAGTGGACAGATTAACCAAGTCTGCTCATTTCCTGGCTATCAGAATATCCTACTCTATTGAGCAATTAGCACATTTGTATGTGAAAGAGGTTATCAAATTGCATGGAGTTCCCAAAATCATAATTTCTGATAGAGATGGTCGTTTTACTTCACACTTCTGGGAGTGTGTTCAGAGAGCTCTTGGCACTAAGTTACGGTTTAGCACTGCATTTCATCCTCAAACTGACGGGCAAATAGAACGAGTGAGCCAAGTTTTAGAGGATATGCTACGAGCTTGTGCTTTATATTTCAAAGGAAGCTGGTGTTGATACCTATGCTTAGCAGAATTCACATACAATAATAGCTATCAAGCTACTATCGGAATGACACCCTATGAGGCTCTATATAGGAGGAGATGTAGATCTCCTATCTGTTGGTATGAAGGTGGTGAAAAGAAAGAAATGAGACTCCAGACAGACCTTATCGAGGACACCACCAAAGCCATTCAGAACATTCGCTAGAGGATAGAAACGGCTCAGAGTCGGCAGAAGAGCTATGCGGATGTGCGCCGTAGACCACTGAAATTTGAGGTTGGGGACTTAGTGTTCCTCAAAGTAGCTCCTATGAAAGGAGCGATGCGGTTTGGAAAGAAAGAAAAGTTGAGTCCACGTTATGTGGGGCCATACCGGATCACTAGAAGGGTTGGCAAGGTAGCTTATGAGCTGGAACTACCTAAGGAAATGTCAGCTATTCATAATGTCTTTCATGTCTCAATGCTGAAGAAACATATTCCCGATGCAAATCAAGTGATTGAGCCGTAGACGATACAGGTTCAAGAGAATCTCAGTTTTGAAAGTCGACCTATTCAAATAATAGATCGAGAAGTTAAGAAGCTGAGGAACAAAGAGATACCATTAGTAAAAGTGTTGTGGCAAAGTCAACAGTATGAAGAAGTAACATGGGAACGCGAGGATGATATGAGATAGAAGTATCCACAGTTGTTCTAAGTTCGAGGATGAACTTTTTATAAGGTATGGAGGATTGTAACATCCGTAAATTTTCCCTATTTTTAAATGGCCAAAAAGAAATATAAGAAGAGAAAAGAAATTAAAATATATTCATAAATGACCCAGGCTAGGATTTGAACCTTAGACCTCTTATTTAAGATTATTTTAAGTAACCATTAGGTGGTGGTAAAGCATCACATTAAGAATATGAAACAATTCATTATATGTAGAATATATGTGAAGAGATGCTTCAACTTCCACTTAGTATAAAAGGGAAAGGATGAGATGAAAACCTAACTTTTCATCTCCCTCTTCCTCTTCTCCTCTCTAGCCGAAATCCTCTCTTTCATCCTTTGTGGTTTTCGGCCAAGATCTAGGACTAGAGTTTCTAAAGTTCTAAGTATTCAAGGGGAGGATCTAAGAGGATAATTCCACAAGGTTCTTACACACGTGAAGGGTGTTTTGTAGATCAAGACATACAAAAGAGAGGATTTTCTTCCCTACACCCCCCATAATAGTAAGATCTAGCGAAAGGATGTAAGTATTTCTCACCTGCAATATAAGTTGCTTCGATGTTACTTAGATTGATACGTTTTAAGCATGTAAAGGAATATGCATGTTATGAGATGTTTATTGCATGTTAAGAAAAGATAGATGCTATGATATATGTGATGCCCCTAAAAGTTTTGGGATTAAGAACATGTTTAGATTAATTATCTTGATTTGCTTCCCATAAAGTTTGGGACTAAGAAGTATAATCAAGTGCCTAAAGTGCTTCCCTATAGATACGGAGGAAATAAACACACATAAGGTGTTTGGTTAAATGTCAAGCAAGTACAAGTACAAGAAATTAAAGGTAAAAGAAAGTATTTTACTTTAGAAAGGCATGTACCGGACACAAGGTCCATGGGTGGGCTCCTAGATCACCCCTAGGCTCCTAGACTGCCTAGTAGTACCTTAATGGGTTCGGGATTAGCTACCTTGGATCTTATTAAGGATGCACACAAAGTGGTGCAATGCCGGGCCCAAAGCAAGTTGATTATTATTTTCACTAGTATGTAAGATAAAGTTTTCAAAGCTCATTGATTTCTTAAAGTGAAAACATTATTAAGTTGAGAACTAGAGTTAGAGAGTGCAGGGTATGATCTCTATAGCATAGCAAATTTTATATTTTTCATTGCATGTTTTTAACTGGATATTTTGCATGATAAACTGATTTTAAAATGCATGTTATATACATATTTCCAAGTTATGTAGTTAATGGTGAATTATGGACAAGTGCATGTTTTGTGTTTCCGCAAGCAATTTGGAAAGCATGTTCTCTTTTAAAAAACATGATATCTTTTAATGCATTGTTTTGTGAGTAGACGGTACTTACTAAGCATTCACTTATAGATTTGCATTTCGTTATACTGTAGATAAAGGTAAAGGAAAGCTCGAGTAGGAGGAGGCAGCAGGAGCGGTGCTTGGGGGTGTGTGTGTGTGTGGCGGAACAATGGAAAGAGATCCGAGATTTGGTTATTTTGGGGAACATATAGAACTTTAGTTTTGTTTCTTTACTCTGCTTTACCTAAGATACTGGCACTAATTGGTTTAGAATGGATTTGATGGCTTGGTAGAATTTTGAATGGCAAGTGAAAGTGAATAAGAGGAAAGCAAGCTTTTTCGGTGGAGAAAGGGGGTCCTTCGCACGGCCCGTGGCACGACCATGTGGGTTCGCACGGCCCTGCGCTGCCTCCTCTTAGCCAAGGTGACACGGTCGTGTGGAAGCACACGACCGTGCCCTTCCTCCTCTCGGCCAAAGGTGACACGACCATGTGAAAACACACGGCCGTGCACCTCCTCCTCTCGGCCAAGGCTACACGGCCGTGTGAAACCACACGAGCGTGTCTCTCTCCCTCTCGGCCAAGGTGACACGGCCGTGTGGATTCTCACGACCGTGCCCCTCTTCCCCTCTGTTAAAGGGGGCACGACCGTGTGACCCTCACACGGTCGTGCGCTTCTAGGTGACACGGTTGTGCGACCCCTCACACTACCGTGCCCTGTGTCAGTTGAGAGTGCAACACCTGTCAGGGTCACACGACCCATACCTTCTAGAAGCTTCCGACTCCCATCGGCCCTACGTGGCTGCAAGTTATTGTTGGACTCCATGGTTATTTTGATGTGATCAACCAAGTTAGTTAGGTTCTGTTTGTTTTTTATCACTGTGTCTAAGTGTGCAGGAGCTTAGGAGCGCAGGACGTCGAGCGGAAGACGCAGCTAGCGAGAAGGACGGCACGGGAAGGGAGCCGACGGGCTCGGTGTGCCTGAAGGACGAGAGAGCTGTAGAAGAGTACACCGGTGGGTGAGAAGAACGTGCATGACGTTCGAGGGACGTAAAGCCGAGACGGAAGACTGCTCGAGGAGAAGGTCAGGAATTGGGTTCGGGTGAGCCCTATTCCGGTTGGCCGGAATCACCCAAACGAACGAAGAATCAGAAGCTAAAGAAGTAAAAAAGAGAAGCTAGAAACACTTATATACTTGCCAGCTTTGAGGCGCCTCAAGAAAAGACTCGAGGCACCTCAAGCAGAATTGGAGGCGCCTTCATGCTTGTTTGAGGCGCCTCAGTCCAGGTCAAAATGATCGTTTACATTCGGATAGAGTTATATCCGATCAAACTGGTTGGAGGCGCCTTGGACCTCTCTATAGGCACCTTCGACCCTCGAGATAGACTTTCCAGGAGCTATATAAAGGCCCCTGGAGCTAGGAATTATTAATTCAATCAAGCATTCAATTCCTAGCAACTTGTGAGCTCTTTTAGTGTGTAAAAAGGCTTCTCCGCCTACAGTGAATGAGACATTCTAGTGGAGTTGTTCAACCGCCTTGGATTAACAACTGTCTTGGTTGTCACCAAGTCAATTTCTTGTCTCTTATTTAATTCTATCTTTTACTTTAATTGTTGCTATTTATTTTGAGTTGAGAACCGAGGAGGGTATACTTTTATTTTATAGGCAATTCACCCCCTTCTTGTCGGCCCCGCTGCACCAAGAAGTGGTATCAAAGCCTGACCGCCTCATAAGTACTAACCGCCAACTGAAGCACAAAGATCAAGACTATGGCCGGAGCGAACATTCATCCCCCGAAGTTCGACGGAGAATTCGCTATGTGGAAACACAAAATGGAGGTATTTTTTAAGACTGAATTTGATATTCTTTTAATAATGAAATATGGATATACAACGCCAAAAGACAAAGAAGAATGTAACTGGACGAAGAAGGAGTAGGACGACTTCGTGGCAAACGGAAAGGTGGAATTTCACCTGCTCAGTGTTCTACCGCCCCAGGAGATAAGTCGGATCGGAAGCTATGACTCCGCCAAAGACCTCTGGGATAAATTCCTGGAGCTCCACGAAGGCACCTGAGAAGCAAAGCTAGCGAGGCGTGACATCCTCCGGACTCAGCTGACGAATCTCCGGATGAACACCGGCGAGAAGGTAGCGCAACTCCAAGCGAGAATCAAGGAGCTGATAACGCAACTGACAAATCTCGGCGAATCGGTATCAAACCGAGATTCCATCCGTTATGCACTCAACGCTTTCCCAAGGACTCCAAAGTGGGCGTCCTTAGTAGATGCTTACTACATCTCTAAGGATTTTGAGGTAAGTAGTTTATAAAGTCTATTTTCTACCTTCGAACTTCACGAGTCTCGACTTGTATAGCCTAAACAAGTAGAAAAGTCGAACCTTAACATTGCCCTACAAGCCGAAAAGGATGATCCCGACTCCGAAGCGTCGATCGACGAAACCAAAGCGGCGCTACTGGTAAAACGCTTCAATAGATTTCTTAAAACTAATAAATTTAAATCGTAGTCGAGGAAGCATCCGCGCAACAGAAGAACGGTCTGGTGCAACAATTGCAACGAAGAATGACATATCAAGGATGACTGTCTAAAAATAAAGCAAAAGACAAAAGACAAGGAGAAGGTAAAGTACAAGTCAAATTCCTCCAAGCACTAAATCCTGAAGGCCACGTGGGATGATTCGACATCCTCTGAATATGAAGTCAAAGCCTTCTCGGGACTAGCGCTGATCGCCAACCATCTGCCAGAAGAAGAATCAAGCTCAGAAATGAGCATAGATGAAGAGGGAGGAACATCAGAAGAGGAAAGTTATGATGAAGGGGGAGCATCACAAAATAAGGTAAGTAAGGTACGTGCTCTAAACCCTAAACAATCATTTCAATTTATTAAAGCTCTTTCTAAAGACTTAGCTGAATCAGAAAAAGAAATTGCTAACTTAAATAAAATGTCAGATAATTTGAAATATGAAAATGGTAAATTGAAACTCCAAATTAAAAAGTTAAAATCTGATGGATGTTTAAATACTAATGTCTTTCAAAAATCAAAAATTAAGATTTATGGAAAATTAAATTGGTATATAATAAAACATCAGGGTCAACTTAGAAGAATACCTAAAGGCTATATACCCCCTAAGTTTTTAACTAACCCTGTAGCAAGGAATCTATACTGGGTTTCAAAATCTTTACTGGATTAACATATCTTTATGTTAAGGCTTTCAGAAGAAAATTAAACATTAAAATTTCTTTATGAGACTTTGACTAAGGAAGTGGTTGTTGCTCCAATAACCAAGAAGGCTTAGTGCCTCACCACGACCTGGAAGCCAAAATATTGAAAATAAAATATTTAATTAACTTTCTGATAAAAGTAAAAATAAATAATACTTTGAAAAGTTTTAAATATTTTTTTGAAATTCTTCAAAAATATTTTTTTTTTGAAAAATGTTTCTTAGAAAAATTTCAATTAGAATTCTTTTCTGAAATTATCTTAACTAAATTTTTTGTTCCCCACTCTTTTTGCTGTAATCAAAGGGGGAGATAGTTATATAAGTTTAAGTTTAGGGGGAGTTAGGAAAATTATAAATTTTTTTCTAACTTATGTTGCAAATTCTATTATTGCAATTTTTGTACTTAAAATGTTAGTTTAGTAATTTTCTTAAAATTACTATTTGGTTGTTTTTTTTCCCTAACTTGAACTTAAGTTGATGCACATCAAAAGGGGGAGATTGTTGGACCCCGTGGTTGTTTTGATGTGATCAACCAAGTTAGTTAGGTCCTGTTTGTTTATGATCCCTGTGTCTAAGTGTGTAGGAGCTTAGGAGTGCAGGAAGTCGAGCGGAAGATGCAGCTAGCGAGAAGGACGACACGGGAAGGGAGCCGACGGGCTCGATGCGTTCGAAGGACGAGAGAACTACCGAAGAGTACACCGGTGGGCGAGAAGAATGTGCACGACGTTTGAGGGACGTAAAGTCGGGATGGAAGACTGCTCGAGGAGAAGGCCGAGAATTGGGTTCGGGTGAGCCCTATTCCGGTTGTCCGGAATCACCCAAACGAACGGAGATTCAGAAGCCAAAGAAGTAAAAAAGAGAAGCTGGAAACACTTATATACCTGCCAGCTTTGAGGCGCCTCAAGCAAAGACTGGAGGTGCCTCAACCTTGAAGGCGCCTCAAGCAGAATTGGAGGCACCTCAAACTTGGAGGCGCCTTCATGTTTGTTTGAGGCGTCTCAGCCCGGGTCAAAATGACCGTTTACATTCGGATAGAGTTCTATCCGATCAAACTGGTTGGAGGCACCTTGGACCTCTCTGGAGGCGCCTTTGACCCTCGAGATAGACTTTCCAGGAGCTATATAAAGGCCCCTGGAGCTAGGAATTATTAATTCAATCAAGCATTCAATTCCTAGCAACTTATGAGCTATTTTAGTGTGTAAAAAGGCTTCTCCGCCTACAGTGAAGGAGACATTCTAGTGGAGTTGTTCAACCGCCTTGGATTAACAACCGTCTTGGTTGTAACCAAGTTAATTTCTTGTCTCTTATTTAATTCTGCCTTTTATTTTAATTGTTGCTATTTATTTTGAGTTGAGAATCGAGGAGGGCATACTTTTATTTTACAGGCAATTCACCCCCCCTCTTGCCGGCCCCGCTGCACCAACAGTTAAGTCCTACCAGTCATAATAGGTTAGAATAAATCTATGGACTAAGCAACCTATAACAGGTAAGAATGCCGAAAATTTAAGACAGTACGAGGAAAGCGTAACGTTTGTCCTATAGCTTAAGGGTATGAGTAAGGACGGGTGTTACAGACGGTGGACACATGACATCTCTGACGTAATGGTCATGGGTCGATTCTCAGGAACTGACGACCTGGAGTTTATTCCATCATGTGTATGGCCTGTGTACCTGTATTTACCTCCCTCCATATCTGTGGAGCCGACACTAGGGACCGCTAAGGTAGCGGATTTACCTTTTTTTTAAAAAAAAATAAAGGGTTGTCTTTTTTTTTTCAATTACAATGCTTTTGTGATGCATAAAAAGTGTTGTTGTTTTTTCAAAAGACAACGCTTTTCCAAACATGAATTGTCTATCATATTTAAACCGCGAATTGCATAATTATAAATAGGGGAACTTGCTCTAAAATCTCCATGAAAATCTAAACATTTGCATTCAGTCCTTGTGTCAGATTTTCTTTCTTTCTGATACATGACCAAACCAATTTGTTTGTTTCAACTCCCTAACCCATGCGAAATTACCAACTTGCCCTCTTATTAAATTAAAACCCTCAAATATTGCTTATTTCTCCTTTCTCTCCCAACTGCCAACACACTCCCTCCCCTTACTTCGAGCTTACGGAACTCCAATCCATCAGCGACGCAGACCCCAACTTCCCCTCCAAACCATCGGCGACCACCTGACCTCCCCTTACTTCAACTCTAAAGCATCTCCATCGACGTTGAAGGTAGAAATCGGAGAACCGATAGAACCCTACTTTCACTTTCAACCCAAGAATCATCCGTAAGTTGTAATTTTCTACCCTAGATTTCAACTAATTTGTTATTCTTGTGCAAAAAAATTAAAGCTTTAGTTCATGGGTGCTTTCGATTTTGTGAGGCTGACGTTGAATAAAATTCTATTTCTGTTTTAGAATTACAAATTTATGAATGAGTTTGTATTACATTTTCTTCAATTCAAGGAAAGAATGAGATATGTGGACATTTTGTAGTGATTATCAATAAATAGAGTATTGTACCCAATTTAAGCAGTATGATGCTCAAAATTTATGAGGTTGAATAAAGCTGGGTTTGTGAACAAGATAAGATTTAGGGTTTAGTTTTCTGTTTGGGTTTGTATTATTTAGCGATGAATTGATGGCAATTTTTTTTATTTTTCTCTTGAATAGAAAAATTCTTAAATCATTAGTAAATCTCTGGGAACAAAATTTCTTGAATTGTATATGAATGAAGTTTTGATCTTTAGTTTTTATATGATTGAATTGGATGTTATATTTTTATGGATTAGGTTAAAATGGATTCTGGAAGTGTGCCTTGCAACCTTGCATTTTTGGATAGTAGTAAGTACAAGAACCAGTTGTTTGTGATTTCAATTTTAAGTGGTTGCAGTTTGATGGATATATATGTGAGTCTTAGCAAAAAATGTACGGAGATTACTCCCGAATCTATGATTTTGCAATACCTATCTCCGCAACATAAGATGTATGTGACTTTGAATGATGATGATGATGATGTACTTAATATGATACATTTTCATATGTGTATGAAGCTGAGCATGATCGATTTGAGGGTAGAGAGCAGAAATGAACATGTCGACGACAGCCTAAATTTGGGTAGGTTGTTGGTGCGGGAAGCATCCGACGATCGAACTCAAGTTTTGATAATGGCAAAGGGATTCAAAGTTAAGGTTAATTGTTATCTAACATTTTGAATAAGCTTGCATAAAAGTCCTAAGTGTACTTAGGCAAAAGTCCTAGTTGCGGTTAGGCAGGTGGAAAACCCTAGGGGGTGGTAACCCTAGGTCATAGGGGGTGGTAACCCTATGCGGAAAGTCTTGGCGGGTCGAGAGCTTCAGACAAAAGTCCTAGGGGGTAACCCTAGGTGGAAAGTCCTGTGTCGCGAACCAGGTGGAAGACTGGACCAGCCGGGAAGCGGAAGTCCAGTAGAAAGTCTGAAAGCTTCAAACACTGAGCAAAAGCCCAGTCGATCTGGAGGATCGCACTGGCAACAGGTAAATCTCCTGAGTGGAGTAGGTGAGGACGCGTTCCCCGTAGAATGAACAGTAGGCGTCGGGTCGACCTAGGGTTTCCGGTTGGAAATCCGAAGTCAGACTCGGACAGTCCAATGACTGTCGATATCATTTATCATATTTCTGTGCTAACTTTGTTTTGCAGGGTTTGTGTTTGGGACTAACACATTTTGCAAGAACAAAGGAGCACATTTGACCTCGGATGAACAGTGTCCGAGCCACCTCCATGGGGCTTGGAGGTGCCTCGGGTGCAAGCCGAAGCCAGTTGCCCAGAGGAGCTAGAGGCGCCTCGGAGGAAGCTGGAGGTGCCTTGGACCAGGCGTTGGAGGCGCCTTGGAGCAGCTTGGAGGCGCCTTCAATGGGATAAGGCGCGACCAGATTAGAGCTGATCCACTCGTGCGACTCGACGGTCTAGAGGCGCCTCGGACAGGCTTGGAGGCGCCTCCAACATTGTTTAAAAGAGGGACTCGAGCAGTAGCTTGACATAACAAAAGAAAAGCAATCCTTACGCAACCAGCTCCAGCGAGAAGTTCCAACGAAGCTGTAACTTGACGTCGACGGCCCCAGAGCTCAGAATCTACTATTAATCTTGTCGTTGGTATATTTCATTATTAATTGTACTTGAAATTTGTAACTATCTTTACGAGATTATAGTTGTTGTCCAACGTAAACGCTCAACAAGCGTGGGCCTTGGAGTAGGAGTCGACACAGGCTCCGAACCAAGTAACTACTTCTGTTTGCGTGTGCTTTTTTCTTTTCTTAATTCTGCTGCGTATTTTTGACTCTGTTTTAAATCAAACGAAATAGCCACGAGTACTATTCACCCCCTCTAGTGCTTCTCGATCCAACAATTGGTATCAGAGCGGGGATGCTCTGAATTGGTACAACTACCGTTCGAGCATTTTTTTCATCGCTTTCATTTTTTTCCCTCCAAAATTATTTTTGAAAAATTCATTCTCATCTCTTCACCACTCATTAGTATTGATAAAATATCGCATTTAGTAAAATTTAAAATAATATTTTTTTTAAAAAAAGTAATAATATTTTATTATTATTTTATTATTTTTTTCAAAATTCATGAATTCCTGTTTTTATCCTTCTCTCGCATTACTAATCCAGGATTAAGTCCTGGGACAAGTTTTTTGTTTATTTGTGTGCTAGATCTTAAATGGCATTCCAAGAAGGATTTTGCACCGTCCGCCCGCCACTCTTTTCTAACAAGGACTTTGGATATTGGAAGAACCGGATGGAATACCACCTTAAGACGCAAGTCGAGATGTGGATCATTATCCAGACCAGACTCGAACTTCCACGTGACGACACCAGAAAACTTATCTCATGCATCAACTGGGATTCTAGCACAATGAAAAAAGTTGAAGCCGATGCCAAAGCGACCTGCATGCTACAATGCGGCCTAACCAATGAAGAACTGAACCGCATCGGCCCCTTCACAAGTGCAAAAGAGTTGTGGCAAAAGCTGATTGAGCTACACAAAGATAACTCCAATGCGAAAGTAAGTAAGCACAATTTAATAGATGAATCATTTAAACAGACTAATACTACTCTGGCCGAGGAAGGTGTTGTGTTAGTTGCAGGTACAATCAAGACTAAGGAAGCTAGAAAGAAGAAGGTGTTGCAGGCGACGTGGGATGAGTCCTCCTCCGAAGATTCCAATGAAGAGCCTGAACAAACGAGCTTCCTAGCTCTACCGATACAAGCAAATATTGTCGAAACCGAGACCGAGTCCGAATTCGAGATCGAATCAGAATCCGAGTCCAAGCAAAGCCACGGATCCGCATCTGTTTCCAAAGGGCTGAACCCCACTGTAAGTTCTTTACTCGCCGAAACTCAAATATATGAATTAAAGAATTTAGTTCCTTACTTGCTAAAAAAGTTGGCTAAATCCAACGTTCGGGTCAAGTCACTCCAAAAGGAGGTAATAGCCCTTAAGGAAGCGACTGACTCGAGTTCTTTAACTAAGCCAGTTAAATTGGAAGTTCAACTCAGTCCAACAACTTGAGGAAGAAAATTCTAATTTAAAAACTCAAATTAAAGAACTCAAGAACACGTTGGAACGGTTCACCTTGGGTTCCAAGAATCTGGATCTGATTCTTGGAAAACAGCGAGCTATTTACAACAAAATCGGACTTGGATTTAAAACTAAAATAAAATATAAATTATATTTATCACTAGTTAATAGAAATAATAGAAAAATTGTCCAAGCATGAGTGCCAAAATCCAACTTGGTTAATCAAGTTGGACCTGGTCACTATTGGGTCCCCAAGGATCAGATCCATTTCCTTGATAGACCATATCGAGGCTATGATCCAGGGGCAGCTAATAGAAAAACTATCTCAATAAATAGATAAAATTGATTGATGCTTGTTTATTTATTTTCCTTGCAATATACATGCTTAGACTAGGATAGCTTAAGGATCTAGGCATAATTTACACTTGTTAGTTAAATTTAGGTGTTTCAAAAAGAAAATTAAATATATATTTCTTTGAGCGATTCTGTCTAGGAAGGGGTGGATGATCCCATACCCAAGAAGGCCTAGAGCCTCGCCCTGACATGGGAATCAATCATGGAAAGACATATTTAATTGACTAATTGGAAAACCTAAGTTTAACTCAAATGTAAATTAATCCTTAGAAATAACCTAAATTAAAGATAAACATCTCACAAAATTACTTAAGATTACCTGATTGATAATATAGAATCGGGGGAGATGGATCTAGGTTCAAATAAGTTCAAATTGTTCAAAATTTAAGCAAATTTAAATCAACTAAACCCAATCACCTTTTATTTTAAAATTCTTTAAAAATCATTTTAAAAAATCTTTTAAAAATTCTTTAAAAATCATTTTAAAATCTTTTATTAAAAAAATTCTTTAAAAATCATTTTAAAAATCCTTTAAAAATTATTTTGAAAAATCATTTTAAAACTCATTTTAAAAATCATTTTAAAAATCCTTTAAAAATTATTTTGAAAAATCATTTTAAAAATCCTTTAAAAATTATTTTGAAAAATCATTTTAAAAATCATTTTGAAAAATTATTTAAAAAACAATTTCAAAATTATTTGAAAAATTATTTAAAAATCTATTTAAAAATTATTTGAAAAATTCTTTAAAAATCAATTTCAAAATTATTTGAAAAATAATTTAAAAAACAATATCAAAATTATTTGAAAAAATTCTTTAAAAACCAATTTCAAAATTATTTGAAAAATTCATTAAAAATCTATTTCAAAATTCTTTAAAAACCAATTTCAAAATTATTTGAAAAATTCTTTAAAAAATCAATTTCAAAATTATTTAAAAAATAATTTAAAAAACAATTTCAAAATTATTTGAAAACTTCTTTAAAAATCTATTTCCAAAATTATTTAAAAAATTCTTTAAAAACCAATTTCAAAACTATTTGAAAAATTCTTTAAAAAATCTATTTCAAAATTATTTGAAAAATTCTTTAAAAACCAATTTTAAAATAATTTGAAAAATTGTTTAAAAACCAATTTCAAAACCATTTGAAAAATTCTTTAAAAAATCTATTTCAAAATTTGAAAAATTCTTTAAAAACAAATTTCAAAATTATTTGAAAAATTCTTTAAAAATCTATTTCAAAATTATTTTAAAAATTCTGTAAAAATCTATTTCAAAATTATTTGAAAAATTCTTTAAAAAAGAATTGAAAAATTATTTCAAAAATTCTTTAAAAATCTATTTCAAAGTTATTTGAAAAATTCTTTAAAAACCAATTTCAAAATTATTTGAAAAATTCTTTAAAAAATCTATTTCAAAATTTGTAAAATTCTTTAAAAACCAATTTCAAAATTATTTTTCAAAATTATTTGAAAAATTATTTAAAAATCTATTTCAAAATTATTTTTCAAAATTATTTGAAAAATTATTTAAAAATCTATTTCAAAATTATTTGAAAAATTCTTTAAAAATTAATTTCAAAATTATTTGAATTTTTTTTAAATTATTTGAAAAATCCTTTAAAAATCTACTTTAAAATTATTTGAAAAATCCTTTGAAAATTATTTCAAAAACTTATTTAAAAATCCTTTGAAAATTATTTCAAAAACTCATTTATAAATTTCACTTAAATCTTTCAAAATGCTTTGAAAAATCATTTGAAAAATCTTTTAAAAGCATACTCATTTGAAAAATCCTTAAAAAAATTGTGGTTCCAAACTTGTGGCGAATTTATTAACTTAGCTAAACATTTACAAGAAAACTTATTTTAAAAGAGCTAAGTGTTTATGTCTATACTCATTTTACTCTCTTATTTATTTTGATATATGGCAAAGGGGGAGAGTATAAAGAAATTCAAAAGAAATTAAAGAAATTTTAAAATAAAAAGAAATCATTTTATGGGGGAGCTTTAATGTGCTTATGCTTTATTTATGCTTGTGCTAATTTATGCTTATCTTTATTATATTTTTTTCTTAACTTTGAATTTCGGTTGCCATAATAAAAAATGAGGAGATTGTTGGTGCGGGAAGCATCCGACGATCGAACTCAAGTTTTCATAATAGCAAAGGAATTCAAAGTTAAGTTTAATTGTTATCTAACGTTTTGAATGAGCTTGCAGAAAAGTCCTAAGTGTACTTAGGCAAAAGTCCTACCTGCGGTTAGGCAGGTGGAAAACCCTAGGGGGTGGTAACCCTAGGTCATAGGGGGTGGTAACCCTATGCGGAAAGTCTTGGCGGGTCGAGAGCTTCAGGCAAAAGTCCTAGGGGGTAACCCTAGGTGGAAAGTCCTGGTGTTGCGAACCAGGTGGAAGACTGGACTAGCCGGGAAGCGGAAGTCCAGCAGAAAGTCCGGAAGCTTCAAACACTGAGCAAAAGCCCAGTCGATCTGGAGGATCGCACTGGCAACAGGTAAATCTCCTGAGTGGAGTAGGTGAGGATGCGTTCCTCGTAGAGGGAACAGTAGGCGTCGGGTCGACCTAGGGTTTTTGGTTGGAAATTCGAAGTCAGACCCGGACAGTCCAATGACTGTCGATATCATTTATCATATTTCTGTGCTAACTTTGTTTTGCAGAGTTTGTGTTTGGGACTAACACATTTTGCAAGAACAAAGGAGCACATTTGACCTCGGATGAACAGTGTCCGAGCCGCCTCCATGGGGCTTGGAGGCGCCTCGGGGGCAAGCCGAAGCCAGCTGTCCAGAGGAGCTGGAGGTGCCTTGGACCAAACGTTGGAGGCACCTTGGAGCATCTTGGAGGCGCCTTCAATGGGATAAGGTGCGACCAGATTAGAGCTGATCCACGCGTGCGAATCAGCGGCCTAGAGGCACCTCGGACAGGCTTGGAGGCGCCTCCAGCATTGTTTAAAAGAGGGACTCGAGCAGCAGCTTGACATAACACAAGAAAAGCAATCCTTACGCAACCAGCTGCCAGCGAGAAGTTCCGACGATGCTGTATTCGTCGTAACTTGACGCCGACGACCCCAGAGCTCAGAATCTACTATTAATCTTGTCGTTGGTATATTTCATTATTAATTGTACTTGAAATTTATAACTATCTTTACGAGATTATAGTTGTTGCCCAATGTAAATGCTCAACGAGCGTGGGCCTTGGAGTAGGAGTTGACACAGGCTCCGAACCAAGTAACTACTTGTGTTTACGTGTGCTCTATTCTTTACTTAATTCCATTGTGTATTTTCGACTCTGTTTTAAATCGAACGAAATAACCACGAGCGCTATTCACCCCCCTCTAGCGCTTCTCGATCCAACATAAGTGACATATGTTGGTATGGTTTGCACTAACGGTCTAACTCAGGTTTTGATAAATGACAAGTAAGTTAAGTTAGGCTTTGTCGTGATCTAACCATTTGATCAAGTGTGTAGGAAACCCAGCTAGGTCGACGGGCCGACCAGATAGCTGGTACAAAATCTAGCTAGGTCGATGGGTAAATTGGATAGCTGGTATGATGTCCAGCTAGATCGACGGGTCGACCGAATAGCTGGCACGAAGTCCAGCTAGGTCAACGGATCGACCGGATAGTTAGCGCGAAGTTCAGACAAGTTGACAGGCTGACCGGATGTCTGACAAACTGGTAAGTTAAGGTAAGTTATTGGAGGAGATTGACCAAGTGAGGGCGTGCCCCGATTGGAGGGACAGTAGGCGTCGGTCCAGTTTAGGTCCATTTGGGATCCCTAAGCTAAGACTTTGACTAGCTCCTAGTTCTGGGAGGACAGGAACTAATTACTACTATGTATTATTATTAAATTATCCTAATACTTATTTTGTAGGATATTTCTGGACTAACATTGTTTTGCAGGGCAAAGAGAAGAAAATTACCTTCAGATGAACAGTATCTGAAGGCACCTTTAAGCAGTGAAGGTGTCTTCATACTATTCATAGAAGGCGCCTTCCATGGCTATGGAAGGCGCCTTCCGTAGTATAAATTTTGGCCGAAGTTGCTGATAAGTACCAGGCTATTCGGGATCGATTTTGCCTCATTGGAGGCGCCTTCCATGGCTATGGAAGGCGCTTTCCATGCCTTTTATAAGGCTATCTCAAGAAGGCATTGAATAACAACTACTATATGAGCTACTACGCATTCTTTTGAGGTTCCGATAGCTCCAAGCTCCTGCTACGACTCTACTGCAAAGCTGCTGCGCTTGACGATTGCTCCGAGGACTTTCGATCGCGGTTAGCAGACTTACATCGACACGAGCGCTCCCACTTCGATCTTTAAAGTGTCGGTAAATTTTAATTCGTGTAATTAAATACTACAAAAGGACAAGTGCAGGGTGTTGCACTTGTTCTAACTTTCCTTTGTATTTCAATTCCCTCTTCCGGAGGTACCAGAAGAGGTTTATAGTGAATTACCCATCGATAGATCCGCGAGACCTGGGTCTTAGAGTAGAAGTCACCAAAGGCTCTGAACCAAGTAAATTGCTTGTGTTCTTCTCGTGCTTGCTTTTCGTGTTTTTCTTTTCCACTGTGTACTCTACTTCATTTTTAAAATCGACAAAAAGAGAATTTTAAAAATCACGTGATTCACCCCCCTCTCACGTGCATAATCGGTCTAACAACATATATTATATCCCTCTTCATATTATGGTTTTGATAATATTATATGCTACATCTAGAACAAGTTCATATGATATAGTTAAGTTGACACTATTAATCATATCAAACTGGTAAGGGTTGAGGAGGAATAGACACGGTCAAGGAGTGTTGAGGAGATTGAACAAGCCCCGTTGCTGAATACTATAGATGCTTGGATTAACTGCATCCAAGGCGAAGGGAAAAATTTCAAGGATGTTGTTGATTTTAGAAGATGTGATAAAAACTATGCTGTTGCTACAAGACGTTCACTTTTTTATAGAAAAAATGATCATGAGAAGGTAATTGCTATTTGTAGTGAAAGAAGTTGTGGATGGAGAATTTATGCTTCAAAATATAAAGCAGATAATATATTTGGAATCCAAAAATGCAACCTACGACATACATGTGGTGAGAACAATCTGTGTAGTAGAGGGCATCCTAAAGCCGATGCAACTTGGATTGCTAATGTGGTGAAATAAAAATTAAGAGGAGAGCCCTCTTATCACCCTTGTATAATTCAAAAAGATTTGCAAAGAGATTATGGGATAGAATTAGACTACCACAAAGTATGGAAAGGCAAGGAGTTAGTGATGCATAATATTCATGGAATAGAGAAGGGATGCTATGATAGGCTAAGATGGTATTGTCGTGCCATTCGAGAAACAAATCCTAGCAATGTTGCTGAGTGTGAGATTGATCCTGTAACATCTAAATTCAAATGGTTATTCATTTGTTGCCATGCATGTGTAGTTGGTTTTCTTACTGGTTGTAAGCCGTTGATTTTTTTGAATGAGACTCATATAAAAAATAAGTATAAAGGTTGTATTCTAGTTGTTGTATCGAAGGATGCCAATGATGATCTTTTCATAATTGGTTATTCTATAGTGGATGCAGAGAATGACGCTAATTGGAAATGATTTTGTTATCATTTGAGAAGTGTCCTAATTTTGTGTCAAAGCATTTTGTTCAACAAGTTCACTTTTTTCTCAGACAGACATCTTAGGATTATAAAGGTAGTTGAGCAATTATTTGTGGGTAGTCACCATTCCTATTGTTTGAGGCATTTAGTGGATAATTTTACGAAGCAGGTAAATAATTAATTACTTACTTTTGTCCAGATACATGTTTTGAATCTGAAATGATTTGTTTGCCTCATTCTAGGTGTTGCGAAGTTATCCAAAACATAACAAAAGCAATAGTCTTCAGTATTCAAGAAAGCTACGTATGCTCCATCTTTGCAAGAGCATGAACAACATATAAACAATATCATCGACTCCATGTCACTTGCCAGAGGGTTTATTGTACAATCTCATCCTCAAAGTTGGGCAAATACTTTATTTCTTGGTGATAAATGGGGTGTTATGAATAATAACATAGCCGAGTGTTGGAATAATTGGGTTAAACCAGCTCATTATCTCCCTATTGTGACTATGGTGGACCACATACGCATGCAGATCATGAACATAATGCACCGACACCATGAATCAACATTGACAATGGTTAAGGAATTAAGTCCGAGAAAGGAGAAGTCTATTGTTAGAGTATATCTTGAATCCTAAAATTTGAGAGTGCATTAGTCATGTAATTGGAAGTTTGAGGTAGTTGATGGTGAAAAATCCTTTGCTGTTGATTTAATGGATAAGAATTGTTCATGCAAAGCTTGGCAGATCAATAAGCTTCCATGCAAGCACGCTTGCGTCGCTATTGAGTCGAGATCGTTATCGTTGTATGATTTTTGCGACAAGTATTTCAAGACTGGAAGGTATCATCAAGCATACAAAAGAATTATTAATCCAATCCCAACTTTTGACATTAACGAGTCAAATCTTGATGAAAGAAATGTAATAAACGCACCTGCTGTGCGCAGTCAGCTAGGTCATAGGAGGACTAAGAGGATACCATCTCAAGTTGAAACACGTGTGTCAAAGTGTAGTCATTGTCATCAGAAAGGCCACAACATACACAACTGCAAAGAAGCTATAAACTAGTTATTGTTTCATTAAAATAGTGTTTAAGTGTTTGATTTGACATTTGTTAGCAAATATATGAAACTTAGTTTATTTGTGGGTAGCCTGACTAATACTTTTTTTTTTAACACTTATACAGAAAAAAGAGATTGCTAGAAGGGGAATCAAGCATGGTCTTACATATTATAAGGCCTACACCGAGTAGTAACATTGGTGATTTACGCATTGTATGATGGTTCGGTTTTTGAAAACCTTGTGCAAGACTTGGTTTGTTTGTTTATATAGTATACTATATATGATCTATTATGTTTTTATATGTAAACATATATGAGTTGTCTTTGTGGTTTATATTAACTTTGTATCATGTAATAATTACTGTTGTGTTTGTAGACGATGTTAGGACCATGAATAATATGTGTTTGTATTTTGATATTTGATATATGCTATTTTGTATACTTTGGTTCAAGTGCTGGGATTATGAATGACCATGTCCAATTTCGACAAAAATTTAAGTACAAATGCTGATAAAATGGGTATATAATATGCAAGGATGAGTACAAATATTCAGAAATTAGGTATATGATGATAATGACCAATTAGCTGAAATATGGTACCGTAGGCATGTTTGGTATTAACAAATTGGATATATGATATGTAATGATGTTCCCTCAATAAATATCCAGGAATGTATGGTAAACAATGTACAATCTCTCAATCAACTTAAATCTGCATATATTATACCAAATCAAGTAGTGTATTTAGTAAGGTGTCACAAGAGTGTCAAACCTTCAGCCAAATGTACTCGATAGTTTGCAAATTATACTTATATTGTGTAAATATATATATACCTAAATTGGAGTCAATTGTACCTGATTTTTTTTAATGCATTTTAAATGAACTTACTAACTATGACAAAATCTCTATAAGAAAATGAGATGGTCATATTTAGCTCCCACAAGCAAGAAAGGATCAAGAAACAAGTTCATGCAGAAAATAGTTATGGGTGTTGGATCGAGAAGCGCTAGAGGGGGGGGGGGGTGAATAGCGCTCGTGGCTTTCACTCGGTTCGGAATCGTAAGACTATTGGAGTTAAAACACGCAGCGGAATAAATAAAAGCAAACAGAAAGAACACAAGGATTTACTTCGTTCGGAGCCTAGATCGACTCCTACTCGAAGGCCCGCGATCCTTGATCGTTTTCCGTGGACAACAACTATAAGATCGATAAGTATTACAAATTAAGTACAATTATAAACTGAATTAAACTTTATACCGACAACAATAAAGTCGAAACTGAAGCTCCGGGTCGTTGGTGTCAAGTCGCAGCGCTTCCGGGTCGTCGATTTAGCAGCATGCAGCAAGAGGATCACTTGAAATTCGTTGTGCTGAGCTGCTGGTCGAAACCCTCTTATAAAGAGTGTTCAAGGTGCCTTGAAAGCCATCCAAGGCGCCTCCATGCTGGTCGAGTCATACGCTGAGATAGGGGTTGAACTGGTCGAACCTTATCAGGTTCAAGGCACCTTCATGCTTCCTCAGGGCGCCTTCATCCTCCAGTCCAAGGCGCCTTGAGCTTCCTTCAAGGTGCCACCAAGCCTGCTTCGCAGCTAGCTCATCTTTTGTACCCGAGGCGCCTCCAAGCTCCATGGAGGCGCCTCGGACACTGTTCATCCGAGGTAAACTTGTGCTCCTTTGCTCCTGCAAAAGTGTTAGTCCTAAACACATACCCTGCAACACAAAGTTAGCACAAAACAACAATAAATATGATAACAAAATATAATGACAGTCTCCGGACTGTCCGGGTCTGACTTCGGATTTCCAACCGGAAACCCTAGGTCGACCCGACGCCTACTGTTCCCTCTACGGGGAGCACGTCCTCACCTACTCCACTCAGGATATTTACCTGATGCCAGTCCGGTCCTCCAGACCGACTGAACTTTCCGCCTAGAGTTACCACCCTCTAGGACCTAGGGTTACCACCCCCTAGGGTTTTTCTCCACCTAGGGTTACCACCCCCTAAGACCTAGGGTTACCACCCCCTAGGACCTAAGGTTACCCCCCCTTAGGATTTTCCTCCACCTAGGATTACCACCCCCTAGGACCTAAGGTTTCCGCCCCTTAGGGTTTTCCTTCACCTAGGGTTACCACCCCCTAGGACCTAAGGTTGCCACCCCTTAGGGTTTTCCTTCACCTAGGGTTACCACCCCCTAGGACCTAAGGTTACCGCCCCTTAGGATTTTCCACCTGCCTAACCGCAGTTAGGACTTTCCTGCACACTTGTTTAAGCTCATTAGATAACAAAATAACTTAACTTGAACCCTTTGACATAATCAAAACACCGGTTCGATCGTCGGATATTTCCCGCACCAACAATGGGTACATTCATCCAAGTGTTTTTTTATAAGAGATACATTCATCTAACTAACATGTAGAGAATCTAATTTGTTTATTAACATTTCATACATGTTACCGATCTTAGATGTATTTTTACGATACTCATCAGCTAACTTTAGCTGAATATTGATTAACTTTGATAGTTCTTCAGTTCGCTTCTTTTTTTGACTAGAACTTGAAGAGGCAGTTGAAGTTGACACTGAAGTTGAGCTCAAACATTTTTTGGAAGTAGGCGTGAAGGAAGCACATTGTCTCTCCTTGTATAAATTAAAAGTTGTCAATGCTTCCTCTTCACTCAGATACGATTTGTGTAATGTACCGCTATATTTGTTAACTTGAGCATGAGTTTCTTCCCAACTGTCATAAACACTGGGGTTCCTTCCAACAAAAACAACATACATTTTCCCTTACTTACAATAAACAAATATTTCAACCATAAATCCCTTCTAAAACAGTATGTTGAAATAAAATCTTAGGGCTCACCATTTTAGCACTCAAATATTTCTTCCTATCTTGTTGTCACCGCCTCTGTTGCTGTTGTCACCAATTTTAGGATACAGATCGAAGTTTGCGAGAGGGAGTTGGGAGGGAGAGGATCGATTTTAGGGAGTTGGGTGGGAGATGAGAGATTAGGGTTTGGTAGGGGTTTACCGCATTTGCTTCGACTTTTAAGATTTTTTACCCACCCACGTGAGGATCACGTACACAACAACTGTTAAGTATTTTGTTTTAATAGCTTGGTAGGGGCATATTATAGATGAGGGGGATTTATACCTGGATACTCAAATCTTGTATAATTATACTCAATTAAACTACATTTATACTTTATTTAGGATAATTTATACCTAATTAACTGTACCTAATTTGTATATATTGATGATTGATCAACCTATTGTAGATAGTATTCAATTGGATAGAAAATATACTTGATTTTGTTTAAATTGTGCTGAATTAATGTGGAATTATACCTCCTTTTGGACCTTTTATACCTAATTAAACCACATTTATATGATCAATGACATATAAATTTGGACATTTAATTTTACCAAATTAACATACAATTATACTTAATTTTGGAAAATTTGTACCTAATAAAGTGGAGCAATAGTGTCATTAACCTCTTCTAGAATTTGGTTATGGGTGTATATCACATTATGTGAATATCCTATACATTTTCCTCTTCTATTTATGTTAATATGACTTTTTCCCTACCGATGGAAATAATCATCACTACCGATGATATTAACCACACTAAATATGAAGTAGTAGGTTCTACAACATCCTAATTAATGCCTATATTGTGTCCAATTATAACCGATGCTTTACAAATTGTACTAAAATTGTGTATATATATACTTTATTTTGGTTAAATTGTACCTAATAAAGTGGATTATATATCTTATACTAAATTTATATATGAATTTGGATATTTTGTGGATTTATACATACTTTATACTAATAAAATAGATTTATACATGAATTTCTACAAGAAATAAGTTGAATCCATAATATATGATCAAGTGTGTACACAAGGTGATATGACCAAAACAACTCACAAACATTAATCTTTTCTAAAATTTAGTTATGGGTGTATATCACATCATGTGAATATCCCATACATTTTCCTTTTCTATTTATGTTAATATTGACTCTCATATTGGTTCGTCCATCATGTGGATATTTTGTGGATTTATATGTGCCTTATACTAATAAAGTGGATTTATACATGAATTTCTACAAGAAATAAGTTGATTCCATATTAGATGATCAAGTATGTACACAAGGTGATATGGTCAAAACAACTCACAAACATTAACCTCTTCTAAAATTTAGTTATGGGTGTATATCACATTATGTGAATATCTCATACATTATTATCTTTCAATACTTATGGACTCTCATATTGGTTCGTCCTATTATAGATAATGCTCAATTTGATAGGAATTATACTAGATTTAGTAAATATTGGGTTAAATTTAGAAGGAAGTATACCTTATTTTGGACTTTTTGTATTTATATTTTGTCACATGGCTCTAACAAGTTTTGATAGTCTTATTGTAGATAGTGCTCAATTTGATAGGAATTATATTAGATTTAGTAAACATTGGACTAAATTTAGAAGGAAGTATACCTGATTTTGGACTTTTTGTACCTATATTTTGTCACATGGCTCTAACAAGTTTTGATAGTCCTATTGTAAATAGTGCTCAATTTGATAGAAATTATACTAGATTTAGCAAACATTGGGCTAAATTTAGAAGGAAGTATACCTGATTTTGGATTTTTTGTACCTATATTTTGTTACATGGCTCTAAAAAGTTTTGATAGTCCTATTATAGATAGTGCTCAATTTGATAGGAATTATACTAGATTTAGCAAACATTGGGCTAAATTTAGAAGGAAGTATACCTGATTTTATACTTTTTGTACCTATATTTTTTCACATGTCTTTAACAAGTTTTGATAGTCCTATTATAAATAGTGCTCAATTTGATAGGAATTATACTAGATTTAGCAAACATTGGGCTAAATTTAGAAGGAAGTATACCTGATTTTGGACTTTTTGTACCTATATTTGTCACATGGCTCTAACAAGTTTTGATAGTCCTATTGTAGATAGTGCTCAATTTGATAGGAATTATACTAGATTTAGTAAACATTATGTTGTATTTAGAGGGAAGTATACCTAATGTTGGACTTTTTACCTATATTTTATCACATGACTAACAAGTTTTGATTGCCCTATTGTAGATAGTGCTCAATTTGATAGGAATTATACTAGATTTAGTAAACATTGTGCTGCATTTAGAGGGAAGTATACCTAATTTTGGACTTTTTGTACCTAAATTTTTTCACATGGCTCTAACAAATTTAGATAGTCCTATTATAGATAGTGCTCAATTTGATAGGAATTATACTAGATTTAGTAAACATTGGGCTGGATTTAGAAGAAAGTATACCTGATTTTAGACTTTTTGTACCTATATTTTATCACATGGCTCTAACAAGTTTTGATAGTCCTATTGTAGATAGTGCTCAATTTGATAGGAATTATACTAGATTTAGTAAACATTGTGCTAGATTTAGAAGGAAATATATCTGATTTTAGACTTTTTGTACTTATATTTCGTACCTAATTAATAGTTTCATCATTGACCATTATGTACAATTATGATCAATGATATCTCTTAATAATATTTCGAGCAATAGTGCTCCAGGTTATTATCAACCTATTGTTGATAGTGCTTAATTGGCTACAAAATATACTAGATTTTAGTATAAATTATCCTAAATTTTTGAGGTGGTATACCTGATTTTTGACCTTTTGTACTTATAAATTGTGTGCTCAAGCTGTCATCACTCAACAAAATTTCTACAGAATAAAAACCATATGTCTGTCATCATTACAACACAAAAACCAACAGTACGAGAAGAATTAGCCATCACATATATTTTTCCATAAATAACTCAAAGGATGAGAAAAATTAGCTAAATTTTTTTTCAACATTCGATTATCATCTGATAATATCGTTGATGCAACACGTGACCGATAATTGTTCATCTTCACGTCATTGGCAAACCTCCATAAATCATCAGTGTCACGGGATAGACACTCGAAACACATGCAGGCATAGATACCACAATCAAGAGTGGCACCTTGATGACGATATATGCTCTGATCACCTCTTGACTACCTATGGCGAAACTTGAAAGATGACCAATGCTAACCAGCCAAAAACCGTGCCTACAAAATAGGAAATGCTTTAATACTCGGTCTTAAGACTTAATGTAGTAAAATATTATCAAACTCATATATACTCTGGTTGTCCCAACTGAAAAGGAATCATGGTTTGAATTCCATAGTTTGAATTTTCCTTCAGATACTTCAAAAACCAATAGATACCAATGCCACCTATCATTAATAGGGAAAATTATGTATCTGCATCTTGTAAATATATCTTCATTTAGATCTTGTAATCTTCTCCTGGTGGTCGATGTTAACCTGGCAAGAAAAGGTTCATATTCCATGTTCTATAACTGTCTGCATTTGCCATATACCTCTAAATGCAGCAACACTTCTTGCTAGATATTTAAAACAAGAGTACAAATGTTATCTTAATCCATCTTAATCTAATAAGAAGTACAATCAAATATCAACTGTGCTACAAACATGCACAGTAGTGTCCATACAGTATATCTCAAACCCATAAGCTGGACTATATATTTTCATAATCCTCATGTAAACGTTTATGATTTGACTATCAACCGACTTACCAAATAAAAAAGGATAGAATATAGGTCCAGTTAAGCTCAGGAAGTCATCTTGCCAAATGACAACACTAGATGGAAAGAAAAATTATTTTCATTACAAATATTGAGAAAGAAGTGTTAAGACAAAATTTAACACAATCAAATTAAACTTACTCTAATTCATCCCTAGACAAAAATTCTGTCAACACCTTTTTCTCTTCTTTTGATCCTTCTTCATGACCACAAAAATCACCTCTACCTTTATACACATCCATTTTATTCTTGGCAGGACTCTTGCCATCCTTCTCAACATCTACGATGGATTTTATCTATGTAGCAACATATTTAGTAATATAAGTTAAAATCCATATATGTTTAGCAACAATATATAATAACACATAAAAACTAGTAGACTTTAAAATAACCATTCTAGGTTATGCTCCATCTACCTGTTTTTTTCCCTTCCTCCTAAGTTTTGGTGTTGAGCTAGGGGGAGTTACAAACATTGACGCCTTTCTTTTTGCCACATGATCAACCCTATTCCTCATAGTATCCACAATAGAAGATTGAAAAAGACTGATCTTCTCTATTTTTGAAGTAGTAACATCAATGCCAGAAACATGCTCTTCACTTGAACCACTATTCTTTTCTACTTCCAATCCATCACTATCAAATCCTACCAATTCAGTGTTTTCTTTATTCAATTGAGAAATGCCATCTTTTACTATCAAATCAACATTATCATCCAAGTTAGGAGTTAGATCTTCATCCACTTCCACATTCAACTCAAATAACCCGGCAAGTTCAGTCTCACCACTGACTTGGACTTCAATATTTTTATTCTTTTCAAAATTAAAATTTTCTTTCTCACTACCTATTTTTTCACTAACTAGTTCTGCCTCCACATCATCATTAATTCTTTCTTCACTGCTTGGTTCAGTCATTATCTTCTTATTATCTAATCCATGACATCTCACACAATGTTTTTACCATCAAAATAAGAGTAATGCAGTCAAAAAAATGTCTCATCATCATTATTTAACATAAATATTATCATTATTTCTATATTTACTAAAGAACTTCCTTGTTTGCCTCTTAACAGAATCTCCTCATCCGAAAATGGTACTATATCCAACACCTTTTCATAATTATAAACAACAAAACATCATTTTTATAATCATATTTAGAAAAAACATACTAAAAACATAGCAACTTACCCTTCTGAAATCAATGCCGGTAAATAATCTCTCGGCAGCATCACGTTGGATGGAAATCTTACTCCTTTCCCAACGAAACAAGCCGGAAAAACACCATAAAGACCATGCATGCCCAAATGAAGGTATTCTTTCATATAACCAGACCTGAATATACAAAGATATTATTACAATAATATGAAATATATCACAATCACACTTTAAAAATTAAAAACTCACCATCAGGCCAATAGTACAACCATCTACATACTTTTTGCTTCCTTCCACCCTATTGGCCTTACTAGCGGTATGTAAAATAAATTGGTGACACACGAATCTATATACTGCATCTCCCCATGAGTAATCAAAGAACCTCGTGAAGTTATCAATGTAGGACATAAAATCGAGGAGTGGAATAGTTACCAACGGAAAAAATAACACAGTTAAATAGAAGATAAATAAACAACCTAACAAAATCATCCACATTAGAATCATTCTCTGATCAAGCTAATACAAGCATGTTTCATGAATTGTAGTCTTATTTACGTTGCTGACTTTTCCTCTAAATAATCGAGCCACAAATTTAGACTCCATGCTGGCATCCAAATCAATAGGTTGCCCCACATGGGCCAAACCAAGGATGATGCAAAACTTGGTCGATGTGAATGGAACTACAATGTTGTCACCAAACAAGAAAGAACGCGAAGACTGCTAGAATCTGTTTAATACTAAATCTATTTTGATACTACTAATTGGCATCTCAGGAATCTCGAGTCATGAAGCAAGTGGAGTGCTTTTGATCCTCTCTTTTTACTTATTACCCAAATTAGGTAATACTTCATCCAACACTGCTTTGAAATATGTCGGTAAACAACATGAACATGATTGTTTACTGCTCTTGCTCTTGTTCTTCTCCTTCTCCATAGATTTCCCTTTAACCTCCTTTAATTTTATAGCTTTGGTTTTCTTTCCCATTTATGCATAAAAATAAATTACTTAACAATTTCCCTACGATAAATTATAATCCATGGAAAATATAGGCATCAAAGCGAGTATATTATTTAGTTTATTAATAATCACTACACAACAACGACATACCTCATTCAATCATTCAATTGAAGAAGATAAAACACAAATACAATCATAAAACAGGTTGTAATTAGAAATCCAGAACCCATTTTTATTCAAACTAACAAAACCAACCACACTCAAACAACAAGAATAATTTATAATTCATATCATAAAGTACAAGTCATGGAAAATATGAGCATCAAAGCGCTTAAATCAATTATATTATTCAATTTTTCACTAACCAATACACAAAAGTAACATATATCTTTTAATTCTTCAATTGAAGAAGATAAAATACAAACACTGTCATAAAATTACAATTCGAACATCAAAACTAATTTTATTCTAGCTAGCAGAATGGACAACATCAAAAATTTAAACTATTTATCCATTCATACTCTAAAGTACAAATCCTAAACATTTTGGGCATCAGAGCGCTTAAATTAAATATATTATTCAGTTTATTGATAATGAATACCTAAAACTAACATATATCTTTCAATTTTTCAATTAAAAAGATAAAATACAAACACACTCATAAAATTGTAATTCAAACATCAAAACTAATTTTATTCGAGTCAGTAGAATGGACAACACTAATAATTATACTAATTTACCCATTCATAGCCCTAAATTACAACCCTACAGATTTTGGACATCAAAGTACTTAAATTGAGTACATTACTTAGTTTATTGATAATCATTACAAAATTTGAACACATCTCACATTCCTTGAATTGAAGAAGATGCAATACAAACTCATTCAAAAAATTGCAATGCAGACACCTAAATCTAATTTTATTTAACCTCAACCTCACAAAATTGAAAACACCCATGAACTAAATCTTCGATTTTTCATAGAGGAATAACAAATTAGTCGAAATCTAGGGCATACAAATTTTACTTACCGATGATTCAAGTGTTTAAGAGGGTTTAGTTGGATTTTGCCGCCTCTATGATTCTTGCCTTCAACGTCAATGGAGATGGTTTAGGGACGAAGCTGGAGAGTGCGTCACCGATAGTTTAGAGTCGCGAAGGCAAAGTGCGTCGTCGAGTTTTGGAATCACGGAGGCGGAGTGCATCGTCAAGTTTTGGAGTCGCGGAGGTGGAGTGTGTTGCCGAGGTTTAGAGTCGCGAAGTGATGCGTCGAACATTAGGAGAGAATCCATTCAATTGAGTGTTTTAAATCCAAAGGACAATATAGTAATTTTGCTAGGGTTAAGGAGTTGAAACAAATAAACTGATTTGGCCAGGTACCGAAAACAAATATATACTGACACAAGGACTGAATGCAAATGTTTAAGTTTGCATGAGGATTTAAAAGTAATTTATCATTATAAATAACACCAATTAAAATATCATAAAAATATAACTGATCAATCTTCTTACAATTAAACTAGAAATATATCATACAATTCAAATAAAAAATATGTACACATAATCCATAAACTTTGGATCCATGTTAAGTATATACAAAAGTTAAAAACCCTACATATTAGACATGTATATTAGTTCCAACATTTCTTACTTCTTGGATTGAATTTTTCTGATAATATTGTATTTTCTCAAAAATATATAAGTACCTTGGCAAAACAAAACCCTCACTTTCAGTTTCTTTCCACATTCATTTGCAAGGAAGAAAATCATTACATTAAAATTAAGATCAAGCAGTTCACATAATCAATTCATTAAACTCAATGAACAGATTTGACAAAAATAATAAACAAACAATAGTTGCAATATCTATATATTAAACTCAAGATAATAAACAAGCTCACATAATAAACATATTAAATTTACTGAACAGATTCTACACTTTTCAACATAATCAATATATTAAACTCACATGATAGTCAATCGTTTGACATTTATTCTTTCTCCATTCTTATTACAACTAATCAACCAACAATAAACCAACACTTTCAAAATAGTTATAAATAATAAAATAAAATATTAATACAAACACAAGTATGAAATAATAATAAAATAATAAAATAATTAATTACCAATTTCATTGTTCATTAATTAACAGACAAGATAACAAAGGACACAATTACACAGCTAATATTTCATTTGTAGTTTCTCTCAACTAGATTATCACCCCTGCGAAAGAAATCCATAAAGCCTATGGAGTTATGATCAAATCTCAACTCGGCAACCACTCCCCGGAAAAAATGCTCACTAACTCCAACACTATAATGAATCAACTAACAATTAATATGTCAAGTTAAAAGAATCTAAAATAGTCACCAAGTACCACAAGAATCTAAAATAACCTTCTGCACCTTATTCTTGACCTTATCCTTACGGCCTTCACAATGTATACTAACTAAAAGAACACAAGTTTGCAATTGAAAACATGCACTTGTTTATATGCCATGAAAGCCAATATTTGTTATAAATAATTCAGTTCTCATTTCATTAAAAAAAAACACAGAAACTAAAAATTAAACCAACTTTCATCGCAACCGAATCAAATCACTTCTAATTCTTTATGCAGTTCAATCTCATCTGCGCATATAGTTGTATAGCAATATGAAAGCAAAACTCCGCCAAATATCTTTCATAACTTTATTTATGTTTTGGCAAATAATCATTCCATAATTAAAATTGTTATATCATATAGATTTGTGTAGTAGAATGTAGTGTAAAAAAGGTAGAGGATTTTATCTCCTCGAATACTTTTCTTTCTATTCTTTTTTTAATCAACATTTTGGTTCTTGCCTTGAATCTAGATTAATTCAGAACCGAATCCACACAACATTTATATTAGAAAAAAAATCTAATATTTGGTAAGATGTCATTAAAGCAACCCTAAGACGTCATGTCAAACTTAATCTCTTCTACTGTTAACATCACAAATAACAGCCCCAAAAGACTATATATATATAGAATCAAGCATTATGCAACAACCAAGAATCAGGAACAGTCCCCCAACTCTAAATATTCAAATCATTTCTACAATCACAAATAATCATATGTACAAAATAATAACAAAACAGTCATAATCAATTTAATTAGCAGCTTTCTTGCAGTGAATAATTGTAGTACCATATATCTCTTATTTTATTAATTAACATGCAAGAAAACAGAGTAACATTTGACATAAATCAGCTGGACAGAAAAAAAAAAAGTTTGGGACAGATTTTTGGACACAAAGCAGGGGAGAAAAAAAATCTGGACATAAAAAGATGCTTTAATTTGCATCTGTCTGTACAAAAAGTATAAAAAGAAAGATACACAATAGAAATTGAACTTGCACATTAGATAAGTTCAACACACATGAAATTCAATTAACATACCTCGCGTAAAGTTCCTACAACTCCGATAAACATCAAAATGTTGCCCTTTCTGCTAAGTTAAGAATCTGAAATGCACATGACATGTTAA
This sequence comes from Zingiber officinale, assembly GCF_018446385.1. Classification (NCBI taxonomy): domain Eukaryota; kingdom Viridiplantae; phylum Streptophyta; class Magnoliopsida; order Zingiberales; family Zingiberaceae; genus Zingiber; species Zingiber officinale. The sequence continues at coordinate 15,113,798 of NC_056000.1, read as the reverse complement.
CATATTGATGGGGTAGTGATTTTAGTAGAAAAGCTGTGTGGTCTTTAGAAACTTGAATATGACCGGAAAACAAGAATATCATATTCAATAAAAAGGTTGTTTCATTGGGATTTTCTCTCAACCGGGAAAGAACAGTGACATAAATCCATAAATAAGACAATTCCAGTCAAGCATAGAATGTTTTCTGCTTAAATCTGGTTACATTAACTCAACATCTCCCTTCAACAGCGAATTGGTACACCCTCATTTTTCCCAACTGTTCTGAGTTTCAAATATTTCCTTCAAAGTTTTGTCTTGATCTAAAAAAGTTATATCACAATTGTGGCCTTAAAAGTACAATTATAAACATAGAGATGACAAATAAACATGAAACAATGTTAATGGCCATTTCCTATCAACTGCACCTCTAACAGAAATATCAAAGTGCTAAACACATTAAAGACTTAGTTCTTTAATTAATAAATTTCTATTTTGTACTAGGCTATATTTTTAACTCACAACGCATAATCCATTCCATACTAATTCAAATTACTCATATCATGCACGGTTGAAAACCTAACTCAATTTTCCACATTTCAACATAAGACATTAAAGTGAAATTCGTTCATCCATTGTAGTTAATTTACACCACAACAAAACCAAAAGCAGCAAGGTCACAGCATAATTCCATATTCATCCGTCAATGGTATAAAAATCATATGTAATTCATCTTTGATCTAAAAAAAATTCTATAAATTAGAAATGAAAGCTAACATTTCATCTTCTCAAATATTTTTCAAATAAGATCATTTAATAGGTCTAATTCTGTCCGCAAGAACACACATAAAACCCGAGTGCTCTATTTCCTACATATATGAGCAGCTTTAGAAAAATGGGCATATGTCTTTCAATTTTAAACTGAATACCCTGATTCTAGCACCAAATCGAAGCCAATAAACAGAGCTAACACTGTTATTCAGAGTGTATCTTCAGAATCCGAAATACTGTATGAATTCCAAAACATCTATATGAACATCTAACTCAAATCCAGCAACTCGATGTGGTGTGGCTCGGCAGAGATCACCGGAGCTCATCGGAAATCGCTAAACGAAGCTGGCAAATGCAGATGCAATAGGGGTAAACTTAGGGCCTTCAATTATTCAACAAACAACCACGATAACCAAGAAAATTGGAACCAAAAGCTCACCTAAATCCGCCAAGAATTCGCATGCAGAAACAGCAATCGAGCAGCAGCTTCAAACACGCGATTTGGAGCTCTGTTTTGCATGTATGCATATATAAGAAAATCAATATATTTTCTATATATATATATATATATCTCGTAGTTTCTAAAAAAATTATTATCGTAGTTTCTAAAAAAAATCACAGATAACACTTTTTAAAATAGACACTAAAAAAATGCTCATAAAAAATAGTTTTCAAAAAACGTTATTTTTGTAAAAAAAAATAACTTATATACAATAATTTTTTTTTTAAAAAAGATTATCTTTCATTTAAAAAAATAATATAATATAGATACAGTTTTCACTAAAATTATTGTTACAAAAGAAAATACCATAATTTTTAAAAAACCGTTATCTTTTCAGATTTTGTAAAACACACAATCAAAGTCAATATGTCCAAAATAAGATGATTACATAAACAATTGCCTAGATTATGTATAGGTGAAGCATGCAGATTACTTGTAGTTTCGGTATACCTCAGGGGCAAATTATTTTAAATGCTAAAAAATAACAAAATATTTACATGCTAAAATTCTTTAAGTACCTAGAAAAGTACAAGAATATAAGTTAGAATATTAGGATATATGAATGCAATTTATTTGAAGTACAAATCTTATCATTTTCTCAATTTGTTTTGCAACATTATATTCCAGATCTGCCTCCTTTTGTTTCGCTCGTCCATATTTAGCTAACATTTTGGATTTAAAATGCTTGGAAGAATATAAAATTGATAATTTTCATGTAATAACTCATACTTTGTGAAAAATATTAAAATCTTCATAGAAATTTTAACCCAAATACATTGTAGTACTGATCTGTCCGAAAATGATGAAGGTTAATTGGAGATGTTACTCCTCTGTTGATCTCGTGAAGGATCCGTTTCGATCTGCGACATAAAATGTCAGTGTCGGATTAGGGAAGGGATCCCCAGCGTTGGTCCTCCGACACTCAAGTCAGTCATCCAAATAGTAAAAAGAAGGCGTTGCAACGTAGTAATAGTAAAATCACAAGCACAAATAACGAATAACACATACTTCTGTCGGTGCACGGACCCTCCCTTTATATAGTGCTACAGTAGGCGACGTGCACACTTCTCAAGGCATGGGCACATTCTCCAAATCATCCTATAAAAGGACATGTCAGAAAAGTGTCTCTAATACCATACCTTAATAGAGAATGCAAATCCTTGGCAAGACAGTAGAAACTTCCGTAATACGATTTGCTAGTTGACCATATCCTGTTATCAACGACATTACCTCCCAATGAGATACTAAGATATATGGGAAGGATCGCCCCTTTCAGCCGAGTGGGATAGCTACTCGGCTAGGCCTCGCCTACCCGGTCGATCTCCGCTGCTTTTCTTCGTAGTGCCTTGATTCGGCAGGTGATGTTTTACCCGACCGGACATGAGCTCCGTTCGACTTGGTACTCGCTTGGTCAGTTGTGCGCCTTTGGTGTTCTTTCTGAACTTAACCCTGATCGGATGAGAGATCTATTAAAATGAGCTTCGTGGCTAATCAGACCCTTCAACCTCGATCGACAATTGAAGTTAACATCCGTTTGGCCCACTTCCAATGAAACTTTTTGTTCCCTGGCATTGATTACCCTGACTTTGACCTCCACGTGGCTACTATCACCACCCTTGACCCCCGCTTGGTGGCCCTCTTTATTGTCGCATCACAAACCTTTCCCTCAAGTCTAGTCAAAAGAGGTTGTAAGTCTGATTGACTGGACAAACAGTGTCTTCGATGACCCTCATTGTAAAATAACGAAAATGGGTGAACCACCATAAGGAAATTTTTCGAAATTTTTAGAAATTTTCTGGGAATTTTTCGGAGCTCGTATGGACGAGTTTACGGGGATGAAAACTGGGCCCGGGAAAGCCTGTTTGGGCTACCCCATTTAAGCGAGGAAAAGTTTATTTATTTATATTCTTTTCCTTTTCTTTTCTTTCTCCCCGTTCCATTTCCCCGACGCCGCTTCTCTTCATTTCCTCGGTGGTTTCACTTCGGTTCATCTCCCAACCCTGCGTCGCCAATTTCTTCTTCCCCTCCGCTGCTGAGCACTTCTCTTCGTCTCCCTTCTCCTTCTCCACTTTGCGTCGACTCCTACTTGCATCGCCTTGCCTCTTCTTGTGCTGTCGCCGGAGGTGAGCCCTAGAATCGCCACGTCGGGAGAGGAGGACAGCCCTCTCTCGGCCTCGCACCAGCCAGCAACCCGACGCCTCCTCTCTGCCCTTTTCTGATCCGGAGGGTTTCTTTTGTGCCGGCATAGAGCCACCACATCGTCTGGGCTGAATTCTACAGCCGACACACTTTGGCCGAGCTGACGATCCATTATCGTCGATCTGCCCTTGCTGAGCTTAGTGGATCTGCCGCAGTCACCACCGGCTGCCAATTGATTCTCTTCCATATACTTCCCATCCCTTAGTCCCTGGTGATGAGATTTTCTTCCTCGCGCATCACAGCAACGTCCGGATTTGCATCAGAGAGGAAGCTCGAGTTGGAATTCGGGTAAGATGTGTTTGGTTCTAGATTTATAGAATCGGGTGGTATTTTCTGTTTTGGGATGTTAAGCATAGGAGTGCAACTATTCTGTTGTAGCTCTGACGAGGGATTGGCTATTCATGGATAGCTGCTGCCACTAGACCCTTTGATTCGGTTGGTTCCCTAGCTCTAGGGTCTGTAATGGACTTCTCATTTGGTTCGACATGAAGCTTTGGCCAAATTCCCAAATAGCACTAGTTCGGTCACCATTACCGCAGTGAACGCGCACCGACACTTATCAAGCAGGTAATCTTCTAGAAATTTATGAGTTGTTGGAGGTCAATTCATTGTTTTATCATACTGGTGCAAATTGAATCAAAGATAGTAGGGATTGGTCCAAATGGTGGAACGATTAGAGTTAATGGGGCTAACCCTAACTGATCGATATTTAGTTTGAGATTTGATTTAGCTAATAAATTTATGTAGTTAGCTAAATCTGTATATCATGTGTTGCAGGACTTTGTTTGGAGACAAACGCCTGGATACGAGATTTATTGCGATACAGACTACGTATAAAGGCGGGTACCTTGACTTATCTTTTTGATATGTCTTGTTGATATGTCTAGTAGGTTATAGTCTTTAGTAATAATTATGTTCGTCCTTGTTTCGGTACGTCACTACCGGATACTCGTTACATGCTTGTTTGCTCACCTGTTATGCATTTTGTGCTAATACCCATATGATTATATATATGCTCAGTGATGTAGTGACATACCATGCTTGTTATGTTAAGGACCTAGGTTTTTGATATCTTATCTGACCTGTGTACTTTATTTCTTCGTATTTGACCATCGATATTACAATACTCATTTTATATGTATGGATATGGTTATGCTGATCAGTTTATTGCTATGCTTAGTGTCATGCATCATGACTGCATTCTGCGCGATTGTCGGCTCCACTATGGTTGAGCACATTGCCAGTTACATGTACTGCATACACCACCACTCATGGATTAGTGGTATATCAGGCAGGTGTGTGGCGGTTCTGCTGTTTGGCTCCGTTGGTCAGGTCACTCAGCGTGGTAGCCGGCAGACAGTTCCGCTCTATTTGGCTCCGCTGGTATTTAGTGTAGCAGCGTGGTAGCCGACAGACGGTGGACTCTGTTTGGCTCCGTTGGTCAGGTGACTCAGCGTGGTAGCCGGCAGAGATACCTCCCCGTCATCGTGTACCGGGAGATGAGAGCATTGAGCTCCCCCATTTATGATTTGGGGTCAGAGGACAGGAGTACTCCGACAGCATCCCGTCCACTCAGTCACTCATCAGGTGTAGTGATGGTAGAGTGCACGGTTGTCACAGCCCTACCCACTCGTTCTCACCATTTTGTGTGAGATGACTTGCTGGAGGCCTCCACTATGAAATCGCGTAGAGGCTTTGCTATTCAGCGTTTGATGAATGCAATGCGACAGGCTCATGCTGATGGTTGGTTTATCGTTTTTGACACTCTCACGTTGGCTGACGACCGATTATTCTGATAGGTGGCCCTGGTGAGTACAGTACTCTTCAGTCTTTTCTATTATGCATTACCTTCTTTTGTTCAGGAGACTGTACTCCATAGTTATTACTTTTTGTTATAGTTTACTATACATGTCAACTAGGTATCTGCTGAGTTGTTGAACTCACCCCCGTGGACACTATATTTTTCAGGTACCAGGTTGTTATGATGTCGCTTGGAGTATCCTGTCTGCTGGTCCCCACGTCACATCAGAAGACTTATCGGTTTCATGTATGTGTTTGTTTGTTTATGTATCAATTTGTTTAGCTTTGTACTCCGATTTTGTTTTTGGAGTGTTGATGTTGTTATGTGATATTTTTGTATTGGTTGTTGGTTGTGTAAGCCTAGCCGGCTAGTAGTTTTTGTGCTTTGGTTTGTATTGGGTTTCTGTCATTTTTGTGTGCCTGAGTATATTCCAGCTTATGGCTGTGTTCATGTCCATGTAGTGCACTTTATGCGGACACTTCATACAGGGAGCTTTGTCGAAATTTCTTCAGACAGGGACTTTCCTGGGGCGTGACAATTTAGTGGTATCAGAGCAGGTATACGATACTTGCTACGTGTTCTGGATTTTTCGAGATTTATCAGATACTAATTTATTTGGTATCAGAGATCGGCTTACGAGTCTTATTTTCCCTGTGTTTCGGATTTCATGTTTTGGTCTTCTCGATGTGACTTTTCGGGTTTTGGGACCTGGCAGCAGCAGAACATTTCTAAGCTATAGGAGGTATGTTGGTATACTGTTATTCTACCTTTTTGTTAGTATATGCACCGTTGACTACTATAGTTTATGACATGTATTAGCACTCTTTACTAGTACCTGTCTTGTTGAGATAGTAGATATTTTATGTATTAGGTAAAACCCTGATGATGATCGACCTTGATAGAGATTAAGGGTTACAGTTTCTGGTGATTTATCATATCATACACCAGTAGTTTTTAGCTTATGTTATTACTAGTTGGTTAGCAGATTGAGGCACGTACCAGCCTCTGCTTTTATTAGCTGGGTAGTGGATAGTATCTATATCTTTATGTTGACCTAGCCAGTAGTATATCATGTTATCTTAGTTAATTTCATCCGTAGATAATTGATTTACTCTTGTTAGATCGGTCAGTAGAAGATAGATTGACGTTTGTTGACTTGGGTAGTCGTGATCGATTTACCTTTGATGCTTGTAGAGGCTTTATTTATTCTTGATTAGTTAGTAGATGACCAATTAGTTTTGTTGATCCGATCAGTAGGGGATTGACCTACTTTACTTTTAGATGTTTGAATCTTGGGTTATTCGTGCTTAGTTGGATATCTTGAGCACATCGAGTACCTAGCTTATACTGACGTGGGCAAGGATTGAATTAGCCATATACTATTGACGATTTGGTCAGTCGATAGAGGATCGATGTATCCTATTCCATGAGTACTTTAATTTTAGACTGTATGTACCTAATTGGATAACTTAGAAGGTGGCATAGGGTTTGTGTGGTAGATTGGATTAAATATGCTGATTATGCATATCTATGAAGTGTACATATGATTGTTATGAGTTGAAGGAGTTCTATGATGGATAGTTCATTTGTAGATAGTGTGGGTATTCCCATCTAGATATGGTTATTGTAGGTTCCTTGTGGATTATAGCTATTTAGTTAGCTGTACGTGCCTGATTGACATATTGGAGGTATCTTATCGATTTAAATCTGTGTCGTGGTATGCGCACATGGGTGTGAGTGTCATGTTGGAAGTATCTTGTCGACTACATCAGTGTTGTGATATGTACATGTGTTTGTTGTGGTATCTGAGGTATCTTGTTGATTATGTGTGATTTGTGAATGCACCTGGGTTTTAGTATGCCTTATTGAAAGTATATGTTGATTATACTCTTGGCATATGTGTATATTTGTCATGTGAGTGTTGTTTGAGGGGTATTGCTGATTTTACCTACGATGATATATGCACACGGGTTCGGTATACATTGTTGGAGGTATCACGGTGATTTATACCTATGATGTGAGTATTTTTGGTGTGTACTAATTGGAGGATTATGTCGATCATACATATGTTGTGTGTGCACGTGTGTCAGATGTATGGTTGGTAGTATCATGATGATTCTACCTATGTTAAATGTAGAGTGTTAAATGTCTACATTATGATATTGGTTGTTTTACCCTGTCAACTAATTCTCCTATTAGTGGGTGACCGACCCGGTAGGAGGATGATAGAGTTGACTATGGATTTGATTTGCTTACTGGGTGGTTATACTCTAGGCTACCCACAGTGATCTGTGGTAGAGAGATCTCGTGCAGTCTCTAGCTAGATAGTTAGGTGCTTTGGGCACTTGTGTATTGTTGTGGTAGAGCGTAGCTCCCATATGTTATGGATCGTTTCCACATATTCTGGATTCCCACATATTTAGGGATTATTTTGTAGTGGAGCGTTGCTCCCACATATTGCGGATTGCTTGTAGCGGAGCATTGCTCCCATGTTTATTGTAGATACATATTTCGGATTATCCCACATATGGAGGATTTCTTGTGGTTGAGCGTTGCTCCCATATATGTGGTATTTTGTGTGATGGAGCGTTGCTCTCACACTGGAGGAGCTATTCTTGGTGATTTATATCGTTGGTGATCAGATCTGTTTATTGTTGAGGATCTTATGATTAGGAATGTCTGTGATACAGATATTATGTGTCTTGGTTTTACTATTAGGGCTTGCGGTGCCCTAGAGGTTTTCATGGACTCGATGATTTGGGTATCCCTAGGATGTTTGGATTGGTTCCTATTGTCTTATTGACGATGTTGTGATCTATTTCGGATCCGAGGTGAGTCACGTACACCATCTTCGCATAGTTCTAGAAATGTTTCGACAGAAACGTATATATGTGAAGATCAGTAGTGCGTATTTTGGTTGTCTTCTGTGAGATATTTTGGGACACACGGTCACCAGTAGGTGTATACCGTGGTTCCACAGGAGATAGAGGTTGTTACCGTTGAGAGTAGACAGAGTCTATACAGGAAGCTCGCAACTTCCTCTGTTGGCTCGATATTTCCGGAGATACGTTGAGGGTTTCTCACGGATTGCTATGCTACTTATACGCCTGACCAGGAAAGGCGTCAAGTTCTCTTGGACTGAGGATTGCGAGACCAGCTTCCAGGAGCTGAAGTGGAGACTAGTGTCGGCTCCGATTTTGGTTTTACTTTTTGGAGAGGACGGATTTGTGCTATATACCGACGCATCTCTACAGGATTTGGGCACTGTTCTGCTGCAGCACGACACGGTAGTCTTCTATGTTTCTCGGTAGTTGAAGGAGCATGAGGAGAATTACCCAGTACATGACTTGTGATTGACCGTCATTATTTTTGCCTTGAAGATTTGGCAGCATTATCTGTACGATGTTACATTTGAGATTCTCACTGACCATAAGAATCTCAAATATCTGTTCACTTAGAAAGAAACTTAATCTTCGACAGAGGAGATGGATGAAGTTCCTGAAGGCTATGTTTGGACCTTTAGCTATCACCCGGGGAAAAGCTAATGTGGATGCCAATGCACACGGCAGGAAGTCCAGAGGGACTCTCGCTTACTACCGAGTTGTGGTCACGAATTTGATTCAGGGTTTCTTCGAGTTGGGCCTTGAGGAGTAGGGACAGACAGAGCGGGGTATCCTAGTTACCATGGTTGCTCAGTCGTCAATCAGGTCGAGGATCCGATAGGCCCGGCTAGTGATCAGCAATTACAATTTATAGGCAGCCGATAGCTTCTGGGCAGCAGACCGAGTTCACACGAGACGAGGAGGGTATTATACACTTCCGAGGCATATTATGCGTACTTCAGTCTCATCTGGTCTTATAGGAGTTACTTCCGGAGGCTCATCGCTCATGATTTGCTGTCCACCCAGGCGGTACCCGTGTATACCAAGATTTGAGGTGTTTCTATTGGTGGAACGACATGAAGGAAGACATCGCGGATTTTGTAGCTAGATGTCTTGTCTGTTAGCAGGTGAAGGCAGAGCACTAGATACCTGCCGGATTATTTCAGCAGATTCCTATTCCTGAGTGGAAATGGAACATATTACAATGGATTTTTTGGTGAGTTTGCCGAGGAGACGATGAGGCTATGACACGATTTGGGGTAATCGTTGATCGATTAACCAAATCGCGCACACATTAGTGATCCGGAAGATTGATTTCCTGGATCGATTGGTAGATCTGTTTTGCCGGGAGATCATCAGATCACGTGGTGTCCTGTTGACTATTATTTCGGATAGAGACCCCCGGTTCACATCTCGTTTTTGACAGAGTCTGCAGCAGGCCTTGGGCACGCAGCTCTATTTCGGTACAACTTTTCATCCGCAGACAGATGGACAGTCAGAGCGGACCATTCAGACTCTAGAGGATTTGCTGAGATCGTGTGTATTGGATTTCGGAGGCAGTTGGGAGGACCATCTGCCATTGGTAGAGTTCGCCTACAACAACAGCTTACATTCGCCTGTCCAGGTGGCACCGTTTGAGGCGTTGTATGTGGTAGGTCTTGTCGGACACCCATCCTCTGGGATAAGGTTGGGGAGGCCCAGTTGTTGGGACCTCATAGAGCTCAGTTTAAGGCAGAGTTGGTCCGTACTATTTGACGGAGAGTGTCAGAGGCACAGGACTGCCAGAAGAGTTATGCTGACCGGAGTCGGAGACTCTTAGAGTTCTCCATTTGTGACCATGTATTTCTGCGAGTTTCACCCATGAAAGGGGTGAAGAGATTGACCTCAGAGGTAAGCCAGCTCCGCGATACATTGGACCTTTCCAGATCTTGGAGAGGATTGGAGCGGTAGCTTACTGGCTAGCACTACCACCATCCTTGGTAGGCGTGTACGATGTGTTCTACGTGTCTATGTTAAGCTAATACCTATCCGACACGACGCATGTGTTGACAGATATCTTAGTTTCCATTCAGCGTGACGTCACTTATGAGGAGATTCAGGTACGGATTTTGGACCGGAAGGAGCGTCAGTTGCGGAACAAGACTATCCGACTGGTAATGTCGGATGACAGCATCATTCGGATGAGGAGGCTATTTGGGAGCTCGATACCCCCATCTTTTCACTTGAGAGATGTGATTTAATTTACCGTTCAACATTTTATACTCTTTACTTGTTGTTGGTACTTGCTGATGGTAGATAACGAAATTTGGGGACCAAATTTCTATTAGTGGGGGAGAATGTAAAATACCGAAAATGGGTGAAGCACCATAAGGAAATTTTCTGAAATTTTTAGAAATTTTCTGGGAATTTTTCGGAGCTAGTATGGACGAGTTTACGGGGATGAAAACTGGGCCCGGGAAAGCTTGTTTGGGCTACCCCATTTAAGCGAGGAAAAGTTTATTTATTTTTATTCATTTCCTTTTCTTTTCTTTCTCCCCGTTCCATTTCCCCGACGCCGCTTCTCTTCATTTCCTCGGCAGTTTCACTTCGGTTCATCTCCCAACCCGGCGTCGCCAATTTCTTCTTCCCCTCCGCTGCTGAGCACTTCTCTTCTTCTCCCTTCTCCTTCTCCACTTTGCGCCGACTCCTACTTGCATCGCCTTGCCTCTTCTTGTGCTGTCGCCAGAGGTGAGCCCTAGAATCGCCGCGTCGGGAGAGGAGGACAACCCTCTCTCAGCCTCGCACCAGCCAGCAACCCGACGCCTCCTCTCTGCCCTTTTCTGATCGGGAGGGGTTCTTTTGTGCCGGCATAGAGCCACCACATCGCCTGGGCTGAATTCTACAGCCGACACACTTTGCCCGAGCTGACGATCCATTATCGTCGATCTGCCGCAGTCACCACCGGCTGCCAATTGATTCTCTTCCATATACTTCCCATCCCTTAGTCCCTGGTGATGAGATTTTCTTCCTCGCGCATCACAGCAACATCCGGATTTGCATCAGAGAGGAAGCTCGAGTTGGAATTCGGGTAAGATGTGTTTGGTTCTAGATTTACAGAATCGGGTGGTATTTTCTGTTTTGGGATGTTAAGCATAGGAGTGCAACTATTCTGTTGTAGCTCTGACGAGGGATTGGCTATTCATGGATAGCTGCTGCCACTAGACCCTTTGATTCGGCTGGTTCCCTAGCTCTAGGGTCTGTAATGGACTTCTCATTTGGTTCGGCATGAAGCTTTGGCCAAATTCCCAAATAACACTAGTTCGGTCACCATTATCACAGTGAACGCGCACCGACACTGATCAAGCAGGTAATCTTCTAGAAATTTATGAGTTGTTGGAGGTCAATTCATTGTTTTATCATACTGGTGCAAATTGAATTAAAGATAGTAGGGATTGGTCCGAATGGTGGAACGATTAGAGTTAATGGGGCTAACCATAACTGATTGATATTTAGTTTGAGATTTGATTTAGCTAATAAATTTATGTAGTTAGCTAAATCTGTATATCGTGTGTTGCAGGATACGTATGGGTACCTTGACTTATCTTTTTGATATGTCTTGTTGATATGTCTAGTAGGTTATAGTCTTTAGTAATAATTATGTTCGTCCTTGTTTCGGTACGTCACTATCGGATACTCGTTACATGCTTGTTTGCTCACCTGTTATGCATTTTGTGCTAATACCCATATGATTATATATATGCTCAGTGATGTAGTGACATACCATGCTTGTTATGTTAAGGACCTAGATTTTTGATATCCTATCTGGCCTGTGTACTTTATTTCTTCGTATTTGACCATCGATATTACGATACTCATTTTATATGTATGGATATGGTTATGCTGATCAGTTTATTGCTATGCTTAGTGTCATGAATCATGACTGCATTCTGCGCGATTGTCGGCTCCACTATGGTTGAGCACATCGCCAGTTACATGTACTGCATACACCACCACTCATGGATTAGTGGTATATCAGGCAGGTGTGTGGCGGTTCTGCTGTTTGGCTCCGTTGGTCAGGTGACTCAGCGTGGTAGCCGGCAGACAGTTCCGCTCTATTTGGCTCCACTGGTATTTAGTGTAGCAGCGTGGTAGCCGACAGACGGTGGACTCTGTTTGGCTCCGTTGATCAGGTGACTCAGCGTGGTAGCCGGCAGAGATACCTCCCCGTCATCGTGTACCGGGAGATGAGAGCATTGAGCTCCCCCATTTATGATTTGGGGTCAGAGGACAGGAGTACTCCGACAGCATCCCGTCCACTCAGTCACTCATCAGGTGTAGTGATGGTAGAGTGCACGGTTGTCACAGCCCTACCCACTCGTTCTCACCATTTTGTGTGAGATGACTGACTGGCGTCAGGGGTGACCAGGACGCATCATTGGCATCATACGCATTTATGCATTTACTGCTTGTGTTTGCTGCACTTATATGCTGCATTTGGATGGATGCATATGTTTGACATGCATACAGGATTTATGATACCTCTCGGTCTGCCTGATTATTCTGATAGGTGGCCCTGGTGAGTACAGTACTCTTCAGTCTTTTCTATTATGCATTACCTTCTTTTGTTCAGGAGACTGTACTCCATAGTTATTACTTTTTGTTATAGTTTACTATACATGTCAACTAGGTATCTGCTGAGTTGTTGAACTCACCCCCGTGGACACTATATTTTTCAGGTACCAGGTTGTTATGATGTCGCTTGGAGTATCCTGTCTGCTGGTCCCCACGTCACATCAGAAGACTTATCGGTTTCACGTATGTTTTGTTTATTTATGTATCAATTTGTTTAGCTTTGTACTCCGATTTTATTTTTGGAGTGTTGATGTTGTTATGTGATATTTTGTATTGGTTGTTGGTTGTGTAAGCCTAGCCGGCTAGCAGTTTTTGTGCTTTGGTTTGTATTGGGTTTCTGTCATTTTCGTTGTGTGTATATTCCAGCCGCTTGTGGCTGATGTATATTATGCATGTAGAAATGCTTCAGATTGCCACTCGTACAGGGGAGGTGCTGTCGAAATTTCTTCGGACAGGGACTTTCCCGGGGCGTGACACTCATGGATGATCAGAAATTCTGGGCTTCTAGAGCTGCCGCTCATCTATCAATTTCTGACCTAGGTTTAGAGTCATCACTTGGCTATTAATTATTGATCTGAGTTTAGAGTCGTCGCTCGGCTATGATGGACATTGAAGCTGCTTTCTCCCATAGGTTTAGAGCGGCTGTCAATTGTTGTCATGGGTTTAGAGCCAACGCTCGGCTATAAGGAATACTGTAGTCGCTCCAAGCCCCGAGTTCAGAGCCACCGCTCGATCATGCCTTAGTCGGAGATCTTTGCCGGTCGAGATGTTTGACGACAACACTTAGCAATTTTTCACATCTCGTCACTTCCTCGGACGAACGCCCTTTTATTAGTTGTTGACGCCATTTCAATTTCTGGAAGACTATACAAATCTTTGGTCATTATTGTCAAACACACCGCTCATGCCTTTTAATTAAACCTCACTAATGCACCCCCTCTCCAGGTGCCACGTGTCCCACCCTCTAACGTCGCATGCATGATGTGACAGGCAGATATCCGAGGTTGATGTGACAAGTACCGTTTCAAATTTAATGGATAGATCTTGGCTTCATTTCCCGTAACCATTGATCGAACGGCTAAAAGCGACCGCTCATTGGGTTTATAAGCCCTCACCGCTGTCGTTCCCATACTTCATCGCCTTTCTCCTTTGCGCACGTACTTCGTCGATTTCCTCCTTCCTCTTTATCGTCGGCAATCTTTCTAAGTAAGCTCTCTTTTCCCTTCTCGTCGCATCGTTGATCTTCTTCACTTTCCATTTTCCATAGTTGTTTCTCCTCAACCTCCTGCGTCCATCCCCGAGCTTTGGTATATTTCTATTGGGTCGAAGTTCAACGAGGATGAGATCGATCAGATGAAACTCACATACTGTTTCTCCTCCGATTATTAAATCGTCATCCCCTCTGAATACGACCGACCTCATTTATCTTCTGACAGTTTTTTACCCTTTTTCAAAGATCATTTTTGCGCAGTCTTCGCTTTCCCATTCACCCTTTCTTCTCTGCCTTGTGTAAATATTTCTATAAGCCCATGCACCAACTAGTACCCAACTCCTTTAGGTTGCTGGTGGGGTGGTTGTGCTATTCCATCTGCACGACATCCCCTTAGTCCCTCGGGTGTTCCACTATTTTTATTATCCTAAGTTGTTTGAGCCAAGGACCTATCTGTTCCAAGCCCGAGTGGGCGCTGTCTTTTTTGATAAAATGTCATCTTCCAATAAGTATTGAAGAGAGCATTACTTTTTTGTTCATTTTCCCACTCGGCCTGACTTCCTGACCAGCTAGCAAATAGAAGTGATGAAGCCTCCATCGCTTGGGAGATATCGAAGCTGATGTGACTACCTCCAAGCAACCTCCAGTCTGGCCAGTCAGAAATATCATATCCACCGACTGCTATTGGAGAGTGTCCTATATGTGTTTATGTTGAGCCCGATCCGCACACAGCTGCCCCTTATCCTAGATATGCTCTTTCTTCTCTCAATCTTTGAATCTAATTGATTTCTCTTCCTTTCTGGCAGCTCAAATCATGCTGAGGGCACAACTGAGCGGCAAAAGCAGGCTCGTTAACACGACAATTAATGCCACAGGTGCTGCCGAGCTAGAGAGTCATGGCTTATAGTCGGTCAACCAATCCGATGATATGATCTGTGTGACGTTATGGTGAGTGAGCAGGAGGAAGCCAGACCGTGGCTAGCAACACCGCGACTGCCACAGTTGAACTCCCTCCCGAACGGCTTTCACTATTGTCGATCACAATGCCCTCAAAGTCGACAACATCGGGCGAGCCTTTAATCCAAAGACACAAGAGGCATTAAGGGGAAGGTTCGTCTCATTCGGCTACCTCTACCCTGCAGACCCCCGCGCATGCTACCACACGTCCGTTATCCGAGCGGGGTGAAACTTCATCTCCCGCCTTTTCTGAACAATAGACCGCTACAGATCTCACTCCTCTATCATCTGACCGAACACCTTCGCTCTCTACGCTGTCGTCTGGGACTATATGTGCGCCGCCCATCGGGTTTATACCACCCCAGTCCTCCTTGCCGGCTACCCAGGTGTCCACTATCCGCTCCTCCCCCATGCCTCGGTCCACAGGGCAGGCCACCTCTGAGCCATTAGGTCTAAGTGGCCGGAGACACATAACGGTGATCATTCATCTACCAACGGATGAGTGGTGCCATCTTGATGACGTCGAGCCATGATATCCCGAACACCATATCAGGATTTAAGGGCCATTGGCACAAGTCTGGGTCGATGTCCGGGCCCATGCGGCGACTATTTCTCCTAGCGAGATCGCAGACAGTCACACTCAAAAGTCCACTGGGGTATGTATTTCATCATTATGTTTACTTGCATACTCGATGACTAGTGAATCATTAACCTATTTTCATTGCAGTTTTGGGTCGAAAGTCTGGTCATGTGCCAGAGGCTGGCCTTTCTAGAGCACGAAGTGCAACAGTTGTGTGCTTCGAGCAGCCCCTCAGAGGCATCCCGGGCTCATTTTGAGCAGTTGACTACAGAGGTAGCTCAGCTGAAGGCCGACCTAGAAAGAAGCTCCGAGCAACTAATGGGATTCGAATGGGCACTCAATGTAGAGAGGAGCAAGAATAATGATCAAGCCCTACAGATCAAGCGGCTCACCAAGCAAGCCAGTAGTTTTGAATCTAAGATCAACTCCGCCAACACCAGAAAGCTGCGAGCCATTGAGGACTTAGACATTAAGAATAAAGAGGCTCGGGTCTTGGCCCAAAATTTAAAGGAGGCAGAGGCTGCTCTGGTGACCGAACGGGATAGCCGATCTGTGCAGCAAGCGGCTACGAAGCTCCAGCTCAACGCCAAGATGCTGAGCTGGCTTTGCTAAAAACTGAATTAGAGGCATCCCAAGCGACCTTCAAGATGTACCAAGAGAAAGAGACCAGACAACTTGAAGTTTTCAAGCGCAATTATCTCCATTTTGACCCTTTTAATGACAGACTCATTGATCAGGCTCTTCGCCTCTTCAACTATTGCATTGATGGAACTCTCCAACAGCCGAAGGACGGTGGCTATCTCTTTCTCTTGATGACCAACAAGATCATAAACAGGGAGAAGCTCACTAAGTTGCTATCAGAATATGTGCTCGACTATCTCGAATAACCTTCTTTTTAGTTTTTCAGGTCGCCTTTTGTACTCCCTTTGCTAGTTTGTAAAATTTTCTAAGTGTCAATGAACACGCACCCATTCGGTGCTTTTTAGCTTATGTTAAATGTTCCAAATGTCCTTCCATGCATTCCAGCTCGACTCTATAAGACTGTTCGATTTCCCATCTTACAATTTTGTAATTATAAGTGTGAATCCTTATGCTTCTGCTCTTCTATGTAACTAATTGTTGAGACGTCCAACTGATCTTTCTAGCATAGGTCGAACGACCTTTTTGCCTTTCTAATCGAAAATTTTATCTGTCAATCGGCAGTAGAACTGGGCTTCACAGTTGCCGCTTGACTGCCCAACAATTTTCTTTTGAGTTTATAGCAGTCGCTCGGCTGTTATCACCGACTTTTGAGTTTATAGTCGTCGCTCAACTTTATTAACGTAGACTCTCGGGTTTATAGCCGCTACTCGACTGTTGAATTCGTCGACTCTCAGGTTTATAGTCGTCTCTCGATTGTTATTTCGTAGACTCAAGGGTTTATAGTCGTTGTTCGACTATTGTTTCAGACTCAAGGGTTTATAATTACCGCTCGACTGCTATTTCGTAGACTCAAGGGTTTATAGTTGTCGCTCGACTGTTGTTTTGTAGACTCAAGGGTTTATAGTTACCGTTCGACTTTAATCTTCATTGTTCAAGGATTTATAGTCGTCACTCGACTTTAATCTTCATTGCTAAAGAGTTTATAGCCATCGCCCGACTGTGGTTTTCATCGACTCCCAGGTTTATAGCCGTTGCTCGGCTGTTGATCTGACTCGGTTCCACTGACTCTCGAATTCCCATGGAGACAGGGAGAGAATAGTCTGAGCCCTACTGACCGACTGTAGGAGCGAAGCTCATAGTAATATAAGGGAATAACATCCATAGAAATAGGAGGAAGCAGAGCCCCATGGGTGGAGGGTGTAGAGTTTGTAGCTGTAAGAGGATGCAAAGTTCAATAGTGGAGGATGCAAAGTCTGTAGCGGTACAGAGCCTATAGCATACTATACTGAGGAACTTAGCCTCTAGTCCTTGGTCGGAGAGTGAGGCCCTTCACCCTTAGTCTGTGATCGGAGAGCTGTATCACTAATCTTTGATTGTGGAATTAGACTCTTACTCTCTGATCGAGAAGTTGTAGTGGATCATATGACTGAAAGGGAAAATATAATCGAAAAACTAACCTGCTAACCGGCTGAGGATTCGAGTCAATCCCTCGACTCCCGAATACCTGTGGAGTGAGGGGAGAATATATTATGTTCATCGAAATCCTTCAAGACCATGACGATAACAAAGAATTTTCCGACGTCATCCATCTTCATGTTCCAAATCAGGTAGAGATTCCCATAGATGGCGCCAATATGATCCTGTCCGAAAACGGTGAAAAAGGCTAGCTGGGGATGTGACTCCTCTATTGACCTCGTGAAGACTCCACTCTGATCTAGGACACACTGAACGTCAGTGTCGGGTCAGGGAAGGGGTCACTGGCGTTGACTCTCCGATGCCCAAGTCAGTCACCGAAATAGTAGAAAGAAGGTGGAGCAACGTAGTAATAGTAAAAAAAATAAACACAAATAACGAATAGCGCATACCTCCGTCGATGCATGAACCCTCCTTTATATAGTGCTACAGAGACAACATGCACACTTCTCAAGGCGTGGGCACATTCCCCAAACCATCCTATGAAAGAACATGTCAGAAAAATATCTTTAACACCGTACCTTAATAGGGCATGCAAATCCTTGATATGACAGTAGAAGCTTCTGTCGTAGGATTTACCTGTTGATTATACCCTATTGTCAGTGGCATTACCTTCCAAAGGGATACTAAGAGATATAGGAAGGGTTCCCCTGTTCGGCCGAGCTGGATAGCCACTCGGCCGAGACTTGCCTGCCCGGTCGATCTCCACTGCTTTTCTTTGTAGTACCTTGGTTCGGCAGGTGATGTTTTACCTGACCGGACATGAGCTCCGGTCGGCCTGATACTCACTTGGTCGGTTGTGCGCCTCTGGTGTTCTTTCTGCAATGAACCCTGATCGAACGAGAGATCTATTAAAATGAGCCTCGTGGTTGATCGGACCCTTCAGCCCCGATCTGTAATTGGAGTTAACATCCGTTTGACCCACTTCCGGTAATCCCATTTGTTCCTTGACATTAACCGCCCTGACTTTAACCTCTACGTGGGCTGCTATCTCCGCACTTGACCCCTGCTTGGTAGGCTCCCTTTATCATTGTATCAAGTATCATGCATACCTATCTTATCTCTAAACAAAGTTAGAAACCACTGTTCCTTCAATACTACCTGAAACAAAAATGATGATATTTGTTAAGAAAAGGGAAAAGAACATTTATTTTGAATTTGTTTGAACTTGGATTCACTGATAAAAAAAACTATAATGATAATAATTAAAGAGAACATAACTTTCTCATTAAGGCATGTAAGGTATATCAAAGTTCAACTTAAACAAGAAGGATTATGATATACTCATATTGCCTCATATAAGAATTTTTATGGAGAGGAATATTTAGAATAAGAAAAGATTTAATATCACATGATAAGCAAATAAGAAACAATGGATGCTCAAAAGAGATGTCATGTGCAAGAATATTTTTTGTTTAACAAAGATATAATAATCCTCTTTTTCTTTTAGCCTCATGAAACAAAGCACACAATAAAAGTCTATATGACCAAAATACGATAATTACATTAACAATTATTATTTGCAAGTGAAGCATGCACATTACGTGTAATTTCTATAGAATACTTCAATGGACAAATTAGTTTATCGAGCTTGAGGAAGATAAAACAAAGCCACCATTTGATGGAAAATGCCTTTTGAATGTCAGTCTTCGTACCTCTGCCGCTAGTTAAAGTTAGACAAGTTTTCCGAACCTATTCCATAGCCATAAATTAGAGAATTCAACAATAGACATTACATATAGTAAAAAATAGCTTAGCAGGAGCATACATTTTTTAGTGAACTATTAAATAGCCTAGATATGTAGGAATTCATGAAGAAGTATTCTTGACCTAATTGCATGCAAACTTGAACTGTTAGAGAGTCCGATGAAGTGGTACTAAAATCTATTTTAAAAATATACGTAGCGGAAATAAAGTTATAATAATTTTTAATTATTACATCACATACATTATAAGTATATAAGGATACTTCATGACAAGACATGATCATAAAATAAAATTTCCTAAAACAACTTTTATTATAGATATACTTGACGGATGTGTGAAGTAGAAAGGGCATCAACTAGCAAGTCCAACGGAGTTTTCCTCTTCTTGTATCCACGTTGAGAAGGCTTCACGAAGCTACGAGTCGTTCATCTCCGATCGGTACTAGCCAAGCGTGAAGATGAAGCAATCCGAGAGAACTCTCACAGCACAATTTGGTAGGTAACGCGACATTGAAATCGTTGACACTGAATTTGTCAGCACTAAATTCGTCAACACTAAATTCGTCAACACCAAATTTGTCAGCACTGAATTTATCTGCATCAAATTCGTTGGTACTGAATTCGTTGGTACCAAATTGGTGGTTGGAGATGGCCGGTGGTAACTTTTGGGTGGCAAGAGCTTGGGCGATGGCTAGAGAGAAGGAGAGGGAGAAGAGGATGAGAAGAAGACCTAATCAAATTAAAGTTTCTCTCAAAGAATAAAATCACACTTCTCTTCTTTTCATAGATGGGTATTTATACACCTCTACATGACATGGGGAGCAAGTCATCTCCCAAACCCAATACGCAAAGCCAACCCGATCCATTACCATTAAGATTAAGTTTGGTTCAAAACTAAACCATCTTAGTTCATAATTAAACCAAACCTTTTTTGGTTTATTACTAAATCAAGTTATCTCATAACTAAACCAAATTCTTTTTGGTTTATTATCAAATCATAATGAATCAATATCTCCTACAATAGTCATGACCCATTTGTGCTTCTATTATGATAAATATTTTTCCATATTTGTCCTTTCCGTTTGGTCCAACTAAACTCTATCCCTCTCTCGAATTGAGAATCTAATTTTTAAACTTGTTTTAAGTCTCTAAGATAAATTCATAATGTGTGTGACCTTATAGGTTTTCGATTATGTTGTCTGTCCATAATTAACCATTAATTATGAAATGATCATAAGTGATACCTAGTAGTATATCATGATTCCTAATTGATCGCAAAATCATAGTTAATTCTAAAACCACTTCTAAACCCTTAAACAACTATAATGAGCCATGCGTCATTTCTTTCACTTATTTTATACCGACTTGGTTTAGGACATGGTCTGTATGTCAGTCCATACTAATTAGGATGACTACGTCACACCTAGCCCAAGTAATACTTCGTCGTTTTACGGATTCAAGTTACTTGTACATGTGTCAAAGAGTACAATACTCTTAACATGTGATGTTTTGGTCAAAGACTTGAGTAACAATCCTAACAAATGACCATAGGGTATACATCTCCTTGGAAGGCGTGGTGAATCCTTTGTTGGCTATTCAAAAACCTTCGGATACTTCGTCTTATACCTAATCATCCCGGATTCACACCTCCTCGGACATGCTTGCTTAAAATATCAAAGTATAAGTCTTCATGACCAAGATAATTTGAATACCTCAAGTCGAAGGAAACTCACACTTAAGTTGTAGTAAGAACTTTCATTGACATATCCATATATACAAAGAACCATATGAAGTCTTACAGTAGGTCACTTTAATGAACTAGTTGTTATAACTAGCATCCACGTTTAACTCTTAATATCCCAATGTCTCTAGCCAATGAGTAACAACTGCTTAATTGGTTAAACCAAGGAGTATAATCCATACTAGTCTCATAAAATTGATGATGTCTAAACACATTAATTCGTCGACTAGAAAATATTTCAATACATTAATAATTTTTAAGTTGTCAGTATAATCTTAATTATTGTAATTAAATTATTATACTTATAATTCTCTGAATTATTAGTGAATTATCCAAAATAAACACTCAACGAGTATGAGCCTTAGAATAGGAGTCATCATAGACTTTGAACCAAATAAAAACAAACAGTGTTAGCGTTTGTTTTTTTTTATTTCTTTCCGCTGCGTTATTCTGTGTTTTTTGAAAAAGTGAAAAAGTCACGAGCTCTATTCACCCCTCTAGCACTTTCGATCCTATAATTGGTATCAGAGAAGGGTCGCTCTGAATCGGTACGACTACCGTTTGAGCATCCTTTTTCATTACTTTTTCATCCATTTTTGGTAAAAAAAAAAGTGATTTGGTATGCCTTTTTTTCATTTTCAAATTTTTGCTATAAGTCAAAATTGATCTAATAGCCTTTCTTGATAAATTTCTCAATTCATCGAATTTTCTTAAAATTGGTGAAATATCCCTCGAGTCATTTTTTTTCACCTTTTCTACTCTCGCACTAGTAATTCAAGACCAAGTCTTGGTACTCTTTGCATTTTATTTTTGTTGTGCGAGATTCTTAAATGGTCAATCAAGAAGGCTACATTACCACATGCCCATCCTTTTTCTCCGACGAGGACTTCGATTACTAGAAAGGTTAGATGGAATACCACTTGAAGACGCAAGTAGAAATGTGGATCATAATTCAAACCGGATTTATATTTTCCACCAAAGATGGAGTACTCATCCTTTGCAACAACTGGAGCGCACCAACAAAGAGGAAGATCAAGGCGGATGCAAAAGTGACATGTACCCTCCAATGTGGCCTAACCAAAGAAGAACTAAACCGAGTCGATCCATTCTCAAGTGCAAAGGATCTATGGGAGAAATTGATCGAATTGCATGAGGGTACCTCTAATGCAAAAGTAAGTAAATGTGACTTTATTTTAAATAAGTTATATAATATTAAAATATAGGATGGTAAATCAGCAAGCCAATTACATGCTCAGATCCAAGACCTGCTCAACGGACTCCACATGATTGGAAAAAAGGTGGAGAATCACGATGTTATAAGGTACACATTAAACATTTTCTCGAGGAACACTTTATGGGCATCCATGGCAGATGCTTACAAAATATCCAAGGAACTTTCAATTATTAGGCTATATGAGTTATTTTCTAAGTTTGAATTACATGAACAAACTAATACTACTCTAATCAAGAAAAGTATTGCATTACTTGTAGGAAAGCTTCCAAAAAAGAAGGTGAAGCCCAATTGCCAACCTGAATCTGAATCCGAAGATGGATCAGATTCCGAAGACGAAGATAAGATCACCGCTGAGTTAGTCAATTGAGTTCGGAGAATGTTTAAGAAGAAAAAGATGATCCAATCCAAGAGCAAGCAGTTGGGTACAAATCAAACAAAGATGCCCAAATCAAAAGTAACCTACTACGTGTGTAACCAGAAGGGTCACTACAAGCCGGAATGTCCAAACCAAAAGCAAAGAAGAAGGAAGGTGATGTGCGTAGATTGTATACACTTGTTTAGCATATTTTGACGCACATTCACATACTTTGTACATGATTTATCTACGTATTTTCGTACTTCCAACTTTCCTTTTAGCATATTACTCTTTTTGTTTGGAGATCTGCTTTTATGCATTTTCTGTACACAGGAGTCGAATTTGGTGAAGGTTTTGTGTTCAAGGGAAAATCTGCAAGAAAAGCAAAGGAGGAAGGCACCATTCTTGTACCTCACACAACCCTGCCATGGGGGGTTGCCCAGGCTGTGTGTGGATCACTGCCCGTGTGATGGCAGCAGGAAGGAAGTGGCCTCGACCGTGTGAACCTCACACGACCGTGCCAAGATGAGAAGCCAGAGGAAGCCAGGCCGTGTACACTACACAGCCGTGCAAGCCCTCCAGAGCCGAAGAATGCCCTAGCCGTGTGCTACACACGGCCCGTGCAATGATTCCAGAGGCCAAGAATGCCCTGGCCATGTGCTTCACACGGCCCGTGCAAGATCTCCAGAGTCGGAGGTAGTGTAGGCCGTGTGGATCTACACGGCCGTGCAAGGAGTGCAGTGGTAGAGCCAGACATGGTCGTGTCTCACACACGGTCGTGTGAGACAGGCAGAGAGGGGAATGAGCCAGGTCGTGTCCCACACAGAGCCAGGTCCTGGGGCCATGTGGCGCCCGAATTTCCCCCTCTATATAAAGGTTTCTTCTTCATTTCAAAGGGGATCTTCTCCCTTTTGGGGGGAATTCAAGATTTGGGTGTTCCTCCACCTTCTTGGAGGGATTTTCGGCGATTCTAAGGGTGGATCTTCAACGTTTCGACTCCGGGGAGCGAGGATTGGATCCGAAGACGGTTCTTCATCATAGATAAGTTTTTCTTCCCTTTTTTTCTTGGATTTGGGGATCAAGATGTTTGTCTTTTTCTATTCTTTGGGATTCTTTCCTCGTTCCATGCATTAGATCTCTTGTTCTAGGATGGAGGGAGTATTTGTAATGGAGATTTGATGTAAACTTTTGTGGATTTGCCAACATTCCTATTTCTATGATTTTTGTCCTGTTTGTATTTATTCTTTCTTGTATGGATTGTTGTGATTAGGGCTTAATTACCATGCTTGATTGAATGTTTGAATATATTGTGGATCTTGTAGAGGTAATTGCTCATTCGATTTTCCGAACGACATTCGTGACAGGAACATGCCCGTATAAGGACGTTTGAGGGGTAATCTTAAAGGGAAAATTAGGTATTTCAACATAATAGGATAGATTGTATGCATTAATCTTTATATCTTAATAAGGTTGAGAAGTAGTGGATTTCTATGTTGATTTTCTGAGGGACGCGCATGATAGGCAAGCCCGTGTAAGGACAACATAGGGTTCATTCCTAATTGATAGCATTTAGATATATTTTAGTCCTAGGCCGGTTGTCTATTGCAAGAGGGAACCGGCAACCTTCTACAAATGATGGACAATTGAGAAATAAGATTTGGTAGATCATTACATTGAATAACATTACAAAGAAATCAAAACTCCCAGAACATACCTTTACCATTGCCTTTATTTTTATTTCTTATTCTTTCATTTCTTTGTTTACCTTTCATAGTTACACTTAGATTTTGTAAATCAATTGATTGGTTATTTAGCTAACTCGCGTTGAGACATCTTTAGTGCTTATTGCAGTCTCTATGGATTCGATATCTTTTATTATTACTTACAACATATCCGTACACTTGTGGAGAGTCAAAAAGTTTTTGGCGTCATTGCCGGGGACTGCGCTATAACATTAGAGATTATCAATTGAGTTAGCCTAAACATAACTTTTCTTTTCATTTACCTAGTTGAATCTAATTGTTAGAATTATGTTTTCATAAGATTTTCCTCTCTTGTATAACATTCTTGTCAATTCTTTTTGTTGTAATTCTAATCCTGCATTTTTTATTCTAACATTTTTTGTCTAACTTTTCTCTGTTTTTCTTTGGATTTAGTTTCTTTCTTCTTTTTCTTTTGTAAACATATCTTGCTATCTTGTTCTTGTGTATGCGAAGATCTAACTTTGCAGGAGAACTTCTTCCTCTAGACCCTGAGATAGACAGAACATTTCATAGAAGAAAAATTCTACAAAGACAACAAGAAGAACAAGAACATTCTATCATGGCTAATAGACCATTAAAGGATTATGCAGCACCCTATGCTAGGGGTTTTCGATCTAGTATTTCAAGGCCTTCAGTTGAAGCAAACAATTTTGAGATCAAACCTGCAATTATATCTATGGTGCAGCAAAATTAGTTTGGTGGAGGACCGCATGAAGACCCCAAGCAACATTTAGAGGTTTTCTACGAGATATGCGGCACAATGAAGATGAATGGTGTTCCTTATGAGGCGGTGCGCCTATTATTATTTGGTTTCTCTTTGAGAGATAGAGCCAAGCAATGGTTAAATTCTTTGGCTCCAAATAGCATCACCACATGGGAGCAATGTGAGCAACAATTTCTTGACAAATTCTATCCTCCAAGTAAAATGACTCATATGAGGAATCTTATTGCGAGCTTCAAGCAAG
Organism: Zingiber officinale; assembly: GCF_018446385.1. NCBI lineage: Eukaryota > Viridiplantae > Streptophyta > Magnoliopsida > Zingiberales > Zingiberaceae > Zingiber > Zingiber officinale. The sequence continues at coordinate 15,088,430 of NC_056000.1, read as the reverse complement.
TGGACTCTGAATCTTTATTTGAAGCTTGGGATAGATACAATAGTATGCTCAGACAATGCCCACACCATGGTTTCGAAAGGTGGTTAGTGCTACATACATTTTATAACGGCATAAATTATTATACAAAGGTGTCCCTTGATTCAGCTGCTGGAGGGGTACTTATGAACAAGAGTTTGGATGAAGACGAAGAAATAATTAAAAGCGTAGCACAAAATCACCATCAATGGGCTAATGAAAGAAGTGGTGGCTATTCTTGTGTGAACCTGACAACAAAAGCATTAGGGAAGTTTGATGTCGATGCAGTTACTTTATTGACTACAAAACTGGATGTTCTCACAAAAAGGTTTGAGAACATGGGAGCTAGCTCAAATACGGTCAATGCCATTATTTCTTCTTGTGAAGTATGTGGAAGTTCTGAACATTCAAATGACTCATGTCCATTGGGGGCTATCACTGCACAAATTAATCAATTGGATCAATGTGATGCAATCATGGGTTTTAATCAAAGGCAGAACTGTAGGACCGTTGGGCCGGCTAGAAGGGGGGGTTGAATAGCCCTGAAAAAAATAGAAAAAGACCCTTCCCGACTTTTCAAACTAACACTTGTAAAATAATCAAAGCAATAAATCAAAAGCAGAAAAGAAAGAGGCACAGTTGTTTACTTGGTTACAACCGGGGAGATTGTTAATCCAAGGAAAGGATGAAGCGCACTATCAATCTCCTTCAGGCAGAGAAGCCTCTTACAGCGTTGAAGCACAAAAAGAAAGAAGCTAATCTAAACAGTAGAAAGCGCACAAGTGTTTTTATAATTTCTGAACTGATGAAGAGCTTCTGGACCAAGGCTATATTTATAGCCTTGGTCGGGGCGCCTGGAAGGGTTCCAGGCGCCCTGGGGGGATAAAACTTTATCCCCAACGTTCAGATCGCGTTTGATGCGATCTGGTCAACAAACCAGGTCCGGGCACCCGGAAGGGTTCCGGGTGCCCCGGGCTGCTCCGGCCTCCGGGCGCCCCGTACAGCTCCGGGCGCCCCGGAGCCTAGAAGTCAACAATGGTTGACTTTTTCATCCGAGACCTCTGCTCCGGTTTAGTTCGGCTCGGTCCGGGTCTTCTGCTCTAGATCCGTTCGCTTGGGTGATCTTTGCCATCCAGAAAAGGGCTCACCCGAACCCAACTTCCGATCTTCTCGAACGGGCTTCCCTCCGGCTTCTCGTCCCTCAGAATCGCCACGCGTTTCCTTCTTGTCCGCCGACATACTCATCCGCAGTCTTCGTCCCTCGGACGCACAGCGTGTCGTCCTTCTCGCTAGCTGCGTCTCTTGCTCCCTGAGCAATCTTCCACTCCAGCTTTCGTCCCTCGGAACCACCGCACGCTTCCTTCTCGTTCGCCAGTGTACTCTTTTGCAGCACTTCATCCCTCGGACTGTCGTCCTTCTCGCTAGCTGCGTCTTCCGCTCGACTACCTGTGCTCCTAAGCTCCTGCACACTTAGACACAAGGTTAGAAACACACATGACCTAACTTAACTTGTTGATCACACCAAAACAACCTTGGGGTTCCAACAATCTCCCCCTTTTTGGTGTGATTAACCCAAGTTAAGCTAGGGTTAAAATAGACATAAAATAAAATTAAGTAAATTAACTTAATTTGCAATTTAAGTGAAAAAAAGATAGAAAAGATAAAAAAAAAATAATTAAATCTATCTACCTCCCCCTAGACTTATACTTTCCCTTCTCCCCCATTGATCACAAAAAATGGGGTTCCAAGAAAAATAATCTAAGGGTTAAAGACTTAGAAAATATTTCTAAAAAAGTTTTAAGTTTTTAATAAATTTTAAAAAAAATTCTAAGTAATTTAAGATGAAATTTATAGTTTCAGGAAAAAAATTTTAACTTTTAGGAGAAAATGATTTTTGAGAGTTGTTCTAAGTATAAAAAAATCCTAAGTAACAACTTTTTTTGAAATTAAAAACTTCTAACTTAAATCTTTGAGAATTTTTAAGCACATTTTAAAAAAAATGACTTAGGCCAAAAAAATTTTCTAAGTAAGTAAATTTCTAAATTGAAATAAAATGTTTTGAATAACCTTTTTAAAGCACTAATTAATTCTTGTATTAATGCTTCATTAGTAAGTTAATTAAATATTTATTTCAATATTTTGGCTTCCAGGTCGTGGTGAGGCACTAGGCCTTCTTGGTTATTGGAGCAACAACCACTTCTTTGACAAAGCCTCATAAAGAAATTCTTTGTTTAATTTTCTCACTTAAAGAGCTAATTTTAATTTTAAAATTTAGTTTAAGCATGATTTAGGAACCCAATATAGGTTCCAACCTATTGGATTAACTAAAAAGTTTTTAGGGACATATTTTCTTGAAATGTTCCTAATTTGTCCCGGGTGATATTTAAAGTACCAATTTAAATTATTAAATCTTCTAAAATTGGTTTTATATGAACATGCATAGTTTTTTAAGTTATCTATTTGAATTTTCAAAATTTGATTTTCTAATTTCAATTTTTCATTTTCCAATTTTGATTTATCTAATTCTTCTAAAGGGAAGAATTTAGCTAAAATTATTTTAAAATTTTTGATTTCCTTTTCTAATTTACAGCAGTCTTTAGTTAATAACTTAACGAATTTAAAAAGTTTATCGGGAGGAAGAGAACGTACCTGACTTACCTTGTCAAGTTAGTTGTCCGTGTCTCCCCCTGAACTGCTGCTTTCTTCTGACGAAGCTCTCCCTTCATCGATGCTCTCGATGCTCATTTCGGAAGAGCTTGAATCGCAGTCGTCGTCTTGATGACTCGCCATCAATGCGAGTCTAGAGAATGCTTCGACTTCTGATTCAGACGACGTATCATCCCACGTCGCCTTTAGGGCCTTTCTCTTTTGAATAGGCTTCTTACCCTTCTCCTTGTCCTTGTTCTTCAGCTTAGGGCAGTTGTCCTTGACGTGCCCTTCTTTGTCATAGTGGTAACAGCGGATCGTTCTTTTCTTCTTTCCTTGCGGATGGTTAGTAGATCTGGATTTACAAAGTTTCTTGAATCTTCTTACCAACATTACCATTTCCTCATCGTCGAGAGAGGATTCCGATTCTGGTTCGTCTCTCGAGGCTTTGAGGGTGACGTTATTCTTGGGCTCCTTAATTCCTGCACATCTTGACTCATGCACTTCAAATGTTGAATAGAATTCTTCTAATGAAATCTTTTCTAAATCTTTAGAAATGTAAAATGCATCTACCAATGATGCCCATTTGGTATTTCTAGTAAAGGAATTTAAAACATACCTGAGCGAATCTCGGTTACTTACCTTTTCTCCGAGATTCGAAAGTCTGGTAATAATTTCTTTTATTCTTGAGTGCAGATGTGCGACTGACTCGTCTTCCCCAAGTCGCAGGCTGGTGAGCTGATTGCGAAGCATATCTCTTCTGGCGAGCTTGGCTTCGGACGTCCCTTCGTGCAGCTTGAGGAACTTCTCCCAAAGTTCCTTTGCAGAGTCGTAGCGCCCGATCCTATTGACTTCTTGAGGTGGAAGAACGCTTGGCAGATGGTATTCTGCTTTGCCGTTCGCCACGAATTCAGCCTGCTCCTTTTTTGTCCATTGACATTTTTCCTTACCTTTTGGAGTTGCATAGCCAGTTCCATTGTTAACGTTAATTCAAAGTCTGTGGTAAAAAATACCTGCATCAGATTCTTCCAGGTAGCGAAATCCCCTTCGTATTTCGGCGGGTGGATGCTTGGTCCGACGATCTCGTTGCTTTGTTCGACGGTTAGTCCTCCTTGTTAGGATGTATACTAAAAGCCTAGATTTTAGTATAAATATTTATCTAGAAATAAGAATCACATTGGTTAAATGTCTACATTTACGATAAATGTAGTTGCTCAATTAATTTATATTGTAGATAACATAGTGTGTGGTGTCACACACAGAAAATTATGTTATCGATTCCTTATAAATTATAAACAGTAGCTCACGACCAAGATGGAAAGGAACAAACCATCGGAAAGGTCGTAGTGTAATTAGGTATTAGTTTATCTTAACTATATAATTACACTAGTACATTTAGAGTGTATTGAGTAGGACCATTTGAGGTCGTTCCTTTTATACTGACTTTATGAAGGAACAAAGACCTCAGTTATTATGGAAGTGTGTGCTCTTAATCCTAATATAATAACAAGCATATATATTTGATATTTATTTCTTTAATTTATCAATGGGTGAGATTTAGTTCGATAAATCAATAAGCCCGATAAGTTGGGAAATGATATCACTTATAGTGTGTGTTGTTGATTATAGAAGGAAACTGTGTCCTAGTGATCTAGGTTGAGAATGTCCCCAAGAGGAGCTCATAAGGATTGTCATGTTAAACCCTGCAAGTGGACTTAGTGTGACATGACGATGAAGTTGAGTGGTAGTACTCTTGGAGCTAGATATTAATTAAGTGAGTTGTCAGTAACTTACTTAATTAGTGGACATTTGTTATCTTAAACACAGGGAGACTAACACACTCATAATAAGAAGGAGCCCAAAATGTAATTTGGGATTGGTGCGGTAGTTCAATAATAGTTCTCTAGTGGAATGAATTATTATTGATAAAATTAAGTTGTGTGTTCGGGGCGAACATGGGATGCTTAATTTTATCGGGAGACTAAAACCAATTCCTCCTCTCGGTCCCTATCGTATCCTCTTAATTATAGAGTACTATACCCACCTTCTTACCCATCTCATAGGGGTTGGCTAAGCTAGCTTGGAGACCAAGCAAGGGCCGACCAAAGTTTGGTTCATGGGTGCTTCAAGGTGGCCGGCCCTAGCTTGGGTTCAAGCTTGGTGTGGCCGGCCCAAATTAAAATAAAAGGATTTTTATTTTTAAAATTTTCTTATGTGGATAACATGATTTAAAAGAGAGTTTAAAAATTTAAATCTTTCCTTTTATAAGATTCTACAAAAGATTAAGAGAAGAGCTAAATCTCTTTCCTTATTTGTAGATTAAAAGGTTGATTTTAATTTTGGTAAAAAATTTCTTTTTAACCATGTTCATGATTTAAAAGAAAGTTTAAAATTAATAATTCTCTTTTATTAGTTTCTACAAAAGTTTAAGAAAAGATTTGATATCTTTCCTTATTTGTAGATTGAAAGGAGATTTTAATTTTTGAGATAACTTTCCGGAAATTATCCACATGTTTAAAGAAAGATTTAATTTATAAAATTTCCTTTTAACCAATCATGAAGGGATAAAAATTATTGGAGAAATTTTTTATAAAATTTTCGGAAGCAAATAAGGAAGTTTTAATTTGTGTTTAAAATTTTTATTTGCTTGGAGATTTGGTGTGGCCGACCATTATAATAATGAGAAGAAAAATTATTTTTAATTAAATAAATTTTTCCTTTTCATGGCAAAATAATTAAGGAAGTTTTTATTAAAATTTCCTTATTTGTCAAGACCAAGGATTATAAAAGAGGAGGTGGAGGAGCCTTCATGGTGGAACAACCTCTATTCTTTTCCTCCCTCTCTTCCTTGGTTTTGGTGGCCGACCCTATTTCTCTCCTCTCCTCTTGTTGGCCAAAACCTATCTTCTTGGTGGAGCTCTTGTTTGTGGCCGGATCAAGGAAGGAGAAGAAGAAGAGAGAGCAAGCCTCGTCTCTAGCATCCCTAGGAGCATTGGTGGTGGCCGAAATTCTTCATCCTTGAAGAAATTTATTGTGGCTGAAATCTAGAAGAAAGAAGGAAGGTGGAAAGGTGGTTCTCATATCGGAAGATCGTTGCCCACACAACGTCCGAGGTTAGAAGAGGAATACGGTAGAAGATCAAGAGGTCTTTGTCTTCAAAAGAAAGGTATAACTAGTAATGTTTTTCCGCATCATGCAAGTTTTATTTCTTTGTAAAAATACCAAATACAAGAGGCATGTGATTCTAGTATTTCGAATTTATTTTCGATGTTGTGTTCTTTTGTTTTTCTTTTTCCTTGTGATTTAATTGTTCTTTTCGGTTGACCTAAAGTTATTTAAGGAAATTAAATATTAGCTTTCCTTAAAAGGCTTTGTCTAGTCGGTGGTGGTTGCTCCCATATCCAAGAAGGTCATGTGCCTCGCCACGTCAGTACTAGAAGCCAATTTTGGAAATTAATATTTAATAGAATTAATAACCTAGGTGATTTGGATCGAAAGTGTTAAGTTCCGCAGGAGATCCAAGTCTAAACCTAAAAGAACAAATAAATTAAACTTTGGATCAAACGTGTTAAGTTCCGCAGGAGATCCAAGTTTAATTTAAAAGAACACTTGGTAGCTAGGAAAAGGTTCAGACTTTTGTACAGTGGAACCATTAGGCTTTCCGAGTAGCAACCAACAATTGGTATCAGAGCTAGGGTTTTGCCTCTGTGTATTTGGTATTAGTTTAATTATGCACATATCATACATAATTTAGGCAGGATAATAGTAGGATGTGCTAACTTTGTGGATGCAGGATCCAACTATTATGGCTTATAGATATTGTGTGTGTGATTGGACCCTTGGACATGTCAAGAGCATTTTATTGTGTGTGCATGATTGTATTATAAAATACAGCAGGAGCTGTATTTAGTTTTATTAGGATTTTATTTTTTTGATCTAGATACATGTACATTCCTTCGAGGAATATAGGATCGAAAAATGTAAAATTCTATTTATGTCGCGGATCGAATCTTGCAAGGCGTGGAACCTTTTGAGGATCAGAGGCGCAGCGGAACAAGGAGCAAGATGGATGTGACAACTAGACCCGGTGGCGGTGGCCAAAGATGGCAGCAGCTAGGGTTGGCGACACATGGAGGACAGCAATAGATAAAAGTCATAATAGTTGAAAATTAGTTTTTCTATTTATTGCTTTTTATGTTGTGTTGTGTGTGCTTGTTAGTATGCATGTTAAGTAGGCTAGCATAGTCAAAATTCCTCACTTTAAATAACTAAGTGGGAGAGGGATTTATTTTTAAATAAATTCCACGGTCTCCATTACTGGTTTATAAGTGGTGCAACAAGCTTGCGCGTTGGCTCTGAGTGCCTTCCTCCATATCGGATGAGCTTGTTTGCGGATCACTAGATCAAACTTCCATTTTGGATGACTATAGGAAATTAATTAAGAGCGTGTGATCTTCCCCATCGGAAGGGACATAATCTTATTAATGGACTAAGTGTCAAGTAATGGTATACACTTAGGCACGTCTAATAGTATCCTCCCCATCGGAGTCACTGCTATTATTTGTGTGACCGAAGAAAACCAACTATTAATTTGTCAAAAAGATAAGTTGACAGAATAATAAAATTAAAACCCTCTCTTACAAATGTTGAGTTTTTGTATACGTCCACACTATCATGGTATACAAAATTCACGGTGTATGAGGTAATTTTATTTGTCAGGTTGACGAGAAAATAAAATTAATGGGAAAAACTCCTCTTACAAATGTTTAATTTTGTATACGTTCGCACTATCGTGGCATACAAAATTTACGGTGTTTGAGGTAATTTTATTTGTCATAAAGATTTATTGACAAGATGATTAATGGGTAAAACTCTCCTCTTACAAATGTTTAAATTTTGTATACGTCCACACTATCGTGGCATGCAAAATTCACGGTGTTTGAGGTGTTGGTGAATTTAAATAATATTGTTTGAGGAATCAATGTTATTTTAAATTCAAAAGTTTTGACCAAATATTTGATCAAAGAAAGATCAACTATTAATTTTATTCATCAAGTTGACGAGATAATAAAATTAATGGATAAAATCTCTTCTTTGATTTTGTATACGTCCACACTATCGTGACATACAAAATTCATGGGGATTTTAAGGAATTGATCTTGACCAAATATTTTTGTGATTCTTAGGATTTAAAATGTTTGTCAATTCCCTAGTTGTTATACTATAGAAAAGACTTAGTAGTCCAGATTGTAATGATTGGAAATAGGACTTGGACATTAAGGTAGTCTGTCTTTTTAGAACTAAAGAACAATATAGGAGTATTTAATTCATTAGTTGAAACATGTTTAGTGGTGTTATCTACCAGAACCTGGAGTGTAGATACAGATGCCATTAATCATGTCCGTAATTCATTGCAGGGTTCCAGGAAACCCGACAACTAAATGAAAATAAAAACACCGTCCACATGGGCACTGCTATAAAAATGGCAGCTGTTGCAGTGGGAGATGTTTATCCTTTGATAAGAATAAAATATGGATTTTAAGTAATTGTCTTTACGTACCAAGTTTAGAAAGAACTAGTTTTCAGTTTCTAAACTATTCAACGAACTTGATATTCTGTCTCTTTTAATAACAAAGTTGTTATTAAGAAAAAGAGGAAAGTTATCTATTCTAGTACATTGGTTGGCATTTATAAATCTAATAACTCCCACGATGCAACAAATGGAAATTAGTAACACATCTTCTAACTTTAAGAGAAAGCAACCTTCGGAAATGAACCAATTATATCTTTGGCATCTAAGGCTAGGTTATATTAACTTGAGTAGGATTCATTGGTAGCTGATGAACTTTTGGGTTCATTGGTAGTGGAAATCTTTCCAACCTGCGAGTCTTACTTGGAAGGAAAAATAACCAAGAAGCTTTTAAGTATAAGGGGTTTGGAGCCAAAGATACATTGGAATAGGTTCATTCTGATTTGTGTGATCCTATGACAAGAGTTAGTATCGAATATTTCGTCTATTTTATAGACAACTATTCAAGATACGGATACATTTACTTGGTGTGCCGCAAGTCTAAGTGCTTTGATTAGTTCAAAGAGTACGAGGCTGATGTGGAGAAACGTCAAAATAAAAGTATCAAGACACTACGGTGAGATCGTAGTGGCAAGTACCTCTTGGGAGAATTTAGGAGTCACTTATCAGAAGTAGGGATTCAATCCCAACTAACTGTACCTGGTACAGCCCTACAGAATGGTGTAGAAAAAGGAAGGTATAGGACTCTTATGGAAATAAGTAGATTGATGATGAGTTATTTGGAAAATTACCAAATTCATTTTAAGGATATACTCTGGAAACGGAAGTGAACATAGTACCTTCCAAAGTTAGAACTCTCTACTCATATAGAATTGCTAAATAGGCATAAGCCTATTTTGAAGCATATTCGGATTCGGGAAGTCCAGCACATATGCTGAAGAGAGACAATGATAAGTTGGACAGGAATTCACTTGTTTGTAAGTTATCCTAGAGAAATGAAAGTAGGTTTATAGTCTTAAAAATCAGAAGGTCATTGTTAGCATCAATGATCGATTTTTAGAAAATGACTATGTAATAAACTACAAGCTCATAAGTAAATTTGTTCTTAAAGAAATTATAAAGGACATGTCTAATCTAGTACCAACTGTACAAGATGAAATATCACAAGAAACTGCAACACGTATCACAATTGATACACAATTATAGACAGTACATCATCGTAGTGGGAGGGTTGTCAATCAACCAAAAGGATTCATGTTTTGGGAGAGTTTTTGGACTTAATCCCAAATGAACATGAGTCTGATCCCGGAAATATGATGAAGCACTCCAAAATAAAGATGCAGCATCTTGACAAAGAGCAATGAATACAAAATTAGAATATATGTATTCTAATCAAATCTGGAAGCTTGTAGAACCACCAGATGGTGTAAAAGCCATTGGGTGAAAATATGTCTACAATAGGAAAAGATGGATAGACAGGAAGGTGGAAACTTTCAAAGCAATGCTTGATGAAAAAGGAAACTTTTTCACTGGTAGTCATGCTTAAGTCTATCCAGATTTTTTTTTCTTTTTAGCAAGTGGATGTCAAGACAGCTTTCCTTAATGGAAATCTTGAAGAAAGCATCCATATAAAGCAACCAGAAGGGTTCATTACAAAGGGCAAAGAGCATCTTGTGTGCAAGCTCAATCAGTCTATGGACTGAGGCAAAGCTTCAAGGTCTTGGAACATCCGATTTATCAAAATAATCCAGACCTGTGGATTTATTTAGTAACCGGATAAGTCTTGTGTATACAAAAAGTGTGATGGAAACGTGGTGGTATTTCTTGTACTATACGTAGATAACATTTTTGGTAGTTGGAAACAATATCAAAATGTTGTCAGAAGTAAGGGTATGGTTGTCCAAACAATTCGATATAAAGGACTTGGGAGAATGAATATATTCTTGGGATCAAAGTAATAAGAGATCGCAAGAAAAGAATATTGTATTTATCTCAAGCTTCATATATCGAAAAGAATCCTTGCTCATTTTAAGCATGCAAAACTCCAAGAAAGGTTTCTTACCTTTTTAGCATGGAGTAACTTTATCTAAAGAAATGTCTCCGTAGACATCAAAGGAGATAGAGGATATGAAGGCAGTTCTTTATGCTTCGGCTGTCGAAAGCCTAATGTATGCTATGCACGAGATCAGAAATCTGTTTTGCCAAGGGCATAGTTAGCAGATATCAAAGTAATCCTAGACAAGGACATTGGATTGCAGTAAAACATATATTGAAGTACCTTAGAGGCACTAGAGATTATATGATAGCTTATAAGACAGTTAATTTGGTCCCTATGGGTTGCACGGATTTTGACTTCCAATCGGATAGGGACAATAGTAAGTCAACCTCGGGGTTTTGTGTTTATTTTAGGAGGTAAAGTCATAACTATGGAAGAGTGATAAGCATAGGTGCTTTTCAGACTCCACCATAGAAGCTGAGTATATGGCAAACATTTGAGGTAGTCATAAAAGCTGAATGACTCAATAACCTCAAGATAGACTTAGATATGATTTCTGGTTTGTCCAAAGATTATTACAATTTATTGTAATAATAGTGGTACAGTAGCAAACTCGAAGAAACCATGAGTCTATAAGGCAAGTAAACACAATAGAGCGCAAGTACCACCCAATACGAGAAATCGTATAAACGAGGACAAGTTGTTGCCGCCTAGATTGCATCAGGAGATGACCTATAGATCCTTTCACTAAGGTCCTTAAGGCTTTGATGGGCATGATGAAGGGTTGGGAATCAGATGTATGGTAGCAGATGTGGCAGCTTAGTCTTTTAGTATAAGTGGGAGATTGTTAGGATGTATACTAAAAGCCTAACTTTTGGTATAAACATTTATCTAGAAATAAGAATCACATTGGTCAAATGTCTACATTTACGATAAATGTAGTTGCTCAATTAATTTATATTGTAGATAACATAGTGTGTGGTGTCACACACAAAAAATTATGTTATCGATTCCTTATAAATTATAAACAGTAGCTCACGACCAAGATGGAAAGGAACAAACCATTGGAAAGGTCGTAGTGTAATTAGGTATTAGTTTATCTTAACTATATAATTACACTAGTACACTTAGAGTGTATTGAGTAGGACCATTTGAGGTCGTTCCTTTTATACTGACTTTATGAAGGAACAAAGACCTCAGTTATTATGGAAGTGTGTGCTCTTAATCCTAATATAATAACAAGCATATATATTTGATATTTATTTCTTTAATTTATCAATGGGTGAGATTTAGTTCGATAAATCAATAAGCCCGATAAGTTGGGAAATGATATCACTTATAGTGTGTGTTGTTGATTATAGAAGGAAACTGTGTCCTAGTGATCTAGGTTGAGAATGTCCCCAAGAGGAGCTCATAAGGATTGTCATGTTAAACCCTGCAGGTGGACTTAGTCCGACATGACGATGAAGTTGAGTGGTAGTACTCTTGGAGCTAGATATTAATTAAGTGAGTTGTCAGTAACTTACTTAATTAGTGGACATTTGTTATCTTAAACACAGGGAGACTAACACACTCATAATAAGAATGAGCCCAAAATGTAATTTGGGATTGGTGCGGTAGTTCAATAATAGTTCTCTAGTAGAATGAATTATTATTGATAAAATTAAGTTGTGTGTTCGGGGCGAACATAAGATGCTTAATTTTATCGGGAGACCAAAACCAATTCCTCCTCTCGGTCCTATCGTAGCCTCTTAATTATAGAGTACTATACCCACCTATACCCACCTTCTTACCCATCCCATAGGGGTCGGCCAAGCTAGCTTGGAGACCAAGCAAGGGCCGGCCAAAGTTTGGTTCATGGGTGCTTCAAGGTGGTCGGCCCTAGCTTGGGTTCAAGCTTGGTGTGGTCGGCCCAAATTAAAATAAAAGGATTTTTATTTTTAAAATTTTCTTATGTGGATAACATGATTTAAAAGAGAGTTTAAAAATTTAAATCTTTCCTTTTATAAGATTCTACAAAAGATTAAGAGAAGAGCTAAATCTCTTTCCTTATTTGTAGATTAAAAGGTTGATTTTAATTTTGGTAAAAAATTTCTTTTTAACCATGTTCATGATTTAAAAGAAAGTTTAAAATTAATAATTCTCTTTTATTAGTTTATACAAAAGATTAAGAAAAGATTTGATATCTTTCCTTATTTGTAGATTGAAAGGAGATTTTAATTTTTGAGATAACTTTCCGGAAATTATTGTAACGACCCGCCTTCTACTGGCTAAGCTGTAAGGCCGGACCATCATATTATGCTGTGCTAAGCTTTATCCATGACCATTACTAAGTCTAGGTGCGGAAAACTGTACCAATTTAAAACTTTGCTAAGCTAATACAAGTTGTTGGTCCTACATGTGCTAAGGGATGCAATCTAAGGTATTCATGGCATACCCTACATCCTCTATGGTCAAGGAGCTGAACTACAAGGTCTCTTGGTCGAAACCCCACTTCCCAATCGATCCAGATTGAACTCGATCGATTGCAAGCTGTTGGATCGATCCATGGATCGATTCAGATGGCTACTGTGCTCGGGGTAGTATTCTGGATCGATCGGCTGATCGATCCAGACTGGTCAATCGATCCAGTGATCGATTCCAGCGCTCTCTGTTCGCGGGAGCGATTTCCCGATCGATCGAACGATCGATCCGTGATCCTTCTGTATGCGACAGAATGCGACTGGATCGATCGACTGATCGATCCAGAAGCTTACTGTTCGCGGAACCAGGCTCCCAATCGATCCACTGATCGATTGAGGGCTCCCAATCAATCCACTGATCGATTGGGGTTTCTGATTTCGTAGCAAGGCTCTGATTTCAGCACTGATTCATGCCAAACTCGCCTACAAGAGTTCTAAAATAACTGGAGAACATTCTAATATCAAACAACTAACATTCTAAACATGGTTACTAGCAATCTAAGCAGATTTTCTGTAATTCCATGCATTTAGATACTGAGTAAGCAAAGAGTAACATGATAAGAAACACTAAGTTCTTAAATGTTCTAGTTCTTCCAAGGTCTTTATTCCAGGTTCCATCCACACACATCTTTATCGCATTAACCTCCAACCTCCGCTAGTCCATCTTCCCTTTACCTTTATCTGCAGTATAAGGAAAGGAAGTATCTGTAACCTTTCGCTTAGTTAGAAACCATCTACCTCACAAAATATGCATACGATGCAATTTATGATTTGAAAACATGCTATTTAAAATACATGCTGAACAGGTGAGAGCATGGCATGGTATCATACAACATAGAAACCAAAACTAATCATAGAGCTATCACATGTATCAGTAATGGAAACTAAGCTGAATCATGAACTGAGCTGAAACTAAAACTAAACTAGAACTGAATTTAAACTGTATACACAACTGATTTGTGAGTTTTGAAAACTATTTACCATAAATAGATTAAAATAATAATCATGCTGCTGATGGACCCGACATCTGTACGTGCTATGCGCGCATCCCTAACTAGACCCGGGTTTGCAAGTCCCGAATTTAGTAAGGTTACTAGGTTATCTGAACCTAGGGGCGACTATGGGAGTCCAACCTAATGGAAATCTAATCCAGTACAGTGCCACTGCTAAAATAAAATACTGATTATAGCTGAATTCTTCTTATATTGCTATTTCTAGGTTATCTGAACCTAGAGGCGATTGTGGGAGCCCACCCATGGACCGTAGTCCCATATAAGTTGTACTAAAGCTAAACATACTGAATGAATTCTTCTATTGCATTTAGCTAAGCTAGTAAAATGCTTAAGTTGCATTTTAACCGTGCTAATAATTTAATCGAACACTCGGTATGCACTAATTCACATCCTTTGTGCCGAAAATCTACATGCTACTAAACTGAAGCATAAAAAATCATACGGAAGCTACTTATACTACAGGTGAGGGGTATCTTACATCCTGTGCTAGTTTTATTACGAATCTAGTCGCTAGTTTTCCGGTGGAGACGATCTTCTCAACGATTCTCTTGCGTCTACGCGTTCTTCTCGTGGAGAGAAGCGTCCTCGTGCCGGAGTCGTCGCTGGAAAAATGCTCTTGGAGCCTTTGGGACGGAACCCTAGCCCTTGGGCTTGGTGCGCCGAGAGAAAGAAGAGGAGAAGGGGGCGGCGTGACTAGGGTGAGGGAGGAGAGAGTTACGTTAAAAATAACTCTTCGCTTAATTTTTCCCTATTTATATTAAGTGGTAAATTCGGCCCAACTCTAATATAAATATAATTGATTCCCTTTCCTTTTAGCACGGCCCTGCTGGGTTCACTTGGTTACTAAAGTTATCTATAAGACATAGGGCCTCATAGGTCTCGGGTTTAATTCCCGCGTAGGCTATTTTCTCTTCTATTTATTTTTGCTATTTCCGCTACTCTAAAAATTCCATAAAAATATTCTAGAATTCCAGAAAAATCATAGAATATTTCTAAAATAATTTTGAGAATTTTCGGGCGTTACAATTATCCACATGTTTAAAGAAAGATTTAATTTATAAAATTTCCTTTTAACCAATCATGAAGGGATAAAAATTATTGGAGAAATTTTTTATAAAATTTCCGAAAGCAAATAAGGAAGTTTTAATTTGTGTTTAAAATTTTTATTTGCTTGGAGATTTGGTGTGGCCGGCCATTATAATAATGAGAAGAAAAATTATTTTTAATTAAATAAATTTTTCCTTTTCATGGCAAAAGAATTAAGGAAGTTTTTATTAAAATTTCCTTAAGCCTTCATGGTGGAACAACCTCTATTCTTTTCCTCCCTCTCTTCCTTGGTTTTGGTGGCCGGCCCTATTTCTCTCCTCTCCTCTTGTTGGCTGAAACCTATCTTCTTGGTGGAGCTCTTGTTTGTGGCCTGATCAAGGAAGGAGAAGAAGAAGAGAGAGCAAGCCTCGTCTCTAGCATCCCTAGGAGCATTGGTGGTGGCCGAAATTCTTCATCCTTGAAGAAATTTATTGTGGCCGAAATCTAGAAGAAAGAAGGAAGGTGGAAAGGTGGTTCTCATCTCGGAAGATCATTGCCCACATAACGTTCGAGGTTAGAAGAGGAATACGGTAGAAGATCAAGAGGTCTTTGTCTTCAAAAGAAAGGTATAACTAGTAATGTTTTTCCGCATCATGCTAGTTTTATTTCTTTGTAAAAATACCAAATACAAGAGGCATGCAATTCTAGTATTTCGAATTTATTTTCAATGTTGTGTTCTTTTGTTTTTCTTTTTCCTTGTGAATTGATTGTTCTTTTCGGTTGACCAAAAGTTATTTAAGGAAATTAAATATTAGCTTTCCTTAAAAGGCTTTGTCTAGTCGGTGGTGGTTGCTCTCATATCCAAGAAGGTCATGTGTCTCGCCACGTCAGTACTGGAAGCCAATTTTAGAAATTAATATTTAATAGAATTAATAACCTAGGTGATTTTGGATCGAAAGTGTTAAGTTCCGCAGGAGATCCAAATCTAAACCTAAAAGAACAAATAAATTAAACTTTGGATCAAACGTGTTAAGTTCCGCAGGCGATCCAAGTTTAATTTAAAAGAACACATGATAGCTAGGAAAAGGTTCAGACTTTTGTACAAAATTTTTGTACAGTGGAACCATTAGACTTTTCGAGTAGCAACCAACACTCCTGAAGCGCCTCGGCTCTGATACTACTTGTAGGACCGTTGGGTCGGCTAGAAGGGGGGGTTGAATAGCCCTGAAAAAAAATAGACAAAGACCCTTCCCGACTTTTCAAACTAACACTTGTAAAATAGTCAAAGCAGTAAATCAAAAGCAGAAAAGAAAGAGGCACAGTTTTTTACTTGGTTACAACCGGGGAGGTTGTTAATCCAAGGAAAGGATGAAGTGCACTATCAATCTCCTTCAGGCGGAGAAACCTCTTACAACGTTGAAGCACAAAAAGAAAGAAGCTAATCTAAACAGTGGAAAGCACACAAGTGTTTTTACAATTTCTAAACTGATGAAGAGCTTCTGGACCAAGGCTATATTTATAGCCTTGGTTGGGGCGCCTGGAAGGGGTTCCGGGCGTCCTGGGGGGGATAAAACTTTATACACAATGTTCAGATCGCGTTTGAGGCGATCTGATCAACAAACTAGGTCCGGGCGCCCGGAAGGGTTCCGAGCGCCCCGGAGCCTAAAAGTCAACAGAGGTTGACTTTTTTATCAGGGACCTCTACTCCGGTTCGGTTCGGCTCGGTCCGGGTCTTCTACTCCGGATCCATTCGCTTGGGTGATCTCTGCCATCCGGAAAAGGGCTCACCCGAACCCAACTTCCGGTCTTCTCAAGCGGGCTTCCCTCCGGCTTCTCGTCCCTCGGAATCGCTGCGTGTTTCCTTCTCGTTCGCCGGCGTACTCATCTGCAGTCTTCGTCCCTCGGACGCACCGCATGTCGTCTTCTCGCTAGCTGCATCTCTTGCTCCCCGATCAATCTTCCACTCCGTCTTTCGTCCCTCGAAATCACCGCACGCTTCCTTCTCATCCGCTGGTGTACTCTTCCGCAGCATCTCGTCCCTCGAACTCCCGTCCTTCTCGCTAGCTACGTCTTCCGCTCGACTACATGTGCTCCTAAGCTCCTGTACACTTAGACACAAGGTTAGAAACGCACAGGACCTAACTTACCTTGTTGATCACACCAAAACAACCTTAGGGTTCCAACAATAACAACCCATACTCAAACACTTACAACCCTGGATGGAAAAGTCATCCTAATTTTTCCTATAGAAATAATCAAGATCAAGGACCATCTATGGGGGCAAGACCTAATTTTTAGTTCGAACAACAGAATTTTCAGAAACAATCTTCTCAAGGCTTTCCTATGACCAAAATTGAAAAGATGTTTGAAGAAATTATCTCTACTCAGAATGAAATAAAGCAGGACATTTTAAAGCTTACTCAGAGAATGGATAATTCTGATAGACATCAAAAGATTCTGGAGAGTCAGATTGCCCAACTAGCTTCCTCATCTTCTAGAGCACCAGGACAACTACCTGGCAAGCCTGATGTCAATTCTATGGAGCACTGCAATAGAATTGAGCTTAGGAGCGGACGGACCTTGGCAGATCCCCAAGTGACTACTTCAAAAGGGATGCACACTGAAGAAGAGCTCTCTCCTCCAACACCAAATCAGATTCAAGATAATGAGGAGAGTACCACTAAGGTTGAAGAGACTCTTCCACTCAACCATCAAAGTATAGCAGTCCCTTTTCCTCAAAGACTTATTATGTTAAAGAAGGATGAAGAGTTTGGCAAATTCTTGGAAAAGGTGAAAGAAATATGTGTTGAAGTACCACTTATTGATGCAATTCTCCAAATGCCTAAGTTTGCCAAATTCTTGAAGGACATCATGTCGAAAAAAACAAGGAAAGGAGACATAGAGACCATTGCACTTACAAAGGAATGCAGCGCTCTTTTGGAAAAGAATACTTCCCCAAAGTTGAAAGATCCTGGAAGCTTTTATATTCCTTGCAATATAGGAGCTGAATTTATTGAGAAAACTTTTTGTGATTTGGGGGCAAGTGTTAGCCTCATTCCTTACTCTATTTGTAATAAATTATGTCTCAAAAACTTTAAACTTACTACCATGGCACTACAACTTACTGATCACTCCTGCAGGTACCCTATGGGTATCGTAGAAGATGTGCCGGTAGAACTAGGTGGGAGTATAATTCCCACCGATTTTGTGGTTTTAGACATGGAGGAGGATCCAAAAATTCCTATCATATTGGGAAAACCATTCCTTGCTACAGCTGGAGCTATCATAGATGTTAAAAATCATAAACTTTCTTTGGTAATTGGTAAGGAACGGTTGGAATATGATTTATCTAATGCCTCTAACCATGTCTTTTCTCTTTTGAATGCTTGTAGCAGGGCAAGCATTTATAAACTTGAGGAATGGAACTTCCATCCTCATGGGAGGCCACCAAATGAAGAAAATAATGTGGTGGAAGACGTTGGAAGGAGGCCTCCCAATTGCTACTCGGAAAACCTAGAGGTTCCACTGTACAAAAATTTTGTACAAAGGTCTGAACCTTTTCCTAGCTACCATGTGTTCTTTTAAATTAAATTTTGGATCGCCTGCGGAACTTAACACGTTTGATCCAAAACTTAATCTATTCGTTCTTTTAGGTTTAGACTTGGGTCTCCTGCGGAACTTAACACGTTCGACCCAAATCGCCTTAAGTTATTAATTCCATTAAATATTAGTTTCCATAATCGGTTCCCAGTACTGACGTGGCGAGGCACATGGCCTTCTTGGATATGGGAGCAACCACCACCGACTAGACAAAACCTTTTATAGAAAGCTAATATTTAATTTCCTAAAATAACTTTAGGTTAACCGAAAAGAATAATCAAATCACAAGGAAAAGAAAAAACAAAAGAACACAACATCGAAAAACATATTCGAATTTCTAGAATCGTAAGCCTCTTGTATTTGGTATTATTTCCATAAATAACTAGCATGATGCGGAAAGAAAAATTACTAGTTATACCTTGTAGAAAAACCTCTTGATCTTCTATCGTATTCCTCTTCTAACCTCGGACGTTGTGTGGGCAACGATCTACCGAGATGAGAAACCACCAACCACCTTCTTCTCCTCCAAGCAAGGTTCGGCCACAAAGGAAAAACTTCACCAAGGAAGAAAACCAAAACACTAACCAAGCTCCAAGAGATGCTAGCTTTCTCTCCTTCTTCTTCTTCTTCTCTAAGTAGTATCCGGCCACCACAAGAGCTCCAAAGGAATAGAGATGTTCGGCCACCACAAGAGGAAGAGAGGGAAAGGATGATGATGATGGCCGGCCACACCAAGGAACAAAGAGGAAGAGAAAATAATAGAGGTTATCTCTTGTGAAGGCACCCTCACCCCTTCTTTTATATTCCTTGGCCTAGGCAAATTAGGAAATTTAATTACAATAAAATTTCCTTAATTCCCTTGACATGATTTAATTGATAAAAATAAAATGATATTTCCCCAATTAATCTCTAATGGCCGGCCACATCAAGAGGAAGCAAATTGGACAAGTTTCAATCAACAATTAAAACTTTCCTTATTTGTTTCCAGAAATTTTAAAAATAAAATTTCTCTTCAAAAAATCTCTTCATGGTTAATAAAAAGAAATTTCCATAATTTTAATTTTACAACATGTGAATAATTTTTAAAGAGAAAATAAAATATCTCACCAATCTACAAATAAGGAAAGAGATCTAATCTCTTTCTTTAATCTTTTGTAAATTTTACAAGAGAGATAATTTAATTTAAATTCTCTTTAATAAATTATTTCTTCCACATAATAAAAATTAAAATTAAAATTCTTTTTAATTTATTTTGGCCGGCCCTACTAGCTTGGGTTCAAGCTAGGGCCGGCCACCCAATCTTATACCTAGGCCGGCCCTAGCTTGTTCCCAAGCTAGCTTGGCCGGCCCCTATTGGGTGGGTATAGAAGGTGGGTATAGGTGGGTATAGGTGGGTATAGAACTCTATAAATAAGAGGCTACGATAGGGACCGAGAGGAGGAATTGGTTTTGGTCTCCCGATAAAATTAAGCATCCCGTGTTCGCCCCGAACACACAACTTAATTTTATCAATAATAATTCATTCCACTAGAGAACTATTATTGAACTATCGCACCAATCCCAATTTACATTTTTGGGCTCCTTCTTATTATGAGTGTGTTAGTCTCTCTGTGTTTAAGATATCGAATGTCCACTAATTAAGTGAGTTACTGACAACTCATTTAATTAATATCTTAGTCCAAGAGTAGTACCACTCAACCTTATCATCATGTCGGACTAAGTCCACCTGCAGGGTTTAACATGACAATCCTTATGAGCTCCTCTTGAGGACATTATCAACCTAGTATCTCTAGGACACAGTTTCCTTCTATAATCAACAACACACACTATAAGTGATATCATTTCCCAATTTATCGGGCTTATTGATTTATCGAACTAAATCTCACCCATTGATAAATTAAAGAAATAAATATCAAATATATGTGCTTGTTATTATATTAGGATTAAGAGCACACACTTCCATAATAACCGAGATCTTTGTTTCTTTATAAAGTCAGTATAAAAGAAACGACCTCAAATGGTCCTACTCAATACACTCTGAGTGTACTAGTGTAATTATACAGTCAAGATAAACTGATACCTATTTACACTACGACCTTCTAATGGTTTGTTCCTTTCCATTTTGGTCGTGAGCTACTGTTTATAATTTATAAGGTACTGATAATATCATCTTCTGTATGTGACACCACATACTATATTATCTACAATATAAATTAATTGAAAAACTACAACTAAATGTAGAAAATTTGACCAAATGTGATTCTTTATTCATAATGAATGTTTACAAAGCTTAGGCTTTCAGTATACACTCCAACAATCTTCCACTTATACTAATGACTAAGCTGCCATATCTTCTACCATACATCTGATTCTCATTCCCTCCACATGCCGATCGAAAGCTTTCGCCGGAAGGGCCTTAATGAAAGGATCTGCCAGGTTATCCGCTGATGCAATCTTGGCGATGACAATTTCTCCTCGCTTCACGATATCTCGTATCAGGTGGTACTTGCGCTCTATATGTTTACTTGCCTTATGAGCTCGTGGTTCCTTCGAGTTTGCAACTGCACCGCTATTATCACAATAAATTGTGATGATTTTGGGCAAACCAGGAATCACATCTAAGTCCATTAGAAAGTTCCTGAGCCATACTGCTTCTTTAGCTGCCTCAGAGGCTCAGCTTCCATGGTTGAGTCCGAAACATTTCGCTTAACACTCCTCCATGAAATGGCTCCACCTCCTAAAGTAAACACATAGCCCGATGTAGACTTACTGTTATCCCTGATTGGATTGGAATCAACTGTAACCCACAGGGAGCAGATCGTCTGGCTTGTAAACTAGCATATAATCTCTAGTCCTTCTCGTGTACTTTAATATATGCTTTACCGCAGTCCAATGTCCTTGTCCAGGTTACTTTGATATCTGCTGACCATGCCACAAAACAGATATCGGGTCTCGTACATAGATTGCATACATTAGGCTTCCCACACCAAGCATAAGGAACTGCTTTCATGTCCTCTATCTCTTTCGACGTCTTTGGAGACATCTCTTTAGATAGAGCTACTCCATGTCTAAAAGGTAAGAAACCTTTCTTGGAATCCTGCATGCTAAAACGAGCAAGGATTGTATCTATATATGAAGCTTGGGATAGACACAACATTCTTTTCTTACGATCCCTTATAACTTTGATCCCAAGAATGTGTACACAATCTCCTAAGTCCTTCATATCAAATTGTTTGGACAACCATACCCTTACGTCTGATAATACCTTGACATTGTTGCCAATTAGCAAAATATCATCTACGTATAGTACAAGAAATACCACCACGTTTCCGTTACACTTCTTATATACACAAGACTCATCCGGACTTTGAATAAATCCATATGACTGGATTACTTCATTAAATCGGATGTTCCAAGATCTTGAAGCTTGCTTCAGTCCATAAATGGACCTATTGAGCTTACACACTAGATGCTCTTTGCCTTTTTCAATGAACCCTTCTGTTGTTTATATGGATGTTTTCTTCAAGACTTCCATTAAGGAAAGTCGTCTTGACATCCATTTGCCAAATCTCATAATCCATATGAGCAAAGAATGGATAAGAGTATCCGGATAGACTTAAGCATGGCTACCGGTGAAAAGGTTTCATAATCGATTCCCTCTTTCCGAGTATACCCTTTCGCAACAAGCCTAGCTTTGAAAGTTTCTACCTTCCCGCCTATCCCTCTTTTCCTTTGTAGATCCACTTACATCCAACGGCTTTTACACCATCAGTGGTTCTACAAGCTCCTGGACCTTATTAGAGTACATAGACTCTATTTCGTAATTCATCGCCTTTTGCCAAGATGCGATCTATATCTTGGAGTGCTTTCTCATATGGGATCGGGTTCATGTTTACCCGGATCAAACCAAGACTCTCCCAAAAACATGAATCTCTCAGTCGCTTACAACCTCCCACTACGACGAGGCACCGCCTCGTGGTTGTGTATCATGTGTGACACGTGTTGCAGCCTCTTGTGGTACTTCATCTTGTATCGTTGGTACTAAAGTAGACGTGTCTTCTTAGTTCTTCTAAAACAACTTTACTCGGGCTTGTGATCCATTATATAGTCTTCTTCTAAAAACCGGGCATTGGTGCTAACAATGACCTTCCGGTCTTTAGGACTATAAAATAAACCACCTTTCGCTCCTTCGGGATATCCTACAAACACGCCAACTTCATACGAGATTCTAACTTATCAAGATCTGGTTTCAGACATGTGCCGGATTACCCCAAATCGAATATGTCTTAGACTGGATTTTCGCCATTCCACAATTCTATGGGAGTAGAAGAAACCGATTTAGAAGGTACTAAGTTCAAAACGTATCACTCTTTCCAGAGCATATCCCCAAAACGAATTTGGTAATTCTGAATAACTCATCATTGATCTAACCATCTCCATAAGAGTCCTATTCCTTCGTTCTGCTACACCATTCTGTTGGGGTGTTCCAGGTGCAGACAATTGGGATTTAATCCCGGCCTCTGATAAGTAATTCCTAAACTCTCCTAAGAGGTATTCGCCACCACGATCTGACCGTAGTGTCTTGATACTTTTACCTAGTCGTTTCTCCACATCAGCCTTGTATTCTTTGAACTTATCAAAGCACTCGGACTTGCGGCGCATTAGGTAAATTTATCCATATCTTGAATAATTGTCTATGAAAGAGACAAAATATTCAAAACCTCCTCTTGCCTGGACAGACATAGGACCACACAAATCAGAGTGAACTAATTCTAACACTTCTTTGGCTCTATACCCTTTGGCCTTGAACGGCCTCTTGGTCATTTTACCTTCCAAGCAAGATTCACAAGTTGGAAAATTTTCCAACTCAAATGAACTCAAAAGTCCATCGGCTATAAGCCTCTGAATCCTACTTAAGTTAATATGACCAAGCCTTAGATGCCAAAGATATGCTTGGTTCATTTCCGAAGGTTCTTTTCTCTTATTAGAATTAGAAGATGAGTTATAAATTTCCATGTTTTGCTTTGTGGAAGAAATTGGGTTTAAAGTATACAAATTGGCAACTAATGCACCAGAACAGATAATCACTTTATTTCTTTTAATAACTACATCGTTACTAAAGGAAACTGAATATCCATCTAAAAACAGTTTAGAAACTGAAATTAAATTCTTTCTAAAACTGGGTACATAAAGACAATTTCTTAAAACCAAATTCCTATTTCTACTAAAAGATAAGTAGATGTCTCCCACTGCAACAGCTGCCACCTTAGTAGCATTGCCCATGTAAACGGTAATTTCTCCTTTAAATAGTCGTCGGGTTTCCTGGATCCCCTGCAAGGAATTGCAGACATGATCAGTGGCTCCCGTATCTACACACCAGGTGCTGGTAGATAACACCGCTAAACATGTTTCAACAACTAGAGCATGAGATATACCTTTGTTTTGGTTCCTACGAGGACAGTCCGCCTTCCAATGCCCTGACTGCTTGCAGATGAAGCACTTGCCCTTCGGCTTCTTCACTCCAGCTTTAAATCCCGTACTCTGAGATTTATTCACTTTCTTTGCTGAGCCAGCTTGTTTCTTCTTCTTCTTTCCTCTCAGTTTAGAAGTAGAACCATTTTCAGCATAGTGAATTTGAGAATTGTGATGAAATAATCCTTCTACTGCTTGAAGTTCTGTCAGTAGTTCCCCTAATGAATAAATCCTCTTATTCATATTATAGTTCAGGCGGAACTGCTCAAAACTTCTAGGTAGCGTTTGGAGGATCATATCGATCTGGGTTTCCCCATCAATTTCTCCTCCAAGGATTTGTATCTCGTTCAGATAAGCCATCATCTTTAGGATATGATCCCTTACAGGAGTACCCTCTTGCATGGTGGCTGTCATTATCTTTCTCATGGCTTCTTGCCTAGAAGCCCTATCCTGATGACCAAAGAGTTCCTTGAGATTGTTCATAATATCATAAGCTGTTGGTAAATCCTGATGCTGATGTTGCAATACATTTGACATTGAAGCCAAAATGTAACACCGCGCCATCTCATCTGCTTTTACCCATTTCCTATGATATTCAATCTCCTCTTGGGTAGATTCACCAGTAGGTGCATCAGGGCACTGCTCAGTCAGTACAAATTTATAGCTTTCAGCAGTAAGAACAATGTCCAGGTTCCTTTTCCAATCTATGTAATTAGGTCCAGTAAGTCTATTCTGTTGAAGTATGATGGACAGTGGGTTGAAAGTCATCCTAAGAATCACAAATAACTTTTGGTCAGAACTCTAAATTTAGAATAATATTGATTCCTCAAACAATACTATTTTAAATTAACCAACACCTTAAAACACCGTGAATTTTGTATGCCACGTTAGTGTGGACGTATACAAATTCAACATTTGTAAAAGGAGGGTTTTATCCCATTAATTTTATTATCTTGTCAACCTAACTTTTTGACAAATAAAATTAACAGTTGGTATCTTTTGGTCACACAAATAATAGCAGTGACTCCGATGGGGAGGATACTATTAGATGTGTCTAAGTGTATACCATTACTTGACACTAAGTCCATTAATAAGATTATGCCTCTTCCGTTGGGGAAGATCACACGCTCTTAATTAACTTCCTATAGTCAACCAAAAATGGAAGTCTGTTCTAGTGATCCGCAAACAAGCTCATCCGTTATGGAGGAAGGCACTCAGAGCCAACGCGCAAGCTTGTTTGCATCACTTACAAACCAGTAATGGAGACCATGGGATTTATTTAAAAATCCCTCTCCCACTTAGTTATTTATAAATGAGGAATTTTAACTATGCTAGCCTACTAAAACTTGTAAACTAACATGCACACACAGCATTATATAAAAGCAATAGAAAATTTAATTTTCAACTATTATGGCTTTTATCTCTAATTGTCCTCCGTGTGTTGTCATCCCAAGCTGCTGCCATATTTGGCCACCGCCACCGGGTCTAGCTGTCGCATTCATCTTGCTCCTAGTTCCGTTGCGCCTCTGGTCCTTAGAAGGTTCCACGCTTTGCAAGATTCGATCCACGACATAAATAGAATTTTACATTTTGATCCTATATTCCATAAAAGGAATGTACATGTATCTAGATCAAAAAATAAAATCCTAATAAAACTAAATACAGCTCCTGCTGTATTTTAATACAATCATGCACACACAGATAAATGCCCTTGACATGTCCAAGGGTCCAATCACACACATAATAACTAAAAGCTATAATAGTTGGATCCTACATCCACAAAGTTAGCACATCCTACTATTATCCTTCCTAAATTATGTATGACATGTGCATAATTAAACTAAATACCAAATACACAGAGGCAAAACCCTAGCTCTGATACCAATTGTTGGTTGCTACTCGGAAAACCTAGAGGTTCCACTGTACAAAAATTTTGTACAAAGGTCTGAACCTTTTCCTAGCTACCATGTGTTCTTTTAAATTAAATTTTGGATCGCCTGCGGAACTTAACACGTTTGATCCAAAACTTAATCTATTCGTTCTTTTAGGTTTAGCCTTGGGTCTCCTGCGGAACTTAACACGTTCGACCCAAATCGCCTTAAGTTATTAATTCCATTAAATATTAGTTTCCATAATCGGTTCCCAGTACTGACGTGGCGAGGCACATGGCCTTCTTGGATATGGGAGCAACCACCACCGACTAGACAAAACCTTTTATAGAAAGCTAATATTTAATTTCCTAAAATAACTTTAGGTTAACCGAAAAGAATAATCAAATCACAAGGAAAAAAAACAAAAGAACACAACATCGAAAAACATATTCGAATTTCTAGAATCGTAAGCCTCTTGTATTTGGTATTATTTCCATAAATAACTAGCATGATGCGGAAAGAAAAATTACTAGTTATACCTTGTAGAAAAACCTCTTGATCTTCTATCGTATTCCTCTTCTAACCTCGGACGTTGTGTGGGCAACGATCTACCGAGATGAGAAACCACCAACCACCTTCTTCTCCTCCAAGCAAGGTTCGGCCACAAAGGAAAAACTTCACCAAGGAAGAAAACCAAAACACTAACCAAGCTCCAAGAGATGCTAGCTTTCTCTCCTTCTTCTTCTTCTTCTCCGAGTAGTATCCGGCCACCACAAGAGCTCCAAAGGAATAGAGATGTTCGGCCACCACAAGAAGAAGAGAGGGAAAGGATGATGATGATGGTCGGCCACACCAAGGAACAAAGAGGAAGAGAAAATAATAGAGGTTATCTCTTGTGAAGGCACCCTCACCCCTTCTTTTATATTCCTTGGCCTAGGCAAATTAGGAAATTTAATTACAATAAAATTTCCTTAATTCCCTTGACATGATTTAATTGATAAAAATAAAATAATATTTCCCCAATTAATCTCTAATGGCCGGCCACATCAAGAGGAAGCAAATTGGACAAGTTTCAATCAACAATTAAAACTTTCCTTATTTGTTTCCGGAAATTTTAAAAATAAAATTTCTCTTCAAAAAATCTCTTCATGGTTAATAAAAAGAAATTTCCATAATTTTAATTTTACAACATGTGAATAATTTTTAAAGAGAAAATAAAATATCTCACCAATCTACAAATAAGGAAAGAGATCTAATCTCTTTCTTTAATCTTTTGTAAATTTTACAAGAGAGATAATTTAATTTAAATTCTCTTTAATAAATTATTTCTTCCACATAATAAAAATTAAAATTAAAATTCTTTTTAATTTATTTTGGCCGGCCCTACTAGCTTGGGTTCAAGCTAGGGCCGGCCACCCAATCTTATACCTAGGCCGGCCCTAGCTTGTTCCCAAGCTAGCTTGGCCGGCCCCTATTGGGTGGGTATAGAAGGTGGGTATAGGTGGGTATAGAACTCTATAAATAAGAGGCTACGATAGGGACCGAGAGGAGGAATTGGTTTTGGTCTCCCGATAAAATTAAGCATCCCGTGTTCGCCCCGAACACAACTTAATTTTATCAATAATAATTCATTCCACTAGAGAACTATTATTGAACTACCGCATCAATCCCAAATTACATTTTTGGGCTCCTTCTTATTATGAGTGTGTTAGTCTCCCTGTGTTTAAGATATCGAACGTCCACTAATTAAGTGAGTTACTGACAACTCATTTAATTAATATCTTAGTCCAAGAGTAGTACCACTCAACCTTATCGTCATGTCGGACTAAGTCCACCTGCAGGGTTTAACATGACAATCCTATGAGCTCCTCTTGAGGACATTATCAACCTAGTATCTCTAGGACACGCTTCCTTCTATAATCAACAACACACACTATAAGTGATATCATTTCCCAATTTATCGGACTTATTGATTTATCGAACTAAATCTCACCCATTGATAAATTAAAGAAATAAATATCAATTGTCACGCCCTGAGGAGTCTCGTCCAAGAAATTTAAGATCTCCGTCACGGACAATCGAAACTTTCTACAAGCACTATATACCTCAGCACATGCGGTTGGAATAATAACAATAAAAGAAAACAAACACCACGCAGCTAATATCAAATTCACCTCCGTCGACACAACCACGCTAGTTAATATAAAGAACCTACCAGAATAAAACCAAAACACAAAACTGCTAGCCGGCTAGGCTTACACAACCAATAACAAATACAAAACACCATATAACAACATCAACACTCCAAAACAAAATCGGAGTATAGAGCTAAAACAAACTGATACATAAACAAATAAAACATACGTGAAACCGATATGTCTTCCGATGTGACGTGGGACCAACAGACGGATGCTCAAGCGACACCATAAATAACCTGCTACTGAAAATAGAGTCCACGGGGTGAGTTCAACAACTCAATAATACCAATAGACATGCCTAGTAAGATATATCTAACAACAATAAACATGCAACTTCCTAATCATATCTAGGAAAGATGCAAAACTAAAAGGTAACTAAGGAAGTTGATCACCAGGAACTCCTATCCAAACAAAAGGGTCACAAACCGAAAGTGTCAATAATCCCGTATGCATGTCAAAAGTATGTATCCAACCAAAATGCAGCAACCAAATGCAGCAAACACAATCATAAAATATAAATGCATCAATGCATATGATGCTAATGATGCGGCCTGGTCACCCCTGACGCGATCAGCCATCTCACACACAAATGGTGAGACCGAGGGTGGGTAGAGTGTGACAGCAGTGCACTCTGTCACTACTCCCGATGGTGACCGAGTGGACGGATGTCGTCGAGTACTCCCTGTGACCCCAAATCATAAATGGGGGAGCTCAATGCTCTCATCTCCCGGTACAAGATGACGGGGAGGACATCTCTGCCGGCTACCACGCTGAGTCACCTGACCAACGGAGCCAAACAGAGTCCACCGTCTGCCGGCTACCACGCTGCTACACTAAATGCCAGCGGAGCCAAACAGAGCGGAACTGACTGCCGGCTACCACGCTGAGTCCTCAGACCAACGGAGCCAAACAGCAGAACCACCACACACCTGCCTGATATACCACTAAACCATAAGTGGGGGTGTGTGCAGTACATGTAACTGGCGATGTGCTCAACTATAGTGGAGCCGACAATCGCGCAGCATGCAATCATGATGCATGACACTAAGCATAGTCATAAACTGATCAGCATAACCATATCCATATATGTATAATATGGGTACCACAGTATCAGTGAGTCAAATCCACGAATCTAGGGTATACAGATCCTCTATGGTATAACAACCTAGATCCTAAACATATCCTCCTTCCATAACATATGTACCAACAATATACACAGATCAAAGAATCAGAGTCTAGGTACACGAATCATATATGATATATAAATAGAGGTACACAAGTCAGGTATGGTATAAAAACCTAGGTATCAGATAATCTAGATACACCTGCCAGAAATAAAATCCAGAACCTAGTCCTAACCTCAGTAGAGCATGGTATGTCACTTACTCTAGGAACTAAGATACTCATGGTAATAAAGTACTCATGGCAACAAATCACGAGATATAATCACAGGTGACAAACCTAACATGTTATGGATATCAAACAGTGACATACCAAAGGCAAACATGTTCATTGCATGTAGTTATAAAATACTATGCATATCCAATGACAATATCATAAAAGATAAGTCAAGAGGTACCCGCCTCCAATGTAGATCGAGCTTATCACCCTCTATGTCAAAGTGCTCGTCCCGAATAAACGTCCTGCAAATCACATGATTATAATTTAGCTAATTACATATGCAACAATTAGCTAAATTTCAACTCAACCTAATTAGGGAAAACCCTAATCAAATCATCCATGAATCCTTTAATCTTTCCGAGACACTCCACACTTTATAATCAATCCTCTAAACAACAATCCGTCACTTTAATCCTAGCAATAACTTCAACCTTAAAACTCACCAATTCTGATGATAATCACTGATGCCTCGTGATCAGAGTGTAATCCACGGCTGGAAATCACCGGAGTGTCTACTGTTGCTGGAATTCAAGATCACCTTCACAGAATAGCAAGCAATTGGATCCAACCTCTCCCTGGAATTAATCGGATCAAAAAGAGATCAGAACCCAACATACAATCTATCACCAACTAAGTCCAAGAAATAATCTACTCATCTTACCTCCTTCAATCGATCCTTGACAGCGAGACGAAGCCAAAATGTCTGGAAGGCCCAGGTTGGAATCTTCTTGCCGGACCAGGAGGTGAGACCCAACGCTAACCCCGGGAGGTAGATGAGTACCCGGTCGGTAGTGAATCGGAAGCTAGGGCATGTCTCCATAGACCCCCAGCGACGACGACAGCTTTGCCAGAGCCGGTAGGGTGGCACTGGCGTCGACCGGTGCAATCAAGCAGAGACGCGAGGGATTTGAAATGGTGTCGGAACAGTGGTGGCACGCGTGAGGAGCAAGATGGCCGGCGCTCGTGTGGTGTCGTCGGAAGAGAAGGGAGATCGGCAGAGGACAATCGGAGTAGAGATAATTGAGAGGAGGATCGACAACCTCGCTCGTGGCTGTCGGTCGTGCTGCCAAGTCGTAGCAGAGGGGGCGACCATCGCCGGCTAGGGCAGAGAGAAAGGAAGAGGAATCGCCGCGGCGCCGGTTAGGGCACGGGAGGAGAAGGCATCGCGAGGTTTAGGGCAAGGGACGGCTCGCGGGGGAAGAAAATGGGAAAAAGAAAGAAAATGGGAAAAGGAAACATAAATTAAAACTTTTCCTCATTAAAACAGGGTCGCCTAAACAGGCTTTCCCGGACCCCGTTTTTATCCCCGTTAACTCATCCGTACGAGCACCGAAAAATTCCCGGAAAATTTCCAAAAATTCCGAAAAAATCCCTTATTATTAATCGCCAATTTTCGGTATTTTACACAAATATATGTGCTTGTTATTATATTAGGATTAAGATCACACACTTCCATAATAACCGAGGTCTTTGTTTCTTTATAAAGTCAGTATAAAAGAAACGACCTCAAATGGTCCTACTCAATACACTCTGAGTGTACTAGTGTAATTATACAGTCAAGATAAACTGATACCTATTTACACTACGACCTTCTAATGGTTTGTTCCTTTCCATTTTGGTCGTGAGCTACTGTTTATAATTTATAAGGTACTGATAATATCATCTTCTGTATGTGACACCACATACTATATTATCTACAATATAAATTAATTGAACAACTACAACTAAATGTAGAAAATTTGACCAAATGTGATTCTTTATTCATAATGAATGTTTACAAAGCTTAGGCTTTCAGTATACACTCCAACACCAATAAGAATGAAAAATATGTCTGCCCTCCAAGGGCTCGAAAAAAAGAAGAGTGATTAAGATTGATCGAGCTAAAGACCTTAAACAAGCGCTTCTTGGGAGGCAACCCAAGGGTTCTTTTTAGTTAGTTTCATTCCATGTTTCTATTTTTCATTAGTAAAGTTTTTACTTTATTTTTGCTTTGTTTTCAGGTTGAAATTTCACTTCCATGAGCTAGCCATGATTTCTTCATGGGCATGGAAGTATTGGAGAAGTAAGAAAGGAGAAGAATCATCAAGTGGAACAAAATAGAGCATGGTCGTGTGTTGTATATGACCAGGCATATGCTGCAGAAAAGGGAGATGCTCGAGCCGTGTCTACATGACACGGCCGTGTGGAGTCTCCAGAGAAGAAAAGGTTCATGGTCGTGTCCCAGACACGGTCGTGTGAAGGATCCAGAGGACGAGAGCTTCTTGGTCGTGTCTCACACACGGCCGTGTGAAGAAACTAGCACAGATGCATGCACTGGTTGTGTCACCAGACACGACCGTGTGTTGATTCCAGAGAAGGAAGCTGGTGAGGCCGTGTCCTAGACACGACCTTGCAAGGATAGCCGAGGAGGAGAAGGGTATGGCTGTGCCAATTGGCACGACCGTGTGAGTCAACCCGAGAGGGAGAAGGCAAGGGTCGTGTAGATCTACATGGCCCGTGTGGAGAAATCTGATCAGGTCGTGTCTCCTATACACGACCAGATTCAAGTCGTGTCCCCCACACACCCTCCTCATCTCAACACCCTCTTCTCTCCAAAACTCCCTTCTTCTTCAACCTACTCTCCAAAATCTTCTCAGATCTTGGTCTAAAACTCTTTCTTTTCCACAAACTTCATCTAGACCTAGATTCTTCTCTTCTCCTAGACTCAAAGATCTCCACTTTCATAACCCTACGAACTATTTTTTTCAAGATCTAGCTTCTCCAATCACAAACAATACCCTTCCCTACTCTAACTTGACAAAATGTCCAACCTTTTGAAGAAACTTCGCAAGGGAAGTGGTGGATCTAGTGGTGGAGACAAAGGGAAGGAGCCAACAAAAGATAAGGGGAAACAACCGGTGAAAGGCAAAGGAAAGAGGACCTCACGCGACGAAGGTAATGACAACGAATTCAATATCATGTTTAGAAATGATGATCAAATAACTAGATTTTCAATTCTTGTCAATAGAAAGATCGTGTGTACTAGGTATATGGATCCAACTATTTTAGATATGATGGGAATTAGAGATGATATAGATTGGATGATTGGGTTCTTGGACTGGAGTGATATGTTGTACACATTGTTGGTTGGTTCTAGGAAGATCGTACCGGTTCCACTGTACAAAAATTTTATACAAGTGTCAAAACTTTCCTAAACAACCTATTGTGTTCTTTAGAAGTTAAATTAGGAATCGCAAACGGAACTTAACATTATTAATTCCAAATTTAATTTATTTGTTCTTAATGGTTTAGACTCAGATCGCAAGCGGAACTTAACACTATTGATCCAAATCCACCTACGTTATAAACTCAATTAAATATTAATTTCCAAAATTGGCTTCCAGGACTGCATGACGAGGCACTAGTCCTTCTTGGGTATGAGATCATCCACCACCGCCTAGACAAAACCTTTTAAGGAAAGCTAATATTTAATTTCCTTCTATAACTCTAGGTTTAACCAAAAGGAACAATTGAATCACAAATTCGAAAAACAAAAACACAAACTCGAATTACAAATTTGAAAAACTAGAATCTAATTCCTCTTATGTTTGGAATTCATACAAAGAAAAATAACTAGCATGATGCAGAAAACAATTACTAGTTATGTTTTTCCCTTGTATGCTAATAACCTCGAGATCTTCTGTCGTATTCCTCGCCTCCTCTTGGACGTCGTGTGGGCGACGATCCTCCAAGATGAACGCCACCCAAAAGCCTTCTTCCTCCTTTTAGTATTCGACCACCACCACCACCAAGGAACAAAAGAGAGCAAAGGGAAAAGAGAGGGAGTGAGGGCCGGCCACAATGAGGAGCCTCCACCAATAGAATAAGAATTGATCTATCATGAGGCCTCTCCTCCCCTTCTTTTATATTACTTGCCCAAGGCAAATAAGGAAAAGACTTTTTACAAAAAATAAAATCTTCCTCTTGTTTTTCCTCTTACCCTTTTATTTTTCCTTTTCCTTCCTCTTGATTGATTCAATCATCAAATCATTGATTGGATGATTTATTGATTGGCCAGCCCCTTGCTTGGGCACCAAGCAAGGGTGGCCGACCACATCACCATGAAGAAGAAAAAAAATTTATAAAATTTTATAAAAGAAGAAATTTTATAAAAGAAGAAATTTTATAAAAGAAGACATTTTATAAATTCATGATCGGTCGACCGAACCTAAGTTTATCCAGAGACTTAGTCGAGCATTTTTCATCGGGCCAACACAGAGGAAGACCGTTGGCCGATCGGTCGACCGAACACAAGGATCGGTCGACCGAACCTGAGCTCGATCCACAGAGGTTGTACCTGGATGGAAGAATGGGCAGATACAGCAGGTTCGATCGACCGAACCTGGGGATCGGTCAACCGATCCCTCTCGAGTCAAACCTGATCCCGAAGGATCAGGTGATCTAATAAGCTCGAGAACTCCTATATAAAGAGGGTCTCGGGCAGCTTTAGAAATAATGAAAAAGTGAACGAAATTCAACTCTTGTACTCTCTAGTTAAGCAATAGTTCTGTGCTATTCAAAATGTAAAAGGCTTCTCCGCCTTTAGAGAAGGAGTTTTTTACTGCGCCTTTCATCGCCCTGGATTAACAACCCTCTTGGTTGTAACCAGGTTAAAATAGCTGAGTCTTCCTTTTCTGTTCATACTTTAGTTCTATTTAATCTTGTAGCTATTGCATCTATTTGAGTTTAAATTGGTTGAGGAGGGTTTAGTTTTTACTTGCAGGCAATTCACCCCCCTCTTGTCGGTCCCCGCTGCACCAACAAGTGGTATCAGAGCCTGACAGCCTCAGAAGGACTAACCGCCGTCTGAAGCACTAAGATCAAGATAATGGCCGGCGCGAACATTCATCCCCCAAAGTTTGACGGAGATTTCGCTACATGGAAGAGAAAAATAGAGGTATTCTTTAAAACAGACTTTGATATTTTAATAACTATGAAATATGATTTTGCAACTTCTAAAGACAAAGAAGAAAACACGTGGAGCAAGAAGGAGCAAGCTGATTTCATCGCCAACGGAAAAGCTGAATTCCACCTCCTCAGCGTTCTGCCACCTCAGGAGGTAAGTCGGATCGGAAGCTACGACTCAGCGAAAGATCTCTGGGAGAAATTTCTAGAGCTTCACGAAGGTACCTCTGAAGCGAAGCTGGCGCGGCGCGACATCCTCCGGACACAACTAACAAACCTCCGGATGAACAATGGCGAGAAGGTAGCGCAACTCCAAATGAGAATCAAGGAGCTGATAACGCAACTAACGAACCTTCGAGAAGAAGTAACCAACCGGGATTCCATCCGATACACGCTCAATGCCTTCCCGAGGACTTCAGAATGGGGGTCCTTAGTAGATGCTTACTACATCTCTAAGGACTTTGAGGTAAGTAGTTTAGAAAACTTGTTTTCAACTTTCGAACTTCACGAGTCTCGACTTGTAGAAAAACCAGTAGAGAAGTCGAACCTCAACGTTGCCCTACGAGATGAAAAGGACGATCCCGACTCCGAAGCGTCAATCGACGAAAATGAAGTTGCGTTAATGGTAAGACGTTTTAATAAGATTTTAAATCTAACAAGTTTAGATCCCAGTCAAGTAAACATCATCAAAAAGGAAGGACAGTCCGGTGCTACAATTGCAACGAAGAAGGACATAGCAAGGATGATTGCCCAAAATTGAAGAGCAAACAGAAAGACAAGGAAAGAAGCAAGCAGCCAGCTCGACCCAAGCACAAAAATCTAAAGGCGACATGGGACGACTCTTCATCCTCCGAGTCAGAAGTCAAAGAATTCTCAGGATTAGCTCAACTAGTTAACCATCAGTCAGAAGAAGAGTCAAGCTCAAAGATGAGCATCGATGAAGGGGGAGGAACATCAGAAGAGGAAAGCTGCAGTGAAGGGGGAGCCTCACCAAATCAGGTAAGTCAGGTACGCAATCTTACCCCTACTCAGTCCTTTCACTTTATTAAAGCACTTTCTAAAGAGTTAGATAAATTTGAAAAGGAAAATGAAAATTAGAAATTAGAAAATGCAAAGTTAAAAAATGAAATTCAAGAACTGAAATCTGATGCATGTTTAAAAGTAAATATTTTTCCAAAATCAAAAATAAAGTTATATGAAAAATTAAACTGGTATGTTAAACATCATTAGGATCAAATTAGGAAAATACCAAGAAACTATGTACCACCTAAATTCCTGATTAATTCAGTAGGAAGGAACCTCTATTGGGTTCCAAAATCTGTGCTAAACTAATCTCTTAAAATTAAAACCTTTATAGAGAGAAAATTAAACATTTTCTTTATGAAGACTTTGTCTAAGGAAGTGGTTGTTGCTCCAATAACCAAGAAGGCCCAGTGCCTCGCCACGACCTGGAAGCTGAAATATTGAAACAAAAATGTTTAATTAACTTTCTGAAAAAGTATTAAAATTAGAATTAAAATGCTTTGAAAGTGTACAAACATTTTTTTTAAAAAAAATTATATTACCTCATTTACTTAATTTTTTTTCCTTACATTGGCTTTACTAAGTTTTGGATTTTTGGAAATTTTTAACTTAGAAAATATATTTTAACTTAGAAAAATTCTCATAACACTTGAATAATGCTTTGAAAAATTAACCAAATAATGTTTCTTCATTTTTTTAAAAAAATGCTTAGAAATTTCTTTTTTAAAAAATCATTTTTACTTAGAAATTCCTTTTGAAATTTCTAAAAAATTATTTTGCTTAGAAATTTTTTCTATCTTAAGAACTTGCTTCCCTGTTTTTGCTGTGATCAAAGGGGGAGAGAAAAATACAAGTTTAGGGGAAGTTAGGAAATTAAAAATTAAAAATTTAATATT
Source organism: Zingiber officinale (assembly GCF_018446385.1). Taxonomy (NCBI): domain Eukaryota; kingdom Viridiplantae; phylum Streptophyta; class Magnoliopsida; order Zingiberales; family Zingiberaceae; genus Zingiber; species Zingiber officinale. The sequence goes on along the minus strand of NC_056000.1, from coordinate 15,052,337 downwards.
TTTTTTCTCTAAACTGTGTTGTAATTTATTTATTGCAAATTTATGTTATACTTGTTAGTTTAGTAATTTTCTTAAAATTACGTTTGTTTATTTTTAAGCCTAACTTGAACTTGGGTTGATGCACATCAAAAAGGGAGAGATTGTTGGACCCCGTGGTAGTTTTGATGTGATCAACCAAGTTGGTTAGGTCCTGCGTTTTGTCTGATCCCTGTGTTTGAGTGTGCAGGAACTTAGGAGCACAGGAAGTCGAGCGGAAGATGCAGCTGGCGAGAAGGACGGCACGGGAAGGGAGCTGACAGGCTTGGTGCGTCTGAAGGACGAGAGAGCTGCAGAAAAGTACTCCGGTGGAGCGAGAAGAACGTGCGCGGCGTTCGAGGGACGAGAAGCCGGACAGAAGACTGCTCGAGGAGAAGGCCGGGAACTGGGTTCGGGTGAGCCCTATTCCGGATGGCCGCAATCACCCAAGGAGCCAAACCGGAGCAAGTCAACTGGGAGTTGACTTGTCAACGGTTCGGTCGACCGAACCCTTCTTTAATCGAAGTCAGCTGTTGGTGACACGTCAGCATCACATCAGCCAGTGGTGAAGTGATCGGTCGACCGAACCTCATGATCGGTCGACCGAACCCAAGTTTATCCAGAGACTTAGTCGAGCATTTTTCATCGGGCCAACGCAGAGGAAGACCGTTGCCCGATCGATCGACCGAACACAAGGATCGGTCGACCGAACCTGAGCTCGATCCACAGAGGCTGTACCTGGATGGAAGAATGGGCAGATACAGCAGGTTCGGTCGACCGAACCTGGGGATCGGTCGACCGATCCCTCTCGAGTCAAACCTAATCCCGAAGGATCAGGTGATCTAATAAGCTCGAGAACCCCTATATAAAGAGGGTCTCGGGCAGCTTTAGAAATAACGAAAAAGTGAACGAAATTCAACTCTTGTACTCTCTAGTTAAGCAATAGTTCTGTGCTCTTTAAAGTGTAAAAGGCTTCTCTGCCTTCAGAGAAGGAGTTTTTTACTGCGCCTTTCATCGCCCTGGATTAACAACCCTCTTGGTTGTAACCAGGTTAAAATAGCTGAGTCTTCCTTTTCTGTTCATACTTTAGTTCTGTTTAATCTTGTAGCTATTGCATCTATTTGAGTTTAAATTGGTTGAGGAGGGTTTAGTTTTTACTTGCAGGCAATTCACCCCCCACTTGTCGGTCCCCGCTGCACCAACATCTTGGACATCAAGATGAGCTTTTCCATTAGTGGATTTAAGGTATTAATGAGGCTACGACAGGGACCTAGAGGAGAAATTAGTTTTGGCCTTCTGATGAGCTTGAGTATCCCATGTTCGCCCCGAACACACAACTCAAGTTCATCAATAATAACTCATTCCACTAGAGAGTTAATATTGCACTACCGCACCAATCCAAAATTACATTATGAGCTCCTTCTTATCATAAGTGTGTTAGTCTCCCAGTGTTTAAGATATCGAATGTCCATTAATTTAATTGAGTTACTGACAACTCACTATAATTAATGTCTTAGTCCAAGAGTAGTACCACTCAACCTCATTGTCATGTCGGACTAAGTCCACCTGCAGGGTTTAACATGACAATCCTTATGAGCTCCTCTTGGGGGCATTCTCAACCTAGATTACTAGGACACAGTTTCCTTCTATAATCAACAACACACACTATAAGTAATATCATTTCCCAACTTATCGGGCCTATTGATTTATCGAGCTAAATCTCACCTTTTGATAAGTTAAAGAAATAAATACTAAATATATGTGTTTGTTATTATATTAGGATTAAGAGCACACACTTCCATAATAACTAAGGTCTAGTTCTTTTATCAAGTCAGTATAAAAAGAACTTACCTAAAATGGTCCTACTCAATACACTTAGAGTGTACTAGTGTAATTTATTAGTTAAGATAAACTAATACCTAATTATACTACGATTATTCCAATAGTTTGTTCCTTTCCATCTTAGTCGTGAGCAACTATTTATAATTTATAAAGAACTGATAACATGATCTTCTGTGTGTGACACCACACACCATGTTATCTACAATATAAATTAATTGAACAACTATACTTAACAAATAAAATGTAGACATTTGACCAATGTGATTCTTTTATTTCAGAAAAAAATATTTACAAAAGCTAGACTTTTAGTATACACTCTAACACACATATCTACCTACTTATCCTCGCCTTGTTTTGGAGTTTCTAAGTTCATTAGATGTCCATTTTGCCAATGAGGATGATTATGTTGGCAAGATAACTTTTAAATTAATGAATCAAGAATTTCAATGGACATTTAGTGATTTCAACACTTGTTTTGGATTGTCTACCGGTAGCTCTCGGAGGTTTGACTCTAGATTTAATTGGAACAGTTTTTAGAATTCTATCACCGGATTAGATCATCCCTATGAGCCCTCTAGAGCCAAGGCTTCTCACATGCAAACCCCTGCTTTTAGATATTTACATCGAGTTATGAGAAAAACTATTTTTGGTAGAGGGGAAAGTGATGGAGTCGTTAAGAAAGTAGAACTTTATTCTCTATGGCCTATGTTACATAAGGTTGATTTTGATTCCAGCTTCCATTTTTTGCAAACCTTAGTGAGAGCTGCAAGGGCATCTTCGAGACCAATAGTTCTTGGTGGTTTGATTACTCAAGTAGCCATTAACTTAGAACTTGATTTAGATGGGTTGGAAGTCATACATGGCAATGATATAATCGACATGGATGTATGTCTTGCCATGAAAATGATTGTTCGGGATGAGAATGGTTTCACATTTCCTAGGAGGAATAGTTTTCCTTTACCTCTTCCTTGTCCTTCTTGAACTTCAGTTCGCAACCCAACTAATTGGGTAATCGTTGATTTAGACCCCGAATATGTCCCTTCCATATCCGGAGACACAGAGTCACACATTGAGCCCTCGACATCTGGACACCCGCAGCCTTCCGGTCATCCGGATCCAGCAAGGCATTCTTTTGCCTATGGTACGGGCCCCTCCATATTTGACTTTTCTGATTTTTGTACTTCTCTAGAATCACTTCATCAGAAGCAAGATACCCAACGAGAAATGTTGGAGCGTCGCTTCTCTTTATCAAATGACCAGTTTAGAGAAGTACAAAATCACTTTCAGTTCACGAGGAATTTTCAAGGTCAAGTGGCTGAATTTGTCCAGGATTATGATACAGATCAAGCTAGAATGAGAGATTTTATGCAAAGCATGAGTGTCAATAGCCAACAAGTAGATGCTTTGTTTGAGTATCATATAATCCTGAGCGAAACTCCAGGTTTTCCTAGTTTTCCCATTGGCCAACCACGTCGTAGGCATCCTTTTCCTCGTCCTCCTCCACCTCCACCTCCTCCACCTCCACCATATTGATTTCATCGGGACGATGAAAAGTTTAAGTCTCGGGGGGTGTCGAACCTGATTTTTCTTTTTCTTTATACATTCTAGTTTTCAATTTTTGCTTTTTTTCTGCATGTTTAGTTTTGTTCTGCATTTTATTTCGATTGTCTTGCTTTGATTGCTTGATTTTTGATAGTCACTTGACTATCTTTTGAAAATCTTGTGGCATTCATCTTGAGAACATCAAAACTTCACTTATATGCTTTCTTGTCTTCAAGATTAAATGTTAGCACGTTCATTATCTAGACTCATGATGTTTTAAGTGATACTAGTAGTATGCTTAATGTACCTCTTTTCTCTATCTTGGGTAGCATGATATAAGTTAAGTATCATATGGAGATGAGTTTTAGTCTTGGCTTGACCTTAAGGATCTTATCTTCACTACACCTATACTTGATGCTTGAATGGTTGATATCATTGAAATAGTCATGATTCATCTTGTTTGTTTAGTACTTGGTTTCCATGGTGATTTCTCAAACTTTATTTTGGTTACTGGATGAGGCTCAACTCATGTAAGCTCATTTGGAAAAATTAAAATATCCCTACATTTGTGCTAAAAGTACATTTGTGAATAAGATTTGCACAATGCAAATACTTATGAAAAAAATATGGAAAAAGCAGAAAAAAAAGTGAATAAGGAATATAAAAAACAGTTGTCATGAGTGGAATCTAGCAAGTCATCCCTTTGAGACCGAGTTAGGTTACTGGGGAAATGACTGCTTAGTTTCTCTTGAGATTGAGCACGCCTTTGAGACCTTGGGTTGATTGAGAAATATGAACCAAGTGTGTGGTAAGTAAGTGTCTATCACTGGTTACTTGTCTATCACCAGAAACATTAGGAATTCAAATTTGATGATGACTTGACTAGGACATAGATTGAAACTTGAAGAGTTTTGAGTTACTTTGCACTGTGCACAAGAACTTATGCTTGAGCCATACTTAACTTGTTTCCATGATCATGCTTGTCAATGAAATTTTTTGATAGAGTTAGGAGAATGCATTAGGGATATGAGAGCATTGTAGAACATATGAATTTAGATTGCAGCATTTTGCTTGAGGACAAGCAAAGGTTTAAGTCTCCGGTTTGATGTGCGTAGATTGTATACACTTGTTTAGCATGTTTCGACGCACATTCACATACTTTGTACACGCTTTATCTACGTATTTCCGTACTTCCAATTTTCCTTTTAGCATATTTACTCTTTTTATTCGGAGATGTGCTTTTGTGCATTTTCTGTACACGGGAGTCAAATTTGGTGAAGGTTTCGTGTTCAAGGGAAAATCTGCAAGCAAAGCAAAGGAGGAAGGCACCATTCTTGTACCTCACATGGCCCTGCCATGGGGGGTTGCCCAGGCCGTGTGTGGATCACTGCCCATGTGATGGCAGCAGGAAGGAAGTGGCCTCGACCGTGTGAACCTCACACGACCGTGCCAAGATGAGAAGCCAGAGGAAGCCAGGCCGTGCACACTACACGACCGTGCAAGCCCTCCAGAGCCGAAGAATGCCCTGGTCGTGTGCTACACACGACCTGTGCAACGATTCCAGAGGCCAAGAATGCCCTGGTCGTGTCTTCACACGGCCCGTGCAGGAGCTCCAGAGCCGGAGGCTGTCCAGGCCGTGTGGATCTACACGGTCGTGCAAGGAGTGCAGTAGCAGAGCCAGACATGGTCGTTTCTCACACACGGCCGTGTGAGACCGGTAGAGAGGGGAATGAGCTAGGTCGTGTCCCACACACGGCCAGGTCCTGGGGTCGTGTGGCGCCCGAATTTCCCCCTCTATATCAAGGGTGGATCTTCAACGTTTCGACTCCGGGGAGCGAGGATTGGATCCGAAAACGGTTCTTCATCGTACATAAGCTTTTCTTCCCTCTCTTTCTTGGATTTGGGGATCAAGATGTTTGTCTTTTCCTATTCTTTTGGATTCTTTCCTTGTTCCATGGATTAGATCTCTTGTTCTAGGATGGAGGGAGTATTTGTAATGGAGATTTGATGTAAACTCTTATGGATTTGCCAACATTCCTATTTCTATGATTTTGTCCTATTTGTATCTCTTCTTTCTTGTGTGGATTATTGTGATTAGGGCTTAATTATCATGCTTGATTGAATGTTTGAATATCTTGTGGATCTTGTAGAGGTAATTCCTCATTCAATTTTTTGAGGGACGTTCTTGACAGGAACATGCCCGTGTAAGGACGTTTGAGGGTTAATCTTAAAGGGGAAATTAGGTATTTCAAGAGAGTAAGATAGATTGTATGCATTAATCTTTATATCTTAATGAGGTTGAGAAGTAGTGGATTTCTATGTTGATTTTCTGAGGGGTGCACGTGACAGGCAAGCCCGTGTAAGGACAACATAGGGTTCATTCCTAATTGATAGCATTTAGATATATTTTAGTCCTATGCCGGTTGTCTATTGCAAGAGGGAACCGGCAACCTTCTACAAATGATGGACAATTGAGAAATAAGATTTGGTAGATCATTACATTGAATAACATTACAAAGAAACCAAAACTCCTAGAATATACCTTTACCATTGCCCTTATTCTTGTTTCTTATTCTTTCATTTCTTTGTTTACCTTTCATAGTTACACTTAGATTTTGTAAATCAATTAATTGGTTGTTTAGAAAACTCACGTTGAGACATCTTTAGTGCTTATTCCAGTCCCTGTGAATTCGATATCTTTTAGTATTACTTACGACATATTCGTACACTTGCGGAGAGTCAACAGAAGGCTTTGAAAGCAACATGGTCTGAATCCTCAAGAGACTCTGACGAAGAACACGAGCAAGCGAGATTCCTTACTCTTCCAGTACAAGATTACATTGTTGAAACCGAGTTTGAGTTAGGAATCGAAGCTGAATCGAAAGCCGAGTCCAAGCGAAGCCACGAATCTGTATCCATTTCTGAATTGCCAAACAATATTATAAGTTCTCCTCAAGTAGATAAATTACAAAATTTAATTTCATATTTATTAAGAAAGTTGGCCAAATCCAATATCCGGATCAAGTCACTCCAAAAGGAGATAACACCCCTTAAGGAGGAGACTAACCTGAGTTCTTTGATTGAACGAGTTTAAGATGGAACCTCAACTCAAGTTCAACAACTTCAAGAAGAGAATTCCAATTTAAAAACTCAAATCAAAGAACTCAAGGACTCATTAGAACGGTTCACTTTAGGTTCCAAGAACCTTGATCTGATTCTTGGAAAATAAAGGGGCGTATGCAATCGATCCGAACTCGGATATAAGGCTAAACAAAGATTCAGATCGTACTTATCTTTAGTGAATCGATCAAATAGAAACCTAGCCCATACATGAGCCTCTAAGTCTAACCTGATTAATTAAGTTATACTCAATCAATATTGGATCTCTAAAGATCAAATTCACTACCTTGATAGACCTTATCGAGACAATGATCTAGGAGGAGCCAGTAAAAAAACTATTTTTGTTATTAAATAGAATTGCATGATGCTTGATTTACCGCTACTTAAATTAGGGTAAATAAGGACTTAGGCTTTATCCACACTTGACTAGTTAAACCTACAATTTTTAGAAAGATAATTAAATATCCAATTTCCTTAAAAGGCTTTGTCTAGAAGTAGTTGTTGCTTCAATACCCAAAAAGGTCTAGTGCCTTGCCACAGCCTGGAATCCAATTATCGAAATGAATGTTTAATTAACTAACTGTTAAACCTTAGTCTAACTCAAATGTAAATCAATCCTTAAATTTTAATTTAAATTAAAGATAAACCCTTCACAAAACTCATAAGGTTCCCTGATTGAAAATTTAGAAAATGGTGAGATGGATTTAGGTTAAAATGAGAATTAGACTTAATCAAATTTAACCTAACCCAAAATAAACTCAAACCTACTTAAACTCAATCTAACCTGATTACTAAATTTTAAAACTTTAATTAATTTCAAAACTTTAATTAATTCCAAACTTAACTATTTAAAAAATCTTAATTAATTTCTAACTTAATTAATTTTAAAAATATAATTATCTCTCAAAAACTCAAATTTAACATTCAAATATAATTAATTTTCCACAAATTCAGAGATAATATTTTTAAACTTAAAATTAACTTAAAAATTAAGATTAACTTAACTCCATCTCATACAAACGCATAAGTTTAACATGTTTGATAACTTAAAAATGGTGAGATAGAAGATCAAGAAAATAGATAAATATTTTAAATATATTTTTAAACTTATTTTTTTCATGCTTGGACTCTAGGGCCCTCAAACATAAACAATTTACTTGAAAAAAATTTTGTAATGCATTAATAAAGGGGAAGAGAAAAAGGAGGTTAAAATTTAAGTATTTTCAATATTTATAAAAGCTAAGTATTTTTAAAGAAAATTTTAAGTCAAATTTTTAAACGCTAAGTTATGCAAAAAGTTAAGTATTTTTTTCATAAAATTAAGTATTTTAAAAATGTAATTTTTTAAAAGGATAAGCTAAGTATTTTCCATAAAGTTAAGTATCTTTTCAAAAGTATGACTAAAGTTAAGTATTTAGCTAAATATTTTTTCAAATAAATTCTTTTTAGCTAAGAATTTTTAAAGGTAATTCTTTTAAAGATAAGTAAGAAATTCTTTTTAAAACTAAAAACTAAACATTTAGCTAAGTTTTTATGGGGAAAAAAAACAGAAAAGCTAAGTACTTTTTTAAAGAAGAAAAGCTAAGTTTTTTTTTTAAAAAAAAAAAGTAAGTGTCACTTTTCAAGGGGAGCTTAAAGTTAAATATTTAAAAATAGATTAAAAGTTAGTTTTTCAAAATTAAGTACTATCTATATAAGTTAAACAACTTTTCTCTCTACTTAGTATTCTTTTTTATATATATGTCAAAGGGGGAGAAAAAGGTTAAAAGTTAAGTCAAAACATAAAAAAAACACAAATAAGTTTTTTTTTTCAAAAAATTAAGGGGGAGCATTTTTACTTTGTTAAATTGTCAAATTATTTTACTTATGCTCAAATTCCTTACTTATGTTATATTATTTTTTGTTATGCTTAACTTAAGATTAAACTGTATTGCCATAATAAAAAATGGGAAGATTGTTGGTGCGAGGAGCACCGGATAATTGAACATGAGTTTTGATAATAACAAAGGATTTTAAGTTAGGGTTATTGTTGTTCTAACAAGTTGAATTAAGTATGCAGGAAAGTCCTAAGTGATTTTAGGTAAAGGAAAGTCTAGTTGAGGTTAGGCAAGTGAAAAGTCCTAGCTCCGATTAGGCAATGAAGTCCTGGTCCTAGGGACTGAGCAAAGTCTTGGCCGGTCGAAGACGTTGGGCAAAATCCTAGGATTGAGGATGCTAAGTGAAAGTCTCGAGGGTTGCAGACACTTGGTGGGAGACTGGACAAGTCGGGAATCAGACATCTAACAGAAAGTCCTGATGTCTCAAACACTGAGTAAAAGTCCAGACGATCTGGATGATCAGTTTGGCAAAAGGTAAACTCTCCTAAGATAAGTAGGTGAGGGCGCGTTCCCCGTTGAGGGAATAGTAAGCATTGGTTTGACTTAGGATTTTTAGAAAATTTGAAAGTCAAAATCGGACAGTTTGAAAACTGTCAAATATTTTATTTCTATATTATTTTATTATGCTAACTTTATTTTACAGGGTATTTTTGGTATTTTGGACTAACATATCTTGTAGAAAGTGAAATGCACAAAAGACTCTCAAGTGAACAGTGCTCGAGGTGCCTTCCATAGTTTTGAAGGCGCTTCAGATACACTGGTTGAAGGCGCCTTCGAGTGCATTAAAGGCGCCTTTGGGTGGATAAACTTCCCAGAAAGTGGACGTTATTGAGACCGAAGCTATGGGGATAAACATCACAGCTAGAGGCGCCTTGGAGGATGTTGAAGGCACCTTCAGCACTCTGTAAAAGAAGTCTTCGAGGAGATGCTTGAACACAACTTAATTTTACGATTCTTCTCTTGTGCGCTGCTTCAAAGACGATCCTGCAACTTCGCAAAACAACTTCGACAATTGAAAGTGCTACTCTTCGAATTCTAAGTTGTCGATATAATCTCAATTTTGTAATTAAATTATTATACTTATAATTCTTTGAATTGTTAGTGAATTGTCTAAAGTAAACACTCAACGAGTGTGAACCTTTGAGTAGGAGTCATCACAGACTTTGAACCAAGTAAAAACAAATAGTGTTAGCATTTGTTTTTCTTTATTTCTTTCCGCTACGTTATCCTGTGTTTTTTAAAAAAGTGAAAAAGTCATGAGCACTATTCACCCCCTCTAGCGCTTTCGATCCTACACATTTATCATCTCCTTCAGAGTTTAATTCTTTCGCTCAGCAACTCCATTTTGCTGAGGAGTATAAGGAGCTATTGTTTCGTGTCTAATTCCATGTTCAGCACACAACTTAACGAACGATGATACATATTCACCACCTCAGTCATTTCGAACCACCTTAGTCTTTTAATTAATTTAATTTTCAACCTCATTCTTACAAAGAACAAATTTCTCGATAGATTCATCTTTACTTTTGAGAAGATACACATAATGATTTTTATGTTATCATCTACAAAAATGATAAAGTATTTATTCCCACCATGTGTAGGTGTACCTTTTAGGTTACACATAGTGTGAATTAGGCAGAGTGGTTCGTTGCATCTTTCAACATGTTGAAAGGATGACCTTGTCATTTTCGCTTCTACACAAATTTCACATTTGTGTTTTGGGTTAAGGTGGAATGTTGGTATGCTTTGCATGTTAATTACTCTACGCAACACATCGTAATTAACATGTCCTATTTTACCATGCCACAAACATGAAGACTCAAGCATTTAAATAGAAGAGTTGGCAATTTTATTAACCTTAGGCGTAATCGCTATTATACTGAGCTTAAATAGTTCATTGGTTACATAACTCTTTACTAAAAATATTTCATTTTTTGGACAGAACAACTCTGTCTGACTCTAAAATAATGCAGAAGTCATGCTTGCTCAGAAGTGATCTAGACACTAGATTCTTCTGAATCTCTGGAACATACAGCACATTGTTCAGAGTGAGATCCTTGCCTGAGATCATCTTCAGCGCCACTTTTCTTTGGCCCATGATGCCTGAGGTTGTTGAGTTCCCCATGAATAGTTTGTCTCGATTGACTTTTTCAAAGTTGTGGAGTAGCTCATTGTTGCATCAAACATGTCTGGTGGCTCCAATATCAATCCACCATTATCGCGGGTTTGAACCCATCAGGTTTAATTCAGAGACCAAGGCGCAGAGGTTATCCACTTCTGGTCTCTCATTCAGGTTGGTCTCCTGCTTCTTTTTTTTGGCTTTTTGTACTCCTAAGATTTGTGACCGATTCAACCACAGTTGAAGCACTTCCCAGAAAATTTCTTGCTTATGCCTCCTCTGTGTCCCATCTTGAAAGTTTTGGGATTCTTTTGTTTCAACCTTTCACCATGCTCAACCGCGTTGGCTTTCATAGTAGTCTGAGAGAACAACTTCCTTTTGGAACTCTTGTTATCTTCTTCAATTCGAAGTCTAACAATGAGTTCTTCTATATTTATCTCCTTCCACTTATGCTTCAGATAGTTCTTGAAGTCCTTCCAGCCGAGAGGCAATTTCTCAATGATATCTGCCACCTGGAAGGTTACACTCAGAACCATACCTTCCGAGTGGATCTCATGCAAGATCACCTGAAGCTCCTGGACTAGGTTGATCACCGTCTTGGAGTCAACTATCTTGTAGTCTAGGAATCAGCCCATAATGAATTTCTTGGTCCCCGCATCCTCCATCTTGTATTTCTTGTCCAAGAACTCCCATAGCTCCTAAACTGTTCTCTTTGTGTTATACAGAAAGTACAACGAGTCACCAAAGCAGTTGAGGATGTAGTTTCAGCAAAGGAACTTAGAATGAGCTCATGCCTCCAGTCCACTAATGGTGTGAACATTAGCATCCTCAGCATGCTTGGAAGGGTCCTCGGTCAAGAACCGGGCTAGATTGAGCGTGGTCAAGTAAAAGAACATCTTCTACTATCATCTCTTAAAGTTCATCGTAGTGAATTTCCTCTGGCCTTTCCCCATGATTGGTTGGAACATTTCCAATTAAGGCGGAGGGGCCTTCACGTGATGAGTCTGTTACACCTCAACATTTTTTGTGGTCATCTCAACAGAGAAGAATTTGTTTTAAGATTGTTACACATACAATCTACCAAAGATATTTGATGAATTAGCTGAATTGAAAGTACAACTTTAACTTCAACTTCATTTTATCTGTGAGAGTGATTTGAGAAGATAATCTCAGACTACCAAGTAGGGTGCTGCTTGGGATGACTCGGTTGTCTTGTATGGCTGACTGCTGAGTTCGAGTGCAGAGCGGCCGAGTCCGAGGGCTGAGCAGCAGAGTGCAGAACGACAAAGCGACTAAGGGGCAAAGTGGCCAAGCAGTAGAGGAGCTAAGTGGAAGAGACCGAGTATAGAACGACAGAGGGGTAAAGCAGCCGAGTGGTAGAGCAGCCGAGCAATCGAGTGGCAAAGTGCAAAAACAGTAGAGGGGCAGAGCGGTCTGCTTTCTAGTAGTTTCTTAAAACAGATTCATCCTCCTCCGACTATACTTCAATGTTATGATGGACATATGTTTCCTAGGATATAATGGTAAAACCATGAACGCAACTAAGTACTGGTTGTTTGTGGTGAACTGAGAAAGTACCTGATTGCTATCATGGGCAAACCATTAAGCGAAAAATGCACAATGGAGAGAAAGTTTGAGGTACGAAGGAGGATGGAGATTTTTTTCGCTTCTACGTCCATGATCTCTTTATATAGGAGAAAATGTTAGTTGTTTCATTTGGGTAAATTTTACCCTCGCCCGACATTTGGCACATGCACGTCGTGCTCACACACGAGTCAATTTGGTTTAATGTAGTCCTAAATTTACATCCTCCCCTACGCACCCATGCGTGAGAGAAAAGCTCTCCCTATATATTTATTCATATCATACGTACATATGAACTAATATAAATCAACTAATATATCTTAAAATTCTCAATATAAAATTAAAGTCTTATTCATAATGAAATCTTTTTCCTTTTCACCTCTTTTCTATTTATATATATTGAATAATATTCATATAAATAACAATTGCACCACATTTGGATTATGAATTGAGAGGTATTAGGTCCCTGAATGGTTAAGGTTGATTAAATTGATGGATCGAAAGCGCTAGAGGGGGGAGGGGGGGTGAATAGCGCTCATGGCTATTTCGTTTTTCGAAATATCGGAATCGTAAAATTAAGTAACACAGCGGAAAAAGTAAAGCAAGCACAGAACGACACAGGGAGTTTACTTCGTTCGGAGCCTGGGACGACTCCTACTCGAAGGCTCGCGATCCTTGATCGCTTTCCGTGGGCAACAACTATAAGCTCGTAAAATATTACAACTGGAATACAGTAGAGATTGTAATTATGTAAAGCGAAAACTAATACCGACAACGAAAGATCGAAGAGTCTGAGCTTTGGGTCGTCGGCGTCAAGTCGTGGCACTTCAAGGTCGTCTCGATGGCAGCACTTCACAGAAGAAAGCTTAGAATGTCTTGTTATTTTTAGCTGCTCCCTCGACCCTCTTTTTATATGACATTCCGGGCGCCTGGATCCCTTCCGGGCGCCTGGAGTGTGACGTGGCCAACCAACCAGGATGCTCCACGTGGCGAAGTCGCGGCAGGGATAAAACTTGGTCCCGGGCGCCCGGACCTGTTCAGAGCGCCTGGACCTCCGGGCGCCCGGATCCATCCCGGGCGCCCGGACCACCTTTTTCCAGCAGGTTCCTCTCCTACAAAACAAGGTTAGTCCGAGCAAATACCCTGCAAGATAGTGTTAGAATCTGATAAATCATAGTAAAGAAGAACTGACAGTCTTCGGACTGTCCGAGTCTGACTTCGGATTTCTAATCGGAAACCCTAGGTCGACCCGACGCCTACTGTTCCCTCTACGGGGAACGCGTCCTCACCTACTCCCCTCAGGAGAGATTACCTGATGCCAGTCCGGTCCTCCAGACTGACTGGACTTTCCGCCTAGGGTTACCACCCCCTAGGACCCAGGGTTACCGCCCCCTAGGGTTTTTCTCCACCTAGGGTTGCCACCCCCTAGGACCTAAGGTTGCCGCCCCTTAGGGTTTTTCTCCACCTAGGGTTGCCGCCCCCTAGGACCTAAGGTTGCCGCCCCTTAGGGTTTTCCTTCACCTAGGGTTACCGCCCCCTAGGACCTAAGGTTGCCGCCCCTTAGGGTTTTCCCTCACCTAGGGTTACCGCCCCCTAGGACCTAAGGTTACCACCCCTTAGGATTTTCCCTCACTTAGGGTTACCGCCCCCTATGACCTAAGGTTACCACCCCTTAGGATTTTCCCTTTGCCTAACCGCAGCTAGGACTTTCCTGAAACACTTATTCAACATGTTAGATCACCACAAACCTTAACTTTGAATCCTTTGCCATTATCAAAACTCAGGTTCGATCGTCGAATGCTTCCCGCACCAACAATCTCCCCCTTTTTGATTATGGCAACTGAAATTCAAAGTTAAGTAATAATATGCAGTAAGGTTTAAGTACAAGGAAAGAAAGAAAAAAATGGCATTACAAACTCCCCCTTAATATAACCTCCCCTTTGGATTTTTGTATTTTTGTTCTCTTTGAATTTCTCTACTTGGATTTTTGTTCTCTTTGAATTTCTCTACTCTCCCCCTTTGCCATATATCAAAAATAAGCTAGTTTTGAAAAAACTTAACTTTTCAAGACAAAACTTAGCAGAATTTGTTTAAAAATCTTAACTTAGGCAAGAGGCAAAAAAAAAAGTAAGTGAAAAGCAACATCTTAGAATTGGTTTTAATAGCAACATTTTTGAAAGAAAATTTGGCTAAGGAAAATAGTTTAATTGCAAAAAGAACTTTAAACCATTGATTTTGCTAGAGGATATTTTTCTTTGTGATATGTTCAGCTCTTTTTAACTTAGTGAATTTTCTAACAGAATTAAAAAAAAAAAAAATAGAAGAGACTTGAAAGTCGTAAATTTGAAAAAGTTTTTGAAAAACTGTTTAAGATAAATGAATTTCAAAGATACTTAAGGTAAAGGAGAAGCGTTAACCTTAGTGTTTAATAGTTTACAAATTTTATTTTAGTAAGGTATCAGAGCCCTAAGGTCCAAGCATGAGTTAAGATTTGTTTTGATCAGGTATCAGATCCCTTAAGTACAAGCATGCTTGAACTTATTATTTCCTTCACCAACTGTCTAACCTTTAGCTACTTGCTGATTGTCTAGACAGCAACAATGTTCACTTGGTTAGTCAAGTCAAGTCAATTGATCCAGTTAGATTTGACTAGGCTGGAAGACTTGATTTGATTACTGTTAATAAAGTCTTTAATGCCCAGACTCATATTGATGCACAGAAATAAGCATTCTTGAGTCCAGACTATACCCTATGCATCTCACACCGTTCTATGTTTTACAAACACAATCAAGGTAAACCTAGGTGTTTGTGAGATACTCTGGCTGAGTCCTAGGGGAACATGATTTCTAGGGAAAAAGCCTAGGCTAAGTCCAAATTTAGAAAGTCTAGTAAAGTAGGGATTTTGAAAAATCAAAATTTTGCCTAGAATTTTAGAAATGTAATTTTAAACCAAAAAGCATTAAGAGGACTGATTTTGATTTTGAAAATATTTAAGTTAAATTAATTTTGAAAATATTTAAATTTTAATTTGCTTAGTCATCTCACCCGATGTATGTTTTCAATCAGGGGATACTATCATTTTGTGAGATGAATTAGTTCAATTTTTTTAGGGTTTAGTTTAACTTTATGTTAGATTTGAGTTTAGCTTTGGGTTCAACAAGTAAGCGTTCTTTGGATAAACTTCTGGGTTATGGTGAGTCACAAGGAGCTCATTAATGTAACCATGCCTTTGAGGTTTTCCAAATAGTCCTACCCATTGAACTTAATACTGAACCTTGGTCTAACTAGTTAGGATCCATTTAAGGGTAGCTTCGGTTAGTTCCACTTGGCCAAATGCACCAGGTCGAAGCCATATCTTTCTAGACATGCGATGCTCAAGCTTCCCCAACGTACTATCATCCAAAAACTTCACCAGTACTGTGTTTCAAGTTAAATCTAACCCTTTTAATCTATCCTTACTTACCCTGTCGAGTAATCTACTCTTGTTTACCTATTTCGGGTAGATTAAGTTCGGTTACCCAGTCGGGTAAATAGATTTCGGAGTTGCCAGCTATTCTGGACCCTCCTTCTATTTTGATTTTTGAATTTTTGAATTAATTTCAAATTTTTTTAGATTTAATAATTAATTTCGAATTTGAATTTTGAATTTTAATAATTAATTTTGAATTTTGAATTTTGAATTTTAATAATTAATTTTGAATTTTGAATTTTAATAATTAATTTTGAATTTTGAATTTTTAATAATTAATTTTGAATTTTGAATTTTAATAATTAATTTTGAATTTTGAATTTTAATAATTAATTTTGAATTTTGAATTTTTAATAATTAATTTTGAATTTTAATAATTAATTTTGAATTTTAATAATTAATTTCGAATTTGAAATAATTAATTTCGAATTTTGAATTTTGGAATTTTAATAATTAATTTCGAATTTTAAATTTTAATAATTAATTTTGAATTTTCGAATTTTGAATTTTGAATTTTAATAATTAATTACGAATTTTGAATTTTGAATTTTAATAATTAATTACGATTTTGAATTTTGAATTTTAATAATTAATTACGAATTTTGAATTTTGAATTTTAATAATTAATTTCGAATTTTGAATTTTGAATTTTAATAATTAATTTCGAATTTTGAATTTTGAATTTTAATAATTCATTTCGAATTTGAATTTTGAATTTTAATAATTAATTTTGAATTTTGAATTTTGAATTTTAATAATCAATTTCGAATTTTGAATTTTGAATTTTAATAATCAATTTCGAATTTTGAATTTTGAATTTTGAATTTTAATAATTAATTTCGAATTTGAATTTTTAATTTTAATAATTAATTTCGAATTTTGAATTTTGAATTTTAATAATTAATTTCGAATTTGAATTTTGAATTTTGAATTTTGAATTTTAATAATTAATTTCGATTTTGAATTTTGAATTTTAATAATTAATTTCGATTTTGAATTTTAATAATTAATTACGAATTTTGAATTTTGAATTTTAATAATTAATTACGAATTTTGAATTTTAAAAATTAATTCCGAATTTGAATTTTGAATTTTGAATTTTAATAATTAATTTTGAATTTGAATTTTGAATTTTAATAATTAATTTTGAATTTCAAATTTTAATAATTAATTTTGAATTTTAATAATTAATTTCGAATTTGAGTTTTGAATTTTAATAATCAATTTCGAATTTCGAATTTTGAATTTTAATAATTAATTTCGAATTTGAATTGTTTTAGCTCCCCCTGGATCATAGCCTCGATAAGGTCTATTGAGGTAATGTATTTGATCCTTAGGGACCCAATACTGTCCAAGTCCAACTTGATTGATCAGGTTGGACTTGGCAACCCATGCTTGGACCATTTTTCTATTTGTTCTTTGTATGAGAGATAGGTATGACCTATATTTGTTTTTCGTTTTGTATCCTAGTCCAGTTCGATTGTAGATTGCCCTTTGTGTTCCAAGAATCAAGTTAAGATTCTTGGATCCCAAGGAAAATCGTTCTAAGGTTGTCTTCAAATCTTTGACTTGACTTTTTAGGTTGGAATTCTCTTCCTCAAGTTTTTGAACTTGAGTTGAGGTTCCAGTCTGAACTGGATCAATCAAGGATTCGTTATTAGTCGTCTCTTCAAGGAGTGTTACCTCCTTTAGAAGCGACTTGATTCGAATTTTGGACTTAGCTACTTTATGCATTAAATAATTAATTATGCAATATAACCTATTTTGACTTACAAAGGGGGTTTGGCCCTTCGGAAACGGATGCGGATCCGTGGCTTCTCTCAGACTCGGCTTCCAATTCGTCCTCGCTTCCGGATTCGTTGGTGTAGTCCCGGGCTGTCAATGCGAGAAAGTTAGTCTGCTCTAGTTCTTCATCGTCGGATTCCTCGGAAGAAGACTCGTCCCATGTTGCCTTCAATGTCTTCTTTCTTTTTGGTTTCTTTGGATCCTTCTAGTTCGGGCAGTTTGCCTTGATGTGCCCCTTCTGATTGCACCCGTAGCAGGTCACTTCGAATTTAACCTTCGAGCTTGGTTGGGCTTCTTTAGACTGGATGACCTTTCTGACATCCTTTTTGTTGAAACCCTTCTTTTTGCAGAGCTTCTTTACCAAGTTGACTATTTCGATTGTAAGTTCATCGTCGTCTTCCGAATCTGGTTCTTCTTCTGACTCAGGTTCGGTTCTGCGCTTGATTTTTGATTCGCGCATTCTCCCTGTTCCTGCAACCAAAGCCAACCCTTTCTCGGTCGGGCGTGCATTAGTCTGCTCGTGAAGTTCAAATTATGTAAAAAGTTCATCTAACTTAATGGTAGATAAGTCCTTGGAGACCTTGTAGGCATCTACCATGGATGCCCACAAGGTGTTCCTTGGAAAAGCATTTAAAGAATACCTTATGATGTCCCGGTTGTCTACCTTCTGTCCAATTGCATGAAGACCATTGAGCAGATCTTGAATCCGAGCATGGAGTTGGGCAGCTGATTCACCTTCCTGCAATTTGATGTTAAATAATTTATTGAAAATTAAGTCTCTTTTACTTACTTTGGTGTCGAATGTCCCTTTGTGAAGTTCAATGAGCTTCTTCCACAACTCTTTGGCACTGTTGAAGGGGCCGACGCGGTTGAGTTCTTCTTTTGATAGGCCACACTGGAGGGTGCAGGTTGCTTTGGCATTAGCTTCCACCTTCTTAATAAGAGATGCGTCCCAATCCTCGTATGATAGTGGTTTTCCGGCACTATCAGTTGGCAGTTGGAGTCCGATTTTGACAATCATCCAGACTTCAAAGTGAGTCTGGAGATATGCCTTCATCCGACCCTTCCAGTACCCGAAGTCGTCTCCGGTGAATAGCGGAGGGCGGGCTGTACTGTAGCCTTCTTGAAGGGCCATTTCAGATCAACCTAAAAAGAAAACAACTGACAAGATGTTCCAGGACTTGGTCCTGGCTTAGTAGTGCGGAAGGAAGAAAATGGATCACGAACTCGGGTGGTGCTGCACCAACTCCGAGCAGAAAAACCGATTCAAGAAAAAGAATTAGAATATAGCTATGAAGCTAAATTCTAATCGACTCCGAAAAATCTGAAAATACCACGAAAAATATTTTGAATGGTGGTTGCACCGATTCAAAATGACCCTGCTCTGATACCAATTGATGGATCGAAAGCGCTAGAAGGGGGGGTGAATAGCGCTCGTGGCTATTTCGTTTTTCGAAATATCGGAATCGTAAAATTAAGTAACGCAGCGGAAAAAGTAAAGCAAGCACAGAATGACACAGGGAGTTTACTTCGTTCGGAGCCTGGGACGACTCCTACTCGAAGGTCCGCGATCCTTGATCGCTTTCCGTGGGCAACAACTATAAGCTCGTAAAATATTACAACTGGAATACAGTAGAGATTGCAATTATGTAAAGCGAAAACTAATACTGACAACGAAAGATCGAAGAGTCTGAGCTTCGGGTCGTCGGCGTCAAGTCGTAGCACTTCAAGGTCATCTCGATGGCAGCACTTCACAGAAGAAAGCTTAGAATGTCTTGTTATTTTTAGCTGCTCCCTCGACCCTCTTTTTATATGACATTCCGGGCGCCTGGATCTCTTCCAGGCGCCTGGAGTGTGACGTGGCCAACCAACCAGGATGCTCCACGTAGCGAAGTCGCGGCAGGGATAAAACTTGGTCCCGGGCGCCCGGACCTGTTCCGGGCGCCTGGACCTCCGGGCGCCCGGATCCATCCCGGGCGCCCGGACCACCTTTTTCCAACAGGTTCCTCTCCTGCAAAACAAGGTTAGTCTGAGCAAATACCCTGCAAGACAGTGTTAGAATCTGATAAATCATAGTAAAGAAGAACTGACAGTCTTCGGACTGTCCGAGTCTGACTTCGGATTTCCAACCGGAAACCCTAGGTCGACCCGACGCCTACTGTTCCCTCTACGGGGAACGCGTCCTCACCTACTCCCCTCAGGAGAGATTACCTGATGCCAGTCCGGTCCTCCAGACCGACTGGACTTTCTGCCTAGGGTTACCACCCCCTAGGACCCAGGGTTACTTCCCCCTAGGGTTTTTCTCCACCTAAGGTTGCCACCCCCTAGGACCTAAGGTTGCCACCCCTCAGGGTTTTCCTTCACCTAGGGTTACCGCCCCCTAGGACCTAAAGTTGCCGCCCCTTAGGGTTTTCCCTCACGTAGGGTTACCGCCCCCTAGGACCTAAGGTTACCACCCTTTAGGATTTCCCCTCACCTAGGGTTACCGCCCCCTAGGACCTAAGGTTACCACCCCTTAGGATTTTCCCTTTGCCTAATCGCAGCTAGAACTTTCCTAAAACACTTATTCAACATATTAGATCACCACAAACCTTAACTTTGAATCCTTTGTCATTATCAAAACTCAAGTTCGATCGTCGGATGTTTCCCGCACCAATATAAATTCTCTACCTACTATATTTTTAATTATTGCTTTATATAATATAGTTATTTTAATGTCTTTTTAATGGGAACCACGCATATGGGCTATGCAGTACGGCTGACAAAACCTTATGTCCTTTAAATAAGCTTTCTCAAACCTAGACCCAACTAACCTTCAGTTGGACGAATTATATATGCAATCCACACTTGGATTGTTAGTTACCCATCAATCAATATTCATGATCTCAACTAACTGAACACAATATCAGTAATTTAGTTTTGTTCTATCTTTAAGCAAGCTGTTTTTAAAAGATCCAATGGCAAAATTACTTTAATGCATGGATTGACTATATCATAGATTCATTGTGCTGGCTACTTATATAATTAACAAGTTTGAGAGTTATGTGAGACGATTTGCTCGTCCCGATGCTCCTGTCAATTCATTCCTAAGTTAACACGGAGGAAATAAATCATTTGAGAATTAGCTTGTTAAACCAATAAAGATCTGTCATCTTTTCATGGAAGAAAAATACTGATTAATTCTATTAAAGTCCGAGGAGACTATCTCAACTCATTGTCAAGGTGATGTGACTTAGGTTGCAGCCAAGACTAGGGTCTTATCGATCGATCGCTTTGTACGTAATGGAGGATGCAGCAAGTAATTAATAACGCGCTCAGTTTACTTGAGGTTGTCGAAACTATAATGAGATTTTGCAGATGATGATGAATGAATGATTAATCCTGAAAATCTGAATTCATGTTTTACTTTATGTAACGAATTTTCCTTCGCTTTTTGATATTATAAATGGACTTGGCTCACCTTCATTGTTGGTTGCTGTAGGAGATTGTTTTCTTCCAATTGTTTAGAGCTAAATTTTGTATATATTCATAGCAAAATTTCACTTATAAATATTTTCAAATCAACCATAAAGAAGAAAATTTGCCATTTGATCTTTAAATACCATTGCTGATATAGTTTGAAGCACTTAATCATCCTCAAGAATTCATAGATGAATGGTGACAAGCATGGTAGGGTATTGATAATTGACAAATTTGGCTCCATAATTTGGAAGAAAGTTTAGTTGTGTATTTATTCTTTATTTTTTCACATAACAAAGTGAAACAATATACACTAGAAAAGACAAGAGTTACGTTGTCCTTGCAAAACAAACACGGATCGCAATTGTGAAGCATTAGCATCGTGCTAGGCTCATCATGCTAACTCTGTCTAGAAGTATGCACTTAGATCTGTCATACGGTCATGAAAAATCTTTGATTGTACTAGTATTAAACCCCAGGTGTCACTATATTTTATTGAAGTTGATAACATCATCGATGCGATAACCTGTTCAAATCATATTTTAGATAAAATTAATTTCGGAATTGAGGACTTAGCGTGTAACCGACACAAAAGATCATTAATACAATAAATCTATATTTTTTTAAAATAAAATTAATTGATCTATATATTTTTCTTAGTTTTTTGGGCCTAGGCCTCGATCACGTCTTTCCTGTGCCGGTTCAAGCACGACGCCTCTTCGATTGGAATAAGCCAAGCACAACTCACTAACATCTCTTCTCTAGCCGCGAATCTCGATTCTTCACATATAAGAATCGAGATTTTTTAAGATATGTTCTGATATACGTCATTGCTGATGTACAATATTGAAACAATTTATAAAGTTGACTTAAGTTAAAAAAAAAAAACATTTTTGAGATTTCTGGGTTAAGAGTGATTGATAATATATTGATTTTGTCAGTTTTATTTTATTTTTATCCGAATCAATTTTCTATGTAAAAATCAGTAGACTAATTATTTTTTTTACGGGTCAGAATCGGTTTATCTGTATGTTGAAATTTTAAAGTTGGAGAAAATTAGTCGATTGATTTTAAAAATTAATTTATAGATTTATTTTTTTATCAAAATTAATTTTAGATAAAATTGATTAATAGACTGAATATTAATTTGGTTAGATTAACATAAACTAGTTCTTATGTGTTCAACTAATTTTTTCATGTTCTCAAACATCAATTTGACACATGATAGCAGTTATTTTTAACACGAATTGAATTTTTTAAACATATTCATATTCAAAAAATCACTACTCTTAATAGATTTGATCAAATTAATATTTAAGGATATTAACATAATTAAGAAAATTAGCTGAACATATAGGAGCTGGTTTCATGCTTATTCGAGGTCATTTGGTCCATCAGCCGATGTTTGACAAAATCGACTGATGGATAAACATATTCAGATTGGTATGAAACTAGCTCCTATGTATTCATCGAGTTCTAATTACATGCATACCCTTCAATATTAATTTGACCCAATATATTAAGAGGAGTGATTTTTTTAACACAGATTAAATTTTTTAAATATATTCATAAGAAAAATTAGATGAACACATAGGAGTTGATTTTATATCAATCCAAGGTCATTTGGTCTATCAGTCGGTGGACTAAACATCCTCGAATTGACATGAAACTAGTTCCTATGTATTCGTCCAGTTCTCCTGATTATATTTATACCCTCAAATACTAATTTGACCCAATATATTTAGAGCAGTGATTTTTTGAACGCAAATTAAATTTTTTAAATACATTCATGTTTAAAAAAAATATTATTTTTAATATATTGGATCAAATTAATATTTAAAGACATGGATATAATCAAGAGAATTATACGAACACATAAGAGCTAGTTTCATGTCAATCTGAGGTCGTTTGGTCCATCAGCCAATTTTGGATAAAATTAGCTTTTGGACTAAATATCTTGATTGACATGAAACTAGTTCTTATGTATTCATCTAGTTTTCTTGATTATATTCATGCTCTCAAATGTCAATTTTGTTGGTGCGGTTAGCACTAACGGTCTAACTCAAGTTTTGATGAATGACAAAAATAGGTTAAGTTAGTTTCATATTGATCTAACACTTTTACGAAGTGTGCAGGAGATGCTCAGACGGGTTGACGGGCTGACCTAACGTTTGGCAAGAAGTCTAGCTAGGTCGATGGGTTGACCTAATAGCTAGCACGAAGCCCAGACTGGTCGACAGGCTGACCGGATGTTTGGCACGAAGTCCAGCTAGGTCAACGGGTCGACCTGATAGCTGACACGAAGTCCAGATGGGTCGACGGGCTAACCTGACGTCTGGCACGAAGTCCAGCTAAGTCGATGGGCTGACCTGATAGCTGGCACAAAGTCCAGACAGGTCGACGGGTTAACCGAACGTCTGACAGGTAAGTTGAGGTAAGTCACTAGAGGGGAGTGACTGTGAGGACGCGTTCCTGGGAAGGGAACTTAGGTGTCGATCCAACTTAGAACCATTTCGGAACTCTAAGTTGAAATTTTGACTAGATTCCGGTCTCGGTGAGACGGAATCTAATTAATATTCTGTTTAATTATAAACTATGCTAACACTCTGTTTTACAGGATATATAATTTTCATTTGCCTCCGGACTAACATTTTCTTGCAAGAAGGAGATTGCTGAAAAACAAGGGTCCGGGCGCTCGGAAGGGATCCGGGTGCCCGGAGGCAAGTTTTATCCTCCAACGCACGTCGACATGTGGAGCTTCGTGATTCGATGGGCTGCGTCACATTCTAGGCGCCCGGAAGGGATCCAAGCTGTAAAGCCCGAAAAATTCCCGAATTTATTTTAGAATTATTCTAGGATTTTTGTGGAAATTTTAGATATTTTTCCGGAATTTTACGAGTATCGGAAGTAGCAAAAAGAATTGGAAACGAAAACGGCCTAAGCGAGAATCGAACCCGAGACCTATGGTTTAAGGGATAATGTTAGTAACCAGTGAACCCAGCAGGGCCGTGCTGAGAGAAAGGAGAAACATTTATATTTATATTAGAGTTGGACCGGAATTACCACATGATATAAATAGGAGGTTTAAGTGGGTTGGTTTATTTCTAATTGGTTCGTGACCTTCTCCATACCCTCACCGAGACCCTCTCCCTCTCCCGTTTCTTTCTCTCGGCGCAGCAAAACAAAGCAAGGGAAACCTAGGGTTCCTTCCCTAGGATCGTGTGTTCACTTTCCAGCGACAACACCCGTACGAAGTCGGTTCTTCTCCGCGAGAGGAACGCGAGGACGTAAGCGGTTCGTCGAACGGAGCAGTTTTCCGGAAAAACCTAGCGGATAAATCGTAAGAAAACCTTGCGATTGAGGTAAGAAACCCCTCACCTGCAGTATAATTGCTCTCGCTTGTTAGTTTTGGCATTAGTTCAGTAATTTTACAGTTTTCGGTTTTAGGGTGTGCTTTTAGTGCACACCAAGCGTTCGGTAGAATGCTCAGTTCCGAAGGATGCACCAATAGGCGTCCTAACAGCATGTAAAATGAATTAGAAACATTTTACTCAGTTTATTATCAGATATTACAGCTAATGGATCAGATATCCATTGGGTGGGCTCCCACAGTAGCCTCTAGGTTCAGATAACCTAGCTCTAGGTTCAGATAACCTAGAACAGCAAAGTAAAATAAAACAGTATTCAGTATTTTACTTTTATTCAGTTGGCACTGTACTTGGATCAGATATCCATGGGCTGGACTCCCACAGTCGTCCCTAGGTTCAGATAACCTAGTAACCCTGCTGGATTCGGAACTTGCAATCCCGGGTCTCGTAGGGATGCGCGCACAGTAAGTACAGTTGCAAGGGCCCAACAGCATGTTTAGTATTTTCATCTATTATATGTATAGTTTTCAAATTTGAAACCAGTGATGAGAACACTAATTTAGCATTCAGTTCAGTTCAGGTTCAGTTTACATGATTTGAGTTCGTGTACAAATTTAGATATATGTATGACTAGTTCAATTTCAGGTTCAGTTCATATGTTATGCCATGCTTTGTGTGATACCATGCCATGCCATGCTTGCATGCTCATTTTGAGGTTTCAAACAGCATGTTTTGAAAACATAATTGCATCGTTGCATGTTTTTGTGAGGTAGATGGTTTCTTACTAAGCTTATTGGCTTACAGATACTATTTTTCTTATACTGCAGATACCGGTAAAAGAAAAGTGGTCTAGCGGAGGCTGGAGGACGATGCTACGATGATGTGTGTGTGCAAGGGGTCTGGAATAAAGATCCTTGGGTTCTATACGCTTTTATTTCAGTTTTAGCACTTAACATGTCTAGTTTCATACTTAGTCTTGTTACTAATTGTTCTAGCTTAGTAACTATGTCTTGTTTAGTTTATCATGTTTAGAACATTAGTACTTACATGCTAGAATGTATCTCCATTGTTTTAGAACTGTTGTGTGATGTTTTGGCACGCCAAAGTGCTGAAATCAGAACTCTCGAGTGAAATCAGACACTGATCGGTCCCCAGACCGATCAGGGTCTGAGC
The DNA here is from genome assembly GCF_018446385.1 of Zingiber officinale. Lineage (NCBI taxonomy): Eukaryota > Viridiplantae > Streptophyta > Magnoliopsida > Zingiberales > Zingiberaceae > Zingiber > Zingiber officinale. The sequence goes on along the minus strand of NC_056000.1, from coordinate 15,026,984 downwards.
TGTACCACTGGATCGGTCAGCCGACCGATCCAGCGAGATACAGAATGCTACTGTATCCTCCTGGATCGGTCAGCCGACCGATCCAGCTCGATACAGTAGCCTCGGAGAAGATTTCCAGGTGCCTGGATCGGTCAGCCGACCGATCCAGCATCGAAAGGTAGGCATCTCAGCGCCTCCAGGTGCCTGGATCGGTCTGCAGACCGATCCAGACACACCTGGATCGGTCTTGCCGACCGATCCAGCCTCTGCTGGATCGGTCCGTAGACCGATCCAGCAGGGCACAGAATCACGGCAAGTTTGATCGGTCCGTGGATCGAACAGCAGCTAGCTGGGAAGTTAGCTTTGAGTTCTAGCTCAGATGGGAGGTCAAGTATCCTCCTTAGCACATATACCCCTACCGGAAAGGTCTTGAACCCTTCCTTATAACAGCATGGGTGTACCAGTTGTCAGTTTAATAGAGTCAGTTAGAGAAATTTTATTTTACCCAGTTTTCCGCACAGTACGGCACAGCAGTTTCAGTAGTTAATGTAGCGATCCGGCTCACAACTTAGTACCCAGGAGTTGGGTCGTTACACAAGCGCTCGGAGCCTCCTATATAAGGAGGGTGAAGGCTAGAGCAAAGTTAACGGACAACACAAGATCTTCCATTGCTTGCTCTGCTATGCTCCTGCGACACTGCGACCAACAAAGTGCTACTTTTCTTTTTACTCTTTATCGTCGGTATTTCGTTTTTTCTTAAAATGCAATTCTGTACTTTACTCTTGTAATATTCCGAATTGCTAGTAGATTTCTCAACGAAAGCAAGTAGGAGTCGACATAGGCTCCGAACCAAGTAAAAAATTACCTGTGTTAGCGTTGCTTTAATTTTATTTATTCCGCTGCATACTTGATCTTCTTTACGATACTTTTTTAAATCGATATTCACCCCCCCTCTATCGAATTACACGATCCAACAAGTGGTATCAGAACGGGTACTGCTCTGAATTAGTGCAACCACCAATCGAGCATGGAGGGTTTCTTTTTAAAGAAAAATAGATATCATTTGTGTTTAAAATAAATCTTTACGCCTTTCGTTTTTCCCTCCAAAATCATTTTTAAAAAAGTCATTTTCATCTTTTCACCATTCATCAATATTAGCAAAATAGTGTATTTTTCAAAATTTGTAATAATATTTTTTAATATATTTTATTATTTTCAAAAAAATTATATATATTTTTTTGCATATTTCTTTATCTCCCACATTGCTTACCCCAAGACCAAGTCTTGAAAATTCTTTCTTGTCTATTTTTTTTTTTTTGCATATACCAATGTCTATTCAAGAAGGACAGAGCATCCACGAACCACCACCATACGATCAGGAAGATTTCAACTACTGAAGGCGAAGAATTGAATGTTTCTTAGGAAGTCTAAACTTTGATTATTAGCTGATATTGAGAAAACCTTCTTAGAACTCAAAACTAAACAAAAATATAAGTAAAATTATTTGTAATGTTTTACCTAACAATATTTTATGCAGACTAGAAAAGTACAAGAATGCATATGAGCTTTGGACCTAGTTGATCAAGCTTCACGAGGAGCCGATGGAGCTAGAGGATCAAGTCGAACTAGAGTTCGAATCTGAGTCCGAATCCCCAAAGCCATCCTCAGAATCAGACCAAACAAGTTTTATGGCCTTAATGGCACAAGAAGAGGTGGAAGGATTTGAATCAGAGTTAGAACAAAAGTCAGAATTTGAATATGAGACGATGGTAGACAAGGAGGAGAATCCTAACAAGGATTTTAAAGGTAAATTTAAAAATTCAAAATTTAAATATCATTTAATATGTTTTAAATGTAGTAAAAGAGGATATTACAAAAGTAAGTGTCTCATCTATAAGACTCGAGCCACACAACTAGAGGTAAAGGAGAAGTCGACACCTAATGTTCAAAAAGGGAAGGAGCATATCCAATGCTTCAATTGTAAAAAGATGGGTCACTACAAACTTCAATGCCCAGAAAGAAGACCCAAGGATCCAGGGGGAGCAAAGGTTAGTAAGTTTACTATACATGGCAATCCAATTTTTTCTACACATGATAGTAAATTAGATAATTATCATTACTCTAGGTTGGATGTACCTCAACAATTAGATGTGCATGCTCAACCAAATAAATTAACAAATAAAAATCTAAGCAATAATTTGTTTAAGAAATTAGAAAAACAAATCAATCTTTTGAAAAATAAAATTCATAAACAAGAATAGATAATTGAATCATTAAATCTATACTTGAATTACAAGTCTAAATCAAATCTAAGATATAATCAAGTATCTTTTGATTATAAAATTAATCAACATATATAATTCAAACAATTTAATTAATTTAAAATTAAATTAAAACTTAAATTGAATTAAAATTAAAACTTAAAAAATTAAATTAAAACTTAAAACTTAAATTTAAATTCAAAATTAAACATTAAATCTTAACTAAAACAAATCTTAATCATACAAAAATCTTAAAAGAAAAATCAATAATTTAGAGAGAGGCTCCAGAATAGCTGGCACCTCCAAAATTAACTTATCCGACAGGGTAACCAAAAACTAACCTACCTAACAGGATAATTAGGACTAGTTTAAAAAGGGACAATAGTTTAACTTGACCTATGGTACTGGTGAAGTTTTGGATGATAGTATATTAGGGAAACTGTGTCTATGTATGTCTAGGAAGATATGGCTTCGACCCGGTGCATTTGGCTTAGTGGAACTAACTGAAGCTACCCCTTATGGATCCTAACTAGTTAGACCAAGGTTTTGTACTAAGTTCAGTGTATAGGGTTATTTGGGAAACCTCGAAGGCATGGTTACTCTAATGATGTCCAAGTGACTCACCATAGCCCAGAAGTTTATCCAAAGAATGTCTATTTGTTAAGCCCAAAGCTAAACCTGAATTTAACACAAAGTTAAACCAAACCCTGAAATTGAATCCAACTCATCTCACAAAAATTCTAGGATTCTCTGATTGAAAACCTATATCGAGTGAGATGGCTAAGGACTTCAAATCAAACCAAATCGAATCGAATCAAACCAAATCGAATCGAATCGAACCAAATCAAATCAAATCAAATCAAATCAAGCCAAATTAAACTAAATCTAATTAAAATTGAATTAGATCTAATCAAATTGAATTCAATTAAAAATTCAATTTCAAATTATTAACTTAAAAATCTATATAAAAATTATTTTAAAATTAACTTAAAAATATATTTTAAAAATCATTTTAAAAATTCTTTAAAAATCATTTTGAAAAATCCTTTGAAAATTATTTTAAAAATTATTTCAAAATTATTTTAAAAATTATTCAAAAATCATTTTAAAAATTATCTGAAATCATTTTTAAAAATTCTTTGAAAATTATTTTAAAAATTAATTTTAAAAAATTCTTTAAAAATAATTTTAAAAATTCTTTGAAAATCATTTTTAAAATTCTTTGAAAATTATTTTAAAAATTCATTTTAAAAATTCTTCGAAAATCATTTTAAAAATTCTTTGAAAATCATTTTAAAAAAAATCTTTGAAATCATTTTAAAAATTCTTTGAAAATCATTTTGAAAAATTCTTTAAAAATAATTTTTCTTTGAAAATCATTTTAAAAATTATTTTAAAAACTTTAAAATTATTTCAAAAATTGTCTTAAAAATTATTTTAAAAAACTTTAAAAATTGTTTTAAAAATTATTTTAAAAACTTTAATAAATTCTTTTAAAAATTCTTTTAAAAAACCTTTAAAAATTATTTTAAAAACTTTAATAAATTATTTTAAAAATTATTTTTAAAAAACTTTAAAAATCAATTTAAAAATGAAACTTAAATTAACTTAAAACAAAATTTTAAAACTTAAATTTGAATTTAAAATTAAAGCTTAATTTATAACTTAAATTTGAACTTCAAAGTTAAGCTTGAAATTTAAAACTCCATTTAAAATTAAACTAGATTAAACTAATTTAAAACTTAAATTTTAACAAATAATTAAAATTTGATTAAATAATTAATAAGTAAATAATTCAAACATTATTTGTACTCTAATGTACTTAATTAGCTTTACATTACAAAGTTAATTAAAACTTAATTTAACGCAATCAATCTTAATTTCAACATTAATCAAAATCTTAACTTCACTGTAATTAAATCATAATTTATCATTATTAACGATTGATTCAAATTGAACCTTAATAAATTAATACTAATTCTAAACTTAGCTAATCCAAATTAAACGTAACTTAGGTTACTTAATCAAAACTTAATGATTATGTAAATGAAAAACACAATATAAATTATAACTATTATTTTTAATCCATTGATATTAAGTCAATTAATATGAAATTTAATCTGACAAGTTAAGTAAAATAAAAGTTAATCAATAAATTATGGATAATGATTAACTATTATTAAAGTTTGTAACAAATTACTGAGAATAATTGATTATTGATTAATTTCAATAATCTCATTTTTACGAAACAATTATACCAAGTATATTTATTTACTTATGTAAATAATATACTCGATAAACATAAGTGTTATTAACACTGAATCCTTTAAACACTTAGGTAGAAAAATGTGTTAAGACTTTGAAGTTTAACCCAAAACTTAGTGTTAACTTAAGGGGGAGAGATAAATTAAGGGGAGTAAAAAAATTCAGGAGAATATCAAATTTAGAGAGTGAATCATTTTAAAAAAAAAATAAAAATAAAAATAAATTGTCTCCTAAAGTTTATTTAAATTTCTTAGATTGGTTTTCTAAAATTCCACCTCAATTTTTTTTAAATCTTACTTTAAATATTTTTCTAGTAAATATTGTCAAAAGTCTTATTTTAAAATTATGTCAGATTCAGGGGGAGGATCAATTGTCCTCGTACTTATTTTCCCATAAGTAAAAATATTTTGAAAAATATTTCCTTAAAAATATTTTAAATCTTAAAAAAAACTAACTAAGTTTTTTTAAAAAAATTGACTATTATTAGCTTTAAAAATCAGAATTTCCAAAGTTAATTTTGAAAATTAGATTTCACTTAGTTTTGAAGATTAGATTTTACAAATATTTAAAAATTAAATTTTTCAAAATTAGTTTTGAAAATTAGATTTCACTTAGTTTTGAAAATTGGATTTTATAAACTTAAGCTTGAAAATTGAGTTTATCCACTAAGTTCAAATTTAGATTATATAAACTTGGCTTTAATAATCTCACTTTTTTAAAAAAGATTGTATATATGAAACTTAGTCTTTATAATCCTTATTTTTGAAATATTGTGTTTATAAATTATTTTAAATTTGTAAAGCTTACTTTGAAAAGTAGGTTAATTTTACAAAGTTTATCTTTCTAAACTGAGCTATTTTGAGAAAGAATTTTTTAAAGCAAAAGTTTCAAAATCTCTCTATGATAAGACTCTCCCAAATCAATTTGACCTTAATTTAAATCTTCTATTGCACTGTCTTCTACTTCCTTAGATCGCTTATTTTTAGATATTCTGTGTTACTTTTTGATAAATGTCAAAGGGGGTGGGTTAGGTGGCTTAAGTTAGTTAAAATAAAACAACGAAATATCAAATAAGAATAACTTAAAAACCTTATCAATGCTTGTTTTACTTGCGTAATTTTTCACTAGCTTAATCCAAGTTATCATTGCATCAAAAAAGGGGAGATTGTTGGTGCGGTTAGCACTAGCGGTCTAACTCAAGTTTTGATGAATAACAAAGTAGGTTAAGTTAGTTTCATATTGATCTAACACTTCTATGAAGTGTTCAGGAGAAGCCCAGACGGGTCGACGGACTGACCTGACGTCTGGCACGAAATCCAGCTAGGTCGATGGGCTGACCTGATAATTGGTACAAAACCTAGACTGGTCAACGGGCTGACCGAATATTTGGCACGAAGTCCAGCTAGGTTAACGGGTTGACCTGATGCTGGCACGAAGTTCAGACGAGTCGACGGGCTGACCTGACGTCTGGCACGAAGTCCAGCTAGGTCGATGGGCTGACCTGATAGCTGGCACGAAGTCCAGACGGATCGACGGGTTGACCGGACGTCTGACAGGTAAGTTGAGGTAAGTCACTAGAAGGGGGTGACTGTGAGGACACATTCCCAGGAAGCGAACTTAGGCACCGATCCAACTTAGAACTATTTCGAAACTCTAAGTTAAGATCTTGACTAGATTTTAGTCTTGGTGAGACGGAATCTAATTACTATTCTATTTAATTATAAAGTGCGCTAACACTCTAGTTTGTAGGATATATAATTTACATTTGCCTCCAGACTAATGTTTTTTTGTAGGAAGGAGCTTGCTGGAAAACAACGGTCTAGACACCCGAAAGGGATCCGAGCGCCCGGAAGGGATCCGAGCGCCTGGAAGTGATACGGGCGTCCGGAGGCAAGTTTTATCCTCCAACGTATGTCAACACGTGGAACTTCGTGATTCGCTGGGCTACGTCACATTCCAGGCGCTCGGAAGGGATCCGAGCGCCCGGAGCCTCCTATATAAGGAGGGTGAAGGCTGGAGGAAAGATAACGGACAACACAAGATCTTTCATTGCTTGCTCTGTTGTGCTCCTGCGACACTGTGACCGACAAAGTGCTATTTTTTTTACTCTTTATTGTTGGTATTTCCTTTTTTCTTAAAAAGCAATTATGTACTTTACTCTTGTAATATTTTGAATTGCTAGTGGATTATCCAACGAAAGCACTCAATGAGTGCGGGCCTTGGAATAGGAGTCGACATAGGCTCCGAACCGAGTAAAAAATTACTTGTATTAGCGTTGCTTTAATTTTATTTATTTCGCTGCGTACTCGATCTTCTTTACGATATTTTTTTTAAATCGATATTCACCCCTCCTTTATCGAATTACACGATCCAACAAATTTGACCTAATATATTGAGAGCAATGATTTTTTTATATGAATATGTTCGAAAAATATAATTCGTATTAAAAAAATCAATGCTCTCAATATATTAGGTCAAATTGATATTTGAGGGCATGAATATAATCAGGAGAACTAAATGAATACATAGGAATTAGTTTTATATCAATTCGAGGATATTTGGTCCATCAGTTGATTTTGCACAAAACCTGCTGATAGACTAAATAATCTCATATTAACATGAAATCAACTCTTATGTGTTCATCTAATTCTCCTGATTATATTCATACCCTCAAATATCAATTTGATTCAATATATTAAGAGCATTAATTTTTTTTAACACAAATATGTTCAAAAAATTTAATTCGTGTTTAAAAAATCACTACTCTTAATATATTATGTCAAATTGACGTTTGAGTGTATAGATATAATCAGGAGAACTAAACGAATATATATGAGCTAGCTTCATATCAATCTAAGCATATTTAGTCCATTAGTCAATTTTGTCCAAAATTAGTTGATGAATCAAACGACCTCAGATTGGACATAAAACTAGCTCATTTATGTTTGATTAGTTCTCTTGATTATATTTATACTCTCAAATATCAATTTGACTCAATAATTTAAGAGTAGTAATTTTTTGAACATAAATGTGTTTAAAAAATTTAATTTGTATTCAAAAAATTAATATTTTTAATATATTATGTCAAATTAATATTTGAAAGCATGAATATAATCAGGAGAACTAGTCAAATACATAGGAATTAGTTTTATATTAATCCAAGATTATTAGGTCTATCCATCAATTTTGTCCAAAATTAAGTTTAATAAAAAAAAAATTAGTGGATTGATTTTTAAAATCAATCGACTTATTTTTTTAAATTTTGAAATTTCGATATAGAGAGAAATCGGTACTACTAGTAAAAAAAAAAAAGTAATCGTCTGATTTTCAAATAGAAAATTAATTTGATTGATTTTTTTATCAATCGACTGATTATAAGTAAAATAGAAAGTGAGTACTTAATTTAATTATTTTGAAACTACCTTATATAGTTTGATTATTTTGATACTTTACCTAATGATTCGGTAAAAAGTTGCTTTTTATTAAAATTTATATTTTAAATTCAACATTAAGTGATAATGGATAAATTTATGAATTGTGTGTGTATCTATGCCAATGGATGAAAACTATATGTGTGTGAATTAACTAATGAAAGTGAATATATTTATGTGAGTCAACAAGTTTCTTTGATATCTCTATCCAGGATCATAAATAAATTGAACGTTCTTAAATACGTTTGGAGTTTGATCATAAATAAATTGAACGTTTTAAGTATATTTGGAGTTTGATTTGGTAAGAATTTATTTTTATTTATTTAATATATACAAGATCAATCAATGTATAAGTTTAAACAACTCATTTAACTAAATAAATAAGTTTTGAACATATGTGTTCAATTTATTAACGTTCGTGAATAATATTCATGAATATGTTTGTGAATAACGTTCATGAACAATGTTTATAAACAACATTGTAAATATTATTCGTTAATAACTTTCGTCAATAATATCCGTGCACAATATTCATTAAATATATATTTGACAGATAAATTCATTGATAATTTTTTTTTAAAAAATACCAGTTAAATGTATATTTAGCTAAAACTTTTTAAAATAAATGACTGATAAATTTTTAAAAATACCTATCAAATATATATTTAATTGTAACTTTTTAAAAATAAATGGTCAATAAATTTTTAAAAAATAACCGTCAAATATATATTTGGCATGTAATATTTTTTCAAAAAAGTTATTGTATTTTCAATTAAATTCAATTATCTGTAAAAATATATTTGGCTGCTAAATTTAATTAAAAACTATTTCTATATAATAATAATCAATAAATTTTAACAAATAATTAAATAATAGATAGAAAGATGAATTTTATCTTTACTAGTAAATTATTCAAAAATGGCAACTCTAGTCAACGATCAAATCACTAATAACAGCATTCTACAATAAAATATTTAAGCAAAGTATCAAGTATTTAGATGATCTTCAAGTAATTCACTAGATTACTCATTAGTGTCGCATAAGGAGTTCTTGTAATTTTTTTTTTCTTGAGTTGTTAGGCCTTCAGTTCACATATATATGCCTGTGTAACAATTATCTCTCACATCTCTATGTGAAAGCCCCAGATGACGAGATAATTAAAGTGCATGACGACAACCTATAAAAAAATAAAAAATATCAATTCTTGGATAAGTTAAAATAATATATAAATATTAAATATTTAATTAATTTAATTTAATTCAAGTGTAAAAATACCTTAGAATGAAGATGTTGGAATAATAAGTTGATGAAGGAACAACTAATATGGTAATCCTGTTAAGTGTTGTTTATGAAAGTCCAGAAATAAAGGATTGTTCAACTGGTATGGTTAAGTTAATTTGTAAGCGGAGTGATTTGGGTGACATCTAAATTAAAAAAAAATAATTTAGTAGATTAATAATATAAATAAAAAGATTGAAAATAATATATATAGGTATAAATATGTTCAACAATCTTGGATGCATATCTAAATAATAAAAAATAGATATTTATTGGAATATAATTCTAATAATTTTTGTTGGATATATGTAAATGGAGAAGAGGTGGAAGAGGAAAAAAGTTTTATTGTGAATAAGACTTTAGTCCTATATTTGGAGTTTCAAGGCATTTTGATTGATTTATATTGATTCACATGCTTTGATGATGTGAACAAATATATAGGGAGAGACTCTCTTCATGTATGGATACACAAGGGGTGCAAATCCAGGGCCCGGATTATACTGAAAGGCAAAATTTACTCAAGTAGAACAACTAACCTTTTGCTGCTTGTGTAACGAATGCATTAAAGAAAAATTAATATAGAATCAAAACGGTCAAGCGAACAACTCATCGAGCAATGATAATTAATGTTGTCATTAGGGCTGTAAATGAACAAGCTTGGTATTAGGCTTGGTAAGAGCTTGTTTATGGAATAGTGTTCACGAACCATATTCATTAATAAAACTCTTTTCAATAAGCTAAATAAATACTAAAATAAAATAAATAAATAAATTTAAATTATCAAGTTCAATAATCAATCAAACAACTAAAAATTTCAAACAAGCTTGAATTGAGAGCTTGATAACATCTAAACGAACCAAGCTCAAGCCAAGCTCATGCCAAGCTTGAATTGAGAGCTTGATAACATTTAAACGAATCAAGCTCAAGCCAAGCTTCAAACAAGCTCAAGCTCATAAAAAATAAACCAAGCCAAGCTTGAATACTCATTTCAAAAGCTTAGTTCATTTTAAGCTCAACTCAACTCAGCTTGGTTACCTTATCAAACAAGCTTGAATACCCCAAAGCTCGGCTCAGCTCGACTTATTTACAGCCCTAGTTGTCGTTGATATGAGCTCCTATATAAGGAGGTTGTCTCGTCGAGTAATGATCATTAATTGATCATTAATATTGTCGTTGATCTGAGCTCCTATATAAGGAAGTTGTGATCATAAGAAGGTAGGAATCACGGCTATGATATCAATCTCCCCTGCAAAAGGGTTGAACACATATCGTATCACCCACATCTTTTTAAGAACTCAAACTCCCTGACTCAGACATAGCCAAGGTCAAAATATATCTGGTTGTAATATCAATCTCCTCCTGCAAAAGGGTCAACCATATATTATATCATCCATGTCCTTTTTAGGGCTCAAACTCTCTTGATTCGGACATAGTCGGGGTTGAAATTTATCCAACTAAGATATGAATCTTCCCTTTGCATAAGGGTTAAGCATATATTGTATCGTACATGCCCTTTTCACCCCCCCCCCCCCAACTTGGATATAGTCAGGATCAAGACTGTAGGTCCCAGTGAAACCAGCTAGAGGGAGTGAATAGTCCTACCAATTAGATTAACACTTTCTTTTGCTTTCTTTCTTATCAAGGGCACACTGATAGTTTAAACAAAGTAAATAACATAAAGAAAAAGTAAGAGACAAGAAATTTTACTTGGTTACTGTTGGAGCAATCCCAATGGTCCGTGCAACCATGTGTTTTGATGTTTGAGCAAATGGTTTAAGTTAGGTTTACCCTTGTTATTTGATATGTGTATGTTGTTAGAGTGTATACTAAAAGCTTAGCTTTTGGTATAAACATTTATCTAGAAATAAGAATCACATTGGTCAAATATCTACATTTATAATAAATGTAGTTGTTCAATTAATTTATATTGTTGATAACATGGTGTATGGTGTCACACACAGAAGATCATGTTATCAGTTCTTTATAAATTATAAACAGTTGCTCACGATTAAGATGGAAACGAACAAACCATTGGAATAGTCGCAGTGTAATTAGGTATTAGTTTATCTTGACTAATAAATTACACTTGTACACTCTAAGTGTATTGAGTAGGACCGTTTTAGGTAAGTTCTTTTTATACTGACTTGATAAAAGAACTAGACCTTAGTTATTATGGAAGTGTGTGCTCTTAATCCTAATATAATAACAAGCACATATATTTGATATTTATTTCTTTAATTTATCAATGGGTGAGATTTAGTTCGATAAATCAATAAGCTCGATAAGTTGGGAAATGATATCACTTATAGTGTGTGTTATTGATTATAGAAGGAATCTATGTCCTAGTAATCTAGGTTGATAATGTCCCCAAGAGGAGCTCATAAGGATTGTCATGTTAAACCCTACAGGTGGATTTAGTCCGACATGACGATAAGGTTGAGTGGTACTACTCTTGGACTAAGATATTAATTAAGTGAGTTGTCAGTAACTCATTTAATTAGTGGACATTCGACATCTTAAACACAGGGAGCCTAACACACTCATAATAAGAAGGAGCCCAAAATATAATTTGGGATTGGTGCGGTAGTTCAATAATAGTTCTTTAGTGGAATGAATTATTATTGATGGAATTAAGTTGTGTGTTCGGGGCGAACACGGGAAGCTTAATTTCATCGGGAGACCAAAACCAATTCCTCCTCTCGGTCCCTATCGTAGCCTCTTGTATATAGAGATTTATACTCACCACATACCCACCTTCTTACCCAACCAATAGGGGCCAGCCAAGCTAAGCTTGAAGCTCAAGCTTAGGGTCGGCCAAGCCTAAAGGTTGAGCCTTAAGGTGGCCGGCCAATAGCTTGGAGCCCAAGCTTAGGTGGACGGCCACATCATATTAAAAAAGGATTTTTGTTAAAATTATTTCTTATGTGGATATCATGGTTTTAAAAAAAAGTTTAAAATTTAAATCTTTCTACAAAAGATTAAGAAAAGATTTGTAATCTTTCCTTATTTGTAGATTGAAAGGTAGATTTTAATTTTGAGAAAACTTTTCTTTTTTAACCATGTTCATGACTTAAAAGAGAGTTTAAAAATTAAATATTCTCTTTTATAAGTTTCTACAAAAGATTAAGAAAAGATTTGATATCTTTCCTTATTTGTAGATTAAAAGATATTTTAATTTTTAGAGATAACTTTCTTTTTATCCACATGTTTAAAAGAAAGATTTTAATTTATAAAATTTCTTTTTTACAAACCACCGTGAAGGGAAAAATTATTGGAGAAATTTTTTATAAATTTCCGGAGACAAATTAGGAAGTTTTAATTAATTAAAACTCTCATTGTTTTGTTTTTAAAGTGGTTGGCCATTGCAAATTGAGAAGAGAAAATTATTTTTAATTAAATAAATTTTCCTTTTCATGGAAAAAGAATTAAGGAAGTTTTTATTTAAATTTCCTTATTGCCAAGACCAAGGATTATAAAAGAGGGGGTAGAGGTGCCTTCATGGGTGAACGACTCTATTATTCTTCTCCTCTTTTTTCCTCCTTGGTGGCCGACCCTAGCTTCTCCCTCTTCTCTTCTTCTTGTGGCCGGCGGCAACCCCTCTTGGAGCTCTTGATGGTGGCCGGTTCTAGCTAGGTGAAGAAGGAGAGAAAGGAGGTTTTGTTTCTTGCATCCCTTGGAGCTTGGTGGTGGTGGCCGGACCTCTACTTCTCTTGGATAATTGTGGTGGCCGAAACCTAGAAGGAAGAAGAAGGTGCTTGGTGGTTCTCGTCTCGGAGGATCGTTGCCCACACAACGTCCGAGGTTAGAAGAGGAATACGGTAGAAAATCAAGAGGTTATTTTTGCTTACAAAGAAAGGTATAACTAGTAATTGTTTTCCGCATCATACTAGTTTTTCTTTGTATAGTTATTTTTGGAAATACCAAACACAAGAGGCATATGATTCTAGAGTTTTCGGATTTGTTTCAAATTTGTGTTTCTTTTGTTTTATTTTTCGAATTTGTGATTCGATTGTTCTTTTTGGTTAAACCTAGAGTTATTTATGGAAATTAAATATTAGCTTTCCATAAAAGGCTTTGTCTAGGCGGTGGTGGTTGCTCCCATGTCCAAGAAGGTCATGTGCCTCGTCATGCAGTCCTGGAAGCCAATTTTGGAAATTAATATTTAATGGAATTAATAACATAGGTGGATTTGAATCAATAGTGTTAAGCTCCGCTTGCGATTCAAATTTAAACCATTAAGAACAGATAAGTTAAATTTGGAATCAATGATGTTAAGTTCCATCTGTGATTCCTAATTTAACTTCTAAAGAACACAATAGGTTATTTAAGGAAAGGTTCAACACTTGTGTAAAAAAAATTGTACAGTGGAACCGGTACGTTTTCCTAGGACTAACTACATATGTTAGTGTGCAGGTTTATAGGATACACATGTGATTCAGGTTGATGGCTTCGGGTTCGGTGAAGGATGACATTGGGGATGAGCCGCGGGCTTGTATGCATTCGAGGGACCGTGGACAAGGCAGCAAGGACAAGGGTCGAGAGAAGCGGCTTCGAGGCATACGCGAAGGATGGTATTGGGGACGAGCCGCGGGCTTGGATGCATCTGAGGGATGAGAGCCAAAGGAAGTAGGTTTGAAGGAAAGAGGTCAAAGCTTCAAAGAAGAGTCAAGTGAGTCATGAGGGTCCGAGTGCTGAGAGAAATGTACTCGGGATGGGAACCCTAGGTATAGGGTTGTACCAATCGACTGGTACTGGGATCAGTCGATTGGTGGTGAGCACAGAAGCTCTTTGTGCCTGAAATGGCTGGGATCAGTCGACTGGTCCTGGGACCAGTCGATTGGTAGATAGCCGTTGGCATGCCGTTGGGTTGGCACTAGTCGACTAGTGCAAGGACCAGCCGACTGGTAACGGGCAAATCAGCTTGCTGATTTCTTCCAAGCTCTATAAGAAGGAGCTTGGAATGGTTGGCCAAGGTGACGAAATTAGAGGTGGTCAACCCTAATTAGTAGCCACCAAAAGCTCTCAAGTGTTTGTAGAATCCAAGAGGTCTTAGTGTGTTTATGGTGAGGTTTCTCCACCCACAAGGAGTGACTTGAGATAGTCAGAGTTTGCCGGGGGCTAATCCACCGACAGATAGGGATCGCCCACCTTATGGACAGCCGTGGATTAGGAGCCCTAATCTCCGAACCACGTTAAATGATCGTGTAGCTTGGTCTGATTTCTTTCCTTGTCTTTAGATTGGCTTTCGTATTCGTATTTGTATTCTGCTGTGCTAACGAATACGTAGGGAGCAAACAATTTGGGGGTGTCGTCCATTCAACCTCCCTTCTAGCCGGTCGCACGATCCTCCCCAACAAGTGGTATCAGAGTCAGGCCGCTCTCCATTGGACTAACCGCCAAGGAAGCAAAGATGACCGACTTGATTGATCCGCCGAAGTTCGAAGGAGGAAGCTTATGGGACATCACCTTTTGGATGGTGAAGATGAAGAACTTCTTCAAGACGGATTGGGACACAATGATGGTGGTGGAGGAACCATTTGAAGTTTCAAAGGACAAAAAAGGGAAGAAACTCCGACCACGACATTGGATGGAGGAGAAAACCACACGATTGGAGGCAAATTCAAAGGTAATATCAATTTTAATTGATATGTTGCCTAATGATGTTATGAGTCGTGTAGGTAAATATGAGAATGCCCATGAATTGTGGAGCAAAGTGAAAAAAGTTCTAGGAGAAGAACTTTTACCTACACACGAAGAAAAAAATCCGAAGAAAAGGATGAAGTGGCTCAAGTAGAGAAGGAGCAACCGGAAGTTGATTCATGCTCAACTTCCGAGGAGGATAAGGATGAAGAAAGGTCATCCACAAGTGTGGATGAGGAAGATGAGATAGCATCTACATCCTCAAGGGTTGAAGAAGAGTCTAAGACGAATGAAGAAGAAATCAACCTAGTGAGCACCTCCACCGAAGCAAAGTCAAAGGACCACATTATGTACTTCGGGTGCAATGAGAAGGGACATTACAAAAGTAGATGTCCTATAGGTAAGAAAGAGGTATCTCCTAAACTCAATTCAATTTCTTTCAAATCTAATTTGAGTTGTAGGAAGAAGAAGGAGAAGAATCACATTGATGCTTCACGTGTGGTGAGATGGGATACTACCACACAAGATGCCCAAGGAAGGGAGAGATCAAGAAGTTGGAGCATTTGAAGAAGTGGGAGAAGAAGAAAAGGAGCTTGAATCAAGGGGGAGCTTCAAGGGCAAGGGAGGTATACCCTAGTTTGAAGTGTAATTCAAATTCAAATTCAAATTCTTATATCCCCATGCATGCTAGGAAAAATAATGATTATCATTATATAGCAATGAAAAATTTTAGATTTAGATATCATGATAGGAATGGGGTAAATGTTAGAGATAACCCTAGGAGACCTATGCATGATAAATCTAGAAACAGTAGACCTAAGGAAAACCAAGGCATTAATCCCAAGAAGGGGAGACATATGCCTAGGAATGGTAGGTCTAGGAATGTCCAATGTGGACAAGTCAATTCTAGGTTTAGGAACCTAGAAAGGGAGAATCAAGCTTTGAAGTCAAAGCTTGATAAGTTAGAACAATTCCTTAAAAGATTCAATGTTGGATCTAAGGAATTAAGTATGGTGTTGGGTAGTCAAAGATTCAACAATGATAGATCGGGTTTGGGATACCGATCTAGTCCCTCTAAGGCCAAGGAGAGATCATATGCTAGGGTGGCAGATGATCATGGCAAGGGAGATTCATCCAAGGCGAAAAAGTCTTATGCTAGGGTTGCATATGACTATAGCAAGGAGAAGTTAATAAATGACAAAGGAAAGTCATTTAAAGGTAAGGAGAAATTAACCAAGGACAAGGTGTCCAAGGTTAAGAAGGTTAGGTTTGTGGGTCATGTGTCACCGGAGGTGCACCAATGTACGTGGCCTAGCCATTGTAGATGAGTCACCTAGGGAGGTGGCTAAGGTTAAGAGCTCTAGGGGGGCTCAAAGAGTCAATTTGGGACCCATGGCAAATGGATCTCAAGTGGGTATTACTTGAGATTCTAGATGAGTCATGAAATGCGCCAAAAGGTTTGAAGACGGATTTGAGTCTCAACCTTAGGAAATTAGCACAATTGGGTTGTATTTCATGCAAGGAAATATGACATTGAGGTCATATTACATGATAATTGATTTTGGATGTATAGATGTCATATAAACCAATGCTAGGGATGCATTGTGGGTTGGTATGGGCAAATACATCAAGAGGAAGCCAAAACTAGGACTTTAGGTCAAGGTTCAATTGAACCATTTAGCTAATTTTGGATTTTGTGTCAATTTTAGGATTGGTGATAGATATATTTTGTAATGTATTTTTTCCAAGTATACATGGGTACAATAGACCTCTCCATAAAATTTGGAGATTTTTTTAGGTCTGTGGAATTTCTGGTGCATTTCTGAAGTTGGTCAAAAATGATTGATTTTTTCAGAAATAGGGTACCAGTCGACTGGTGCAGATACCGGTCAACTGGTAACAGTGTTTTTGAGCACAGAATGTCTCTGTAAGCTCATTTTGATGAGGGCAATAGACTGATGCCGAGACCAGTCGACTGGTAACAGTATTTTTTTTACCACAGAAGACTTCTGTATGGTTGTGTCGAAGGGGGCAGTCGACTGGTACTCAGGGGCAGTCGACTGATACCAACCTGAAAGTGTTTTTCAGCGCTGATCTTGACTGTGTCAACTCATTTAGATGTATAAGATCCATGGGGGATAAATACATGAGTTTAGTGTCAGTTTGGATGATAAATTTTCAACAATTGGGATATTGTTAGAGAACTTTTTGGATGTTAGGCAAAGGGGGAGAAGTAAGGTTTAGTTAGAAAAACTTTAAGTGTCTTTGCGTAGGGGGAGCCTTGTGATAAGTTCTTAAAAATCCCTGTGGGAAAAACCTAGCTCATTGCGGGAGCTTAGGTGTAGGGAGAGCCCTGTGATAGGTTTCAATGCATGTTTGCATTTTGTTTCGGCGGTGTAAGTCCAAGTGTGTAGTCTTGGCAACGTAAGTCCATTCGGCGGAGTAAGTCCTGTAGGATCGAAAAGAATTTAGATATCTCCACAATATCATGATATTGTCCAATTTGGGCCTAAGCCCTCATGGTTTTGCTCTTGGGCTCTTTTGCTCTTGGGCTCTCCCCAAAAGGCCTCATGCCAATGGAGATATTTTTTCTCTTATAAACCCATGATCTTTCCCATGTGTTTCCAATATGGGACTATGTTTGCAACCTTGCAACCCCAACAAGTCCAAGTGTGTAACCTTGGCATCGTAAGTCCATTGTATTAGCATGTTTATTTGCTATGTGTTTTCCCTAACTTAAAAGTATTGCCAAACACCAAAAAGGAGGAGATTGTTGAAGCAATCCCAATGGTCCGTGCGACCATGTGTTTTGGTGTTTGGGCAAAGGTTTAAGTTAGGTTTACCATTGTTATTTGATATGTGTATGTGAGTGTGCAGGTTTGCAGGATACACATGTGACTCAGTTTGATGGCTTTGGGTCCGGTGAAGAATGACATTGGGGACGATCCGCGGGCTTGTATGCATCCGAGGGACCGTGGACAAGGCAGCAAGGACAAGGGCCGAGGGAAGCGACTTCTAGGCATACGCGAAGGATGACATTGGGGACGAGTCATGAGCTTGGATGCATCCGAGGGATGAGAGCCAAAGGAAGTAGGTTTGAAGGCAAGAGGTCAAAGTTGTAAAGAAGAGTCAAGTGAGTCGTGAGGGTCCGAATGCTGAGAGAAATGTACTCGGAATGGGAACCCTAGGTATAGGGTTGTACCAGTCGACTGGTACTGGGATCAGTCGACTGGTGGTGAGCACAGAAGCTCTCTATACCCGAAATGACTGGGACAGTCAACTGGTCCTGAGACCAGTCGACTGGTAGATAGCCATTGGGCTGACACCAGTCGACTGGTGCAAGGACCAATCGACTGGTAACGGGCAAATCAGCTTGCTGATTTCTTTCAAGCTCTATAATAAGGAGCTTGGAATGGTCGGCAAAGGTGACGAAATTAGAGGTGGTCAACCCTAATTAGTAGCCACCAAAAGCTCTCAAGTGTTTGTGGAATCCAAGAGGTCTCGATGTGTTTGTGGTGAGGTTTCTCCACTCACAAGAAGTGACTTGAGATAGCCGGAGTTTGCCGGGGGCTAATCCACCGACGGATAGAGATCGTCCACCTTACGGACAGCCATGGAGTAGGAGCCCTAATCTCCGAACCACGTTAAATGATCATGTAGTTTGGTTTGATTTCTTTCCTTGTCTTTAGATTGACTTTCGTATTCGTATTCTTTGTATTCTATTGTGCTAACGAATACGTAGGGAGCAAACAATTTGGGGGTGCCGTCCATTCAACACCCCTTCTAGCCGGCTGCACGATCCTCTCCAACAGTTACAACTAAGATGATTGTTAATCCAAGATAGTTGAAGCTTGCTAAAAATTCTCCTTTCATGAAAGTGGAGTAGCTTCTTACAATTGTTGAAAGCATAAAAACAAATAACAGAATTCAAATATAGTGTGTTGTATAGAATGAAGAGGACCATGGTTCTATCTATAGCTCACTTGGTCGAAACATAGATATTGATGAATAGCGAGTTCTAGGCGCCTCCACTGTGGCGCCTTATCTGCTCTGCAACGGCTCCTCAACGGCTTCGTGATAAGTCTCTTATTCATGCCCGGGCGCCTGGATCGATTTGGGGACCTCGAATATTGCTGAGATGGACCAAAATTTTATCCCCGCTACAACATCTCCAAAAGGGCGTCTTTTCTGGCCCAAGCTAGTCCGAGCACCCGGACTAGTTCGAGTGCATGGATAAGTTAACTTTGTGTTGACTTGTTTGGTTGCTGCTATGATCACTTAGGTGATTCTTCGGTCATCCAGAGTTGAGCTCACCGAAACCCAACTCTAGCCTTCTTGAGCAGACTTCCTTCCCGACCTCTCATCCCTTAGAAGTGTCATGTGGGTCATTCTCTTCCGCCGGTGTACTCTTTCACAACTCTTTGTCCCTCAGATGCACCGAACTTGTCAATGTTAGAGTGTATACTAAAAGCCTAGCTTTTTATAAACATTTATTTTGAAATAAAAAATCACATTGGTCAAATGTCTACATTTATATGCTAAGTGTAGTTGTTCAATTAATTTATATTGTAGATAACATAGCGTGTGGTGTCACACACAGAAGATCATGTTATAAGTTCTTTATAAATTATAAACAGTTTCTCATGACTAAGATGGATAGGAACAAACCATTGAAAAAGTCGTAGTGTAATTTGGTATTAGTTTATCTTGACTATAAAATTACACTAGTACACTCAGAGTGTATTGAGTTAGACCATTTAAGGTAAGTTCTTTTTATACTGACTGAATAAAAGAACAAGACCTTTATTATTATGGAAGTGTGTGCTCTTAATCATGATAAAATAACAAACACATATACTTAATATTCATTTCTTTAATTTATCAAAGGGTGTGATTTAGTTCGATAGATCAATAAGCCCGATAAGTTGAGAAATGATATTATTTAAATGGTGTGTTGTTGATTATAGAATGAAAATGTGTCCTAGTAATCTAAGTTGATGATGTCCCCAAGAGGAGCTCATAAGGATTGTCATGTAAACCTTGCAGGTGGACTTAGTTCGACATAACAATAAGGTTATGTGGTACTATTCTTGGAGATAGATATTAATTAAGTGAGTTGTCAGTAATTTATTTAATTAGTGGGCATTCTATATCTTAAACACAGGGAGATTAACACACTTATGATAAGAAGGAGCACATATAGTAATATGGGATTGGTGCGGTAGTTCAATAATAACTCTTTAGTGGTATGAGTTATTATTGATGAACTCGAGTTGGGTGTTCGGGGTGAACACAGGAAGCTCAAGTTCATCAGGAGACCAAAACCAATTCCTTCTCTCAGTCCCTATGTTAGCCTCTTATTTATAAAGTCTTATACCCACCTATACCCACCTTCTTACCCATCCTAAGGTGGCCGGCCAAGCCAAGTTTGGAGCCCAAGCAAGGGCCGGCCAAGATCAAGCCTTGATGGAGCAAGTAGGTGGCCGGCCCTAACTTAGAGCCCAAGTAGGTGGCCGGACATAATAAAAAAAAAAGGTTTTTTATTTTTTAAAAAATCTTTCCTTATGTGGAAGTCATGATTTAAAAGAGAGTTTAAAAATTAAAATTTTTCCTTTTATAGCTTTCTACAAAGGATTAAGGAAAATGTTTGATATCTTTCCTTATTTGTAGTTTAAAGGAAGATTTTAATTTTTGATAAAACTTTCTTTTTTATAATCATCCACATGTTAAAAGAGAGATTTTAATTTATAAAACTTTCCTTTTATAACCAACCATGAAGGAAATTTTAAAAAAGAAAATTTTATTTTAAAAAATTTCTGGAAACAAATTAGGAAGTTTTAATTTTGTGTTTAAAACTTTACTTGGTTGGAGGAGATGGTGGTGGTCGTCCATTAAGGGATTAAAAGGAAAATTTTAATAAAATTTTCCTTCTTAAACATTGGCAAGGAATATAAGGAAGTTTTATTTATAAAACTTTCCTTATTTGCCAAGACCAAGGAATATAAAAGAGAGGGTAGAGGTGCCTCACCTCATAACATATGATATAGTATTCCTCTCTTCTATTCCTTGGTGGTGGTCGGCCCTCTCTTCCTCCTTTTCTCCTATTCTTCTTCCTTGTGTGGCCTGCGACATCTACATCTCAAGGAGCTTGGTGGTGGTCGGCCCTCTCTTCCTCCTTTTTGTAGGACCGATGCGGCCGGGTAGAAGGGGGGGGTTGAATAGCCCTGAAAAATCAAACACAACCCTTTCTCGTACGATTAAGCTAACACATAAAAAATAGATTAAACAGAAAATAAAGCATAAAAACGAGGCACCGAATTTGACTTGGTTACAACCGGGGAGGTTGTTAATCCAAGGATGAAGATCGCACTAAGAGCTCCTTCAGGCGGAGAAGCCTCGTTTACAGCAGTGTAAGCACAGAAAGACAGAAGCTAATCTAAACAGTGGAAGCACACAAGTGTTGTTTACAATTTCTGAACTGATGAAGAGCTTCTGGACCAAGGCTATATTTATAGCCTTGGTCGGGGCGCCTGGAAGGGTTCCGGGCGCCCTGGGGGGGGATAAAGTTTTATCCCCCAACGTTCAAATCACGTAAATCGCGATCTTGGTCAAAATCAGGGTCCGGGCGCCCGGAAGCATTCCGGGCGCCCCGGACAGCTCCGGGCGCCCGGATTGGTTCCGGGCACCCCGGAGCAAAAAGTCAACTACGGTTGACTTTTTGTCCGGGACCACTTCTCCGTTAAGTCCCCGTCCCGGTCCGGGTCTTTGTTAGAGTGTATACTAAAAGCCTAGCTTTTGGTATAAATATTTATCTAGAAATAAGAATCACATTGGTCAAATGTCTACATTTATGATAAATGTAGTTGCTCAATTAATTTATATTGTAGATAACATGGTGTGTGGTGTCACACACAGAAGATCATGTTATTGGTTCCTTATAAATTATAAACAGTAGCTCACGACCAAGATGGAAAGGAACAAACCATTGGAAGGTCGTAGTGTAATTAGGTATTAGTTTATCTTAACTATATAATTACACTAGTACACTTAGAGTGTATTGAGTAGGACCATTTGAGGTCGTTCCTTTTATACTGACTTTATGAAGGAACAAAGACCTCAATTATTATGGAAGTGTGTGCTCTTAATCCTAATATAATAACAAGCACATATATTTGATATTTATTTCTTTAATTTATCAATGGGTGAGATTTAGTTCGATGAATCAATAAGCCCGATAAGTTGGGAAATGATATCACTTATAGTGTGTGTTGTTGATTATAGAAGGAAACTGTGTCCTAGTAATCTAGGTTGAGAATGTCCCCAAGAGGAGCTCATAAGGATTGTCATGTTAAACCCTGCAGGTGGACTTAGTCCGACATGATGATGAAGTTGAGTGGTACTACTCTTGGAGCTAGATATTAATTAAGTGTGTTGTTAGTAACTTACTTAATTAGTGGACATTTGTTATCTTAAACACAGGGAGACTAACACACTCATAATAAGAAGGAGCCCACAATGTAATTTGGGATTGGTGCGGTAGTTCAATAATAGTTCTTTAGTGGAATGAATTATTATTGATGAAATTAAGTTGTGTGTTCGGGGCGAACACAGGATGCTTAATTTCATCGGGAGACCAAAACCAATTCCTCCTCTCGGTCCCTATCGTAGCCTCTAGTATATAGAGATTTATACCCACCGCATACCCACCTTCTTCCCTATCCAATGGGGCCGGCCAAGCTAGCTTGGAACCCAAGCTAGGGCCGGCCAAGATCAAGTGGATGAGTCATGTAGGTGGCCGGCCAAAGCTTGGGTCCCAAGCTTAGGTGGCCAGCCACTAGAATATTAAAAAGGATTTTTATTAAAATTATTTCTTATGTGGATATCATGATTTTAAAAGAGAGTTTAAAAATTAAAAATTTCCTTTTATAGCTTTCTACAAAAGATTAAGAGAAGAGATTAATCTCTTTCCTTATTTGTAGTTTAAAAGGATGGTTTTAATTTTTTGTAAAAACTTTCCTTATTTGTAAATCATCTACATGTTTAAAAGAGAGTTTAAAATTTGAAATCTTTCCTTATTTGTTGATTAAAGGAGGATTTTAAATTTTAAGAAAACTTTCTTTTTTAACCATGTTCATGATTTAAAAGAAAGTTTAAAAATTAATAATTCTCTTTTATTAGTTTTTACAAAAGATTAAGAAAAGACTTGATATCTTTCCTTATTTGTAGATTAAAAGAGATTTTAATAACTTTCTTTTTATCCACATGTTTAAAAGAAATATTTTAATTTATTAAATTTCCTTTTTATAAACCAATCATGAAGGGATTAAATTATTGGAGAAATTTTATAAATTTCCGGAAACAAATTAGGAAGTTTTAATTCTTGTTTTAATTAAAACTTTCCTTGATTTGGGGCTTGAGGTGGCCGGCCATTGTATTTGAAAAAGAAAATTATTAAATAATTTTTCTTTTCAATGGAAAAAGAATTAAGGAAATTTTTATTAAATTTTCCTTATTTGCCAAGACCAAGGATTATAAAAGAGGGGGTAGAGGATGCTTCAAGGTGAACGACTCTATTCTATTTTTCTTCCTCTTTTCCTTGGTGGTGTGGTCGGCCCTTCCTTCTTCTCTTCTTCTTCTCTTTGTGGCCGAACCTCTTCATGCTTATGGAGTTTTAATTGGTGGCCGGATCTAGCTTGAGGAAGAAGGAGAGAAAGCCTACATCCCTTGGAGCTTGGTTGGTGGAAAAGATCTTCATCTTTTGGAAGCTTTGTGCCTGGCCGAAATTTGAAGAAAGGATAAGGTGCTTTGGTGGTTTCTCATCTCGGAAGATCGTTGCCCACACAACATCCGAGGTTAGAAGAGGAATACGATAGAAGATCAAGAGGTTTTTCTAAAAGGTATAACTAGTATTTTTTCTTTCCGCATCATACTAGTTATTTTTGGAAATAATACTAAATACAAGAGGCATACGATTCTAGAGTTTCAAATTTGTTTTCGATATAGTGTTCTTTTGTTTTTCTTTTCCCTGTAATTTGATTGTTCTTTTCGGTTAACCTAAAGTTATTTTAGGAAATTAAATATTAACTTTCCATAAAAAGTTTTGTCTAGTCGGTGGTGGTTGCTCCCATATCCAAGAAGGTCATGTGCCTCGCCACGTCAGTACTGGGAACCAATTATGGAAATTAATATTTAATGGAATTAATAACTTAAGGTGACTTGGGTCGAACGTGTTAAGTTCCGCAGGAGATCCAAGTCAAAACCTAAAAGAACAAATAGATTAAGTTTTGGATCAAACGTGTTAAGTTCCGCAGGTGATTCAAAATTTAATTTAAAAGAACACATGGTAGCTAGGAAAAGGTTCAGACCTTTGTACAAAATTTTTGTACAGTGGAACCTCTAGGTTTTCCGAGTAGCAACCAACAGTCTTCTGCTCCGGATCCGCTTGATTGGGTGATCTCTGACATCCGGAATAGGGCTCACCCGAACCCATCTTCCGGTCTTCTCGAGCGTGCTTCCCTCCGGCTTCTCGTCCCTCGGAATTGCCGCGTGTCCCTTCTCGTCCACCAGCGTACTCATCCGCAGACTTCGTCCCTCGATCGCACCCCGTGCCGACCTTCGCGCTAGCTGCGTCTCTTGCTCCCTGAGCAATCTTCCGCTCCGGCTTTCGTACCTCGGAACCATCGCGCGCACTTCCTTCTCGTCCGCCGGTGTACTCTTCCGCAGCGCCTCGTCCCTCGGACGCACCGCGTGCCGTCCTTCTCGCTAGCTGCGTCTTCCGCTCGAGTACCTGTGCTCCTAAGCTCCTGCACACTTAGACACAAGGTTAGAAAATAACAGAACCTAACTTAACTTGTTGATCACACCAAAACCAACCTTGGGGTTCCAACAATCTCCCCCTTTTTGGTGTGATCAACCCAAGTTAAGTTAGGGTTAACTAGACAAAAAATAAACTAACTAAATTTACAATTTAGTGCACAAAGATAGAGAAAAAAAATGGTTTTAGGCTACCTCCCCCTAGACTTATACTTATCCTTCTCCCCCTTTGATCACAAAAAAAATAGGGTTCAAAAAAAAATCTAAGGGTTAAAGACATAGAAAATTTTGAAAAGCTACCTTAAAAAAAATTTCTAAGTCAAAAGATTCTAAGTTAGAAAAAGAATTTTGCAATCAATAAAACTTAATTAAATATTTTGAAAAATATTTTTGAATCAATAAAAGCAGAAAAAACTCTAAGTAAAATTTTAACTTAGGAAAAAATAATTTTTGAAAATTTTTCTAAACACTCTAAGTAAAAATTATTTTTGAAAATAGAATTTTAAAAAAAATTAATTATTTAAAAAAAATTTATGTCAAAATTTTGAAACATGTTTGAATAACTTTTTAAAGCATTAAATAATTCTAGTATTAATGCTTTATTAATTAAATATTTATTTCAATATTTGGCTTCCAGGCAGTGGCGAGGCACTAGACCTTCTTGGTTATTGGAGCAACAACCACTTTCTAGTCAAAGCCCATAAAGAAATTTTTGTTTAATTTTCTCACTTAAAGCGCTAACTTTGATTTTAAAATTTACACCAAGCAAGATTTAGGAACCCAATAAAGGTTCCAACCTACTGGATTAACTAAAAATTTCTTAGGGACATATTTTCTAGAGATATTTTTAATTTGTCCCTGGTGATATCTATAATACCAATTCAAATTATTGAACCTTCTAAAATTGGTTTTAGATGAGCAAGCAGAGTTTTTCAAGTTTTCTACTTGAATTTTTAAATTTTGAATTTCTAATTTTAATTTTTCATTTTCTAAATTTGATTTATCTAGCATTTCTAACGGACAAGATGTGACTAATATTGCTTTTAAATCTTTATTTTCATTTTCTAATTTGCAGCAATCTTTTGTTAAAATTTTAATGAATTTAAACATTTTATCAGGAGGAAGAGATCGTACCTCACTTACCTTGCCGATCTCGTTGTCGGTTTCTCCCCCTGAACTGCTGCTCTCTTCGGACGTGGCTCCCCCTTCATCGATGCTTTCGATGCTCATTTCGGAAGAGCTTGACTCGCAGTCGTCGTCTTGATGACTCGCCATTAACGCGAGCCCGGAGAACTCCTCGACTTTCGATTCCGACGACGTATCGTCCCACGTCGCTTTTAGGGCCTTGCGCTTTTGGATAGGCTTCTTACCCTTGTCCTTCCCTTTGTTCTTCAGTTTAGGGCAATTGTCCTTGACGTGCCCTTCTTCATCGCAATGGTAGCAGCGATGGTTCTTTTCTTTCTTCCCTGCGGATGGTTAGATTTCCTAGATTTACAAATATTTTTAAATCGTCTTACCATCATTACCATTTCCTCGTCGTCGAGAGAAGATTCTGACTCAGGTTCGTCTCTCGAAGCTTTAAGGGCGACATTATTCTTGGGCTCCTTCGGACCTGCACATCTTGACTCATGCACTTCAAAAGTTGAAAAGAATTCGTCTAATGAAATTTTTTCTAGATTTTTTGAAATGTAAAAGGCATCTACTAGTGATGCCCATTTTGAGTTTCTAGGAAAGGAATTTAGGGCATACCTTAGCGAATCTCGATTACTTACCTCTTCTCCGAGATTCGTAAGTCTGGTGATGAGTTCCTGAATCCTCGAGTGTAGATGTGCAATTGTTTCACCTTCTTCAAATCGGAGGTTTGTAAGCTGGTTACGAAGTAAATCCCGTCTTGCAAGTTTGGCTTCGGATGTTCCTTCGTGTAACTCCAGGAATTTCTCCCAAAGCTCCTTTGCTGAGTTGTAGGTACCGACTCGATTGACTTCTTGTGTTGGAAGTACACTTAGTAGATGGAATTCTGCTTTCTTGTTTGCCACGTGGTCAGCCTGCTCCTTCTTTGACCATTGATTTCTTGCTTTGCCCTCTGGTGCTTCATAGCCAAATTCCATTGTTAGTAATAAATCATAATCTGTTTCAAGAAATACCTCCATTCAATTTTTCCAGCTAGCGAAGTCCCCTTCGAATTTTGGTGCGTGGATGTTGGATCCGACCATCTTGTTGCTTCGTTCGGCGGTTAGTTCTCCTGAAGCGCCTCGGCTCTGATACCACTTGTAGGACCGATGCGGCCGGGTAGAAGGGGGGGTTGAATAGCCCTGAAAAATCAAACACAACCCTTTCTCGTATGATTAAGCTAACACATAAAAAATAGATTAAACAGAAAATAAAGCATAAAAACGAGGCACCGAATTTGACTTGGTTACAACCGGGGAGGTTGTTAATCCAAGGATGAAGATCGCACTAAGAGCTCCTTCAGGCGGAGAAGCCTCGTTTACAGCAGTGTAAGCACAGAAAGACAGAAGCTAATCTAAACAGTGGAAGCACACAAGTGTTGTTTACAATTTCTAAACTGATGAAGAGCTTCTGGACCAAGGTTATATTTATAGCCTTGGTCGGGGCGTCTGGAAGGGTTCCGGGCGCCCTGGGGGGATAAAGTTTTATCCCCCAACGTTCAGATCACGTAAATCGCGATCTTGGTCAAAATCAGGGTCCGGGCGCCCGGAAGCATTCCGGGCGCCCCGGACAGCTCCGGGCGCCCGGATTGGTTCCGGGCGCCCCGGAGCAAAAAGTCAACTGCGGTTGACTTTTTGTCCGGGACCACTTCTCCGTTAAGTCCCCGTCTCGGTCCGGGTCTTCTGCTCCGGATCCACTTGATTGGGTGATCTCTGACATCCGGAATAGGGCTCACCCAAACCCATCTTCCGGTCTTCTCGAGCGTGCTTCCCTCCGGCTTCTCGTCCCTCGGAATTGCTGCGTGTCCCTTCTCGTCCACCAGCGTACTCATCCGCAGACTTCGTCCCTCGATCGCACCCCGTGCCGACCTTCGCGCTAGCTGCGTCTCTTGCTCCCTGAGCAATCTTCCGCTCCGACTTTCGTACCTCGGAACCATCGCGCGCCCTTCCTTCTCGTCCGCCGGTGTACTCTTCCGTAGCGCCTCGTCCCTCGGACGCACCGCGTGCCGTCCTTCTCGCTAGCTACGTCTTCCGCTCGAGTACCTGTGCTCCTAAGCTCCTGCACACTTAGACACAAGGTTAGAAAACAACAGAACCTAACTTAACTTGTTGATCACACCAAAACCAACCTTGGGGTTCCAACACTTTTCTCCTATTCTTCTTCCTTGTGTGGCCGGTGACATCTTCATCTCAAGGAGCTTGGTGGTGGCTGGATCTTGCTAGAGGAAGAAGGAGAAATAGGAGGCTTTGTTTCGTAGCATCCCTTGGAGCTTGGTTGGTGGCCGAAAGTTCTTCATCACTTGAAGATTGTTGGTGGCCGAAACTTGCTTGGAGAAGAAGGAAGCTTGGATGGATTCTCATCTCGGTAGATCGTCGCCCACACGACATCCGAAATAAGAAGAGAAATACGACAGAAAATTGTGAGGTCTATAAGCTACATAAGGTATAACTAGTTATTAGTTTCCGCATCATAACTAGTTCATCCTTTTGTTTAGATCTTGAAATATCAAACACAAAAGGCTAGTGATTATAGGTTTCGAATTTGTGTTTCTTTTGTTTTTTCGATCTTGTGATTCGATCGTTCTTAATGGTTAAACATAGGGTTACTATAAGGAGATTAAATATTTAATTTCTTTGAAAGGCTTTGTCGAGGTAGTGGTGGATGATCCTATACCCAAGAAGGTCTAGTGTCTCGCTATGTTTGACCTGGGAGTCGATCTCTGAAATAAATATTTAATCGAATTTGTAACATGGGTGGATTTGGATCAATAATGTTAAATATCGTTTGCGATCCAAGTCTAAACCTCTAAGAACAGATAAGTTAAAATTAAAATCAATAATGTTAAGTTTTGTTTGCGATTCCGAATTTAATTTCTAAAGAACACAATAGGTTGTTAGGAAAAGTTTAGGACTTGTACAAAATTTTTATATAGAGAAACCGGTACGATATTCCGAGTAACAACCAACAGTTAACTTACTTCTCGTGCCATCCTTCTCACTCATTGGATCTTCCGCTCGACTTCATATGTTCCTAAGTCTCTGTACATTTAAACACAAGACATCAAATCCGTAGAAACTAACTTAACCTGGTTGATCACATCAAAATCAACCCGGGATACTTATAATCTTCCCTTTTTGATGTACATCAATCCAAGTTAAGTTAGGATTTAACCAAATAATAAAATTGGTAACATTGCAATCAACTCCAATCAATTTGCAATTATAATTGTTGGTCCCTTTGGAAGCCGACAAGAATCTATTATAAAATAACAGCTACTTGTCAAAGAATATTCTACTACTCTGACATATTCCTACAACATAGCATTTCTATATTCCACCACCCGACATTATAACACCCAACATTCTCTAACGCTTCATCATTGCGGTGGTTATAATGACCATTATAAAAGGGGTCCACTCTGTTAACGACGTACGTGCGCGCACGTATCCATACTACTATTATATTATTCATCTTCTCTCTCATTTTTGGTCGGTTTTGGTTTGAACATCAGAGTATTTACACCAAGGACCTCCTCTTTAATTCTAGCTCTAATATTTCCATTGACTCTCTGTGTGATATGAATAGACCTATGGTTTTCAACTCGCAGTCCCCCCTCTGTCAACATTCAAGCCACCTCATCAATAATTTCATCTATTCGGCTTTCAAGCAGATCACCAGATCTAATAAATAATCCATTATTCCCGTTAGGTGCGTATCCCTAATTCTTAGGAGATCATTTGTAAATACTATATAATAAAATATTGGCTGATAATTACTAATACCGAATGCCTGATTAATACTGATGCATGATTGAATTTTAAAATCAAAATTATTAATGTATGATTTTATTATTTGAGTAGCTGTCCAAAATTATTTATTGCACATAAGAAATTAGTCGGGCTGTGAGCACTATAAGAAAATAAGATTTCATAATATTAAAAGATAATATTTTTTTAAAAAAAATGTTGTTTTGTTTTACAACGTTTTTATGAAAAGCATTATCTATGTTTTATATTTTTTTATTAAAGATAATATTTTTTTTTCAAATAAATGTTGCATATTTTTTTTAATAGAAAGACAAAGTTTTTAAAAAATATTATCTATGAGTGTTTTTTAATATTCACAACAATAATTTTTTAACACTATATCACCTAATTTACTATGCCAATATCTCCTTTAACGAAAACTCATCTCCAAAACTCTAAAATTCATCTTCACCTTTTTTTTTTTCGCTTGTCGCCATCTTTACCTCTTTTCTTCTTAGTAGAGATCTTTTAATCCATAAATTATAGATCAAAAGATGATCAACTACATAAGAATTCTTAATTTTGAATGAATCTTAATTTTAAATAGATAAAATCCATTCAAATCAACATCTAAAAGAAATCTATCCTCTTATCGTACTCCTTCCTTCTTGACTCATCATCCTCGAATCTCTGTCAAAATCCCATCTAAAAAGCCAGGACCAGTCACACCTCGCCTTGAAAGCCTTCATTACCGCGCGAAGTGAGCAGTGGTATTACATTGATCTCAACCTCTACACAGAGATGATCTCCATCTTGTCTAAGTGCGGATCGCTGTACGAGATCGATACCCTGATCATCGATCTGATGGAGGAGGGATGGCTCTTTGCAGAGACTTCCAAGGGGGCTCCTCGGCTCGTTAGGGCTCAGATGGCCGATCAACGACAGCGCAGAAGGTCAAGAACAGATTTTACTTCGTGACGTGGTGGATGCTGAACGTGGTGTTCAACATCTACAACAAGAAGGTTCTCAACGTCTTCCCCTACCCTTGGCTGACCTCCATGATCTCCCTCGATAACGACTCCCTCATAATGCTTGTCTTCTGGGCTGCTAGGGTTACCGAACCGCCCAAGACTGACTTGGGTTTTTGGAAATCCCTAACTTCGGTATGCAAAACAAATTGGGTTTTTCGTCTTCGCTGATTCTTCCTTCTTGATTCCTTTGATACCCACGCCATTTGCTATTGCTGTTGAAGGCCCCAAGGTTTGGTCAGCTGGTTGGTAGAAGGCCATCTCAGATATTGGTCCTCAATTTGTTTGGTAAAACTATTCTTTCTTCAGATTAATTTTGTTTGAAGTAGACTTTGCTTTCTTCTTTTCTCTCGAATTGGTTTCACTCTTTTTTGGAATACGTGAGTGGCAGCACGGAGTGTGTTCTATCATTTCTCCTGGTCAACAAATTTTGCACGTGGTAGAAATTTCAATAAGTTCATTAAGAATACCAATGCTAATCAGCAAAAGATATATCATTTTATCATTATCAGACTTTATGTACTTGTGCACTTTTAGACTGTCTTCTTGAAGTACTCATCTTGGATCATTTGTTCCTCCAATTGGTTTTGGGTCATTCACACAGGTTAGAGAACTGCTTGAACACAAAAGCTCGCTTAAGTTCCAACCAGATTGGATGACCCTTCTTAATGAAACTCAGGAAGGTGCTTTCCAATGAGTATGTATTTGTATTGCTGTGTTTTTAAAATTGAAAATCATATTAAGAATTTCTCACTTTGTCACTATGCTTTTTATCAAATTTTGTTACAGTGCAGTATTAAATCTTTTGAGATAGCAACTTTTTCCATTTCATGTAACTTGTTTTGAATTGCCAGGAGTCAGGTTGTCAATGGTGGCTCCTAATTAATTAGTCCATGTAAATATTTGTGGATATGTATATATAGCAGCATGAGTGTGAAGAATAAATAGAATTTTGATCCTGCCAACACAGATATGAAACTTGTAGATGAGGTAAAGTTTTCTTGAAGAATATTGTACTATTCCATATTTTTTTCATTTTGTTCAGGTTTTATAATGTTTTTTCCTTCATGCTTTTCAGATCAAACTGTAAATACTACGTCGTAGAACCATGATGCATCAATAAAGAAGCACTTGTACTTGGTGTACCTTATGATATATGCCTTGTTGAAGGCCTTGGAAACCCAACCCAATTTTGAGATTCCAAAGCCACCTGTGAATTTCATATATACTCTGATTTATATACGAACATCTGAAATATTAGAAGTACAATAGTAAAATATAAATGTCTCATTATCGTAGATATAATTTCACTTTATTTTACTGTTAATTGTGATATTGTTTATGGTTTCATATAATTCATTTTGTTACACTACTAAAGTCATTATTGTGCTTTCTCAGTTACCGATAAGAATACTAAGATATATTATGGTTTAAATTCACAAGAGGATCTAGACCACATTGATGGGCTAATTGAAGAAGCAGAAACAAGATTCGAGAAGTTTCGACACCTAGACTCATACATTGGTAATTATCATTGCAAAGTTACAACTTCAGTAGCTCTCCTATGAGTTTGGTGTCATGCTTTTATCAGTTTTAGATTTGCAAACTAGATTGGACTTTCTTAAGCCAACTCATGGATTCAATTAGGATGTATGTCTTCGTGTAGATGAATGTGTAACATTACTATTTGAGATTTGAATCCTCTTATTTGTCATTTACTGAAATATGAACTTAATGGATGGTGAAGAATAGAAGGAACATGTATTAAATGTATAATAGATATTTTAATTTTAGATAATTCATTCTTTCGAGAATATAATCTTACTAAGAGATGAATTATGTGTATGTTTCTCAGGGTGATTTAATACAATGCAATTGTGTTTAAATCCTAATCTCATGGGCACTTTGATCTGGATTTTCATTTCCATTTCCATAATTTAAGTAACCATTTTCTTTTCTATTTCGTTTCTTGTAGCAGTGCTGCAGGAATCTCAAGCACGTTGAGAAGCAACTCTCCACTAAATTCGGTGACCCCTAACACCTTCAGTCCGACAACAACCAACACAACAAATGGAGTTTTATAGGATTTTTGTTTTTATATAGACAATATGTATGACACATTTAAATTGTGTTTTATAAGGATTGAATTAAATAATTCATGATATACAATGATTTTATAAATAGAAAACAATAATATTTAATAACAGTATTTTTAAATGTTATCTTTAGTAGAATTTAATAACAGTATTTTTAATAATACTTTTTTAATCACATAAATAGCACAAAAAAAGTGATGTGTTTCAATTTTTTTCTGACCGTGGAGGTATTGGTGTTATATATATTTATTATTTGATCACTGGTTTGCCCTCTCTCTTAAGGAAAACAAACAATAATAAATTATCATCTGACAAAAAAATCAATGCAAATGACGTAAGAAACAAAACACACTCTACTGTGACCAACTAGCAGCTGTCAATGGATTCTTTTAGACACACATGTGCCGTGCTATCTTATTTTCATCGAGCTAAATTAAATATAGGATAAAAATAGTCTTCTTTGCTGTGATCTCATAAAGAAAAGAGCCTTACCAACGGCAACAGTTTAATATTATTCTAATAAATTATGGAATTGATTTTCAGTAGGTTCCATGAAGTTCTTATAATTTATCTCTTTTCTAGATTATATAAACAATTCTGAAATAGTTTTCGTGGTGATGAGAATTAGCATATTTTACTATATTAAAGAAAAAATAAATAAATGTACTCTTTGAATTTCCTTTTAAAAATATTGTAAATTATTATTTTGTTGAAATTAAAAGAAGATATAATTGATTATATGTTATACACAGTAGCGTTAAAATTGAAATCACAAAGTCCACAAGCATATGACATGACAAGATAATCATACGAAAGTAATTAATTTCACTGCTGATTGGATTTTTTTTTTTTTCAGATTAGTTTATGCATTAAACGAACAACAAAATGTCAAAATTTGTTCAAATTTGACCTATTCCCTACATCGCCTTCGACAATAATGCTTCTAAATTTTCAGGTGGCACGTGCGTAAAAGTCGCGTTCGCAGTTAAAAAAATATCGTCGTCAGTTTTAGGTGGCACGTGCGTAAGTATTCACATGGTCCAGATGTAATATGGTATATCGTCTGTCCCATACACATCGTGATTCAATTATTTTCTAGATATTTATAATTTAATTTTAAATAACTGTACATTGACATAGATTTTTTTTCAAATAGGATTTATAATTAAGATATATTAAATTTTTTGGATCACCCGTGTTAAATACTTCTCTATTTATTTTAATAAATAATAAAAAATTTATATATGATCAATCATTTCAAGCTCAACGTTATCCCGTCAAATTAATTTTTTTTTATACTGTGTCTTCGAGTTTTTATAACAAATTAAATTTATAGAATTGAAGCAAAATTTCAATAAAAAGATTAAGGAATTATTCTGGTAATTTTGATTTCTTATTTTACACTTTGTTTTAATGATATAGGGTGAGGGTCCATCGTGATTACGTATTTCATTTTTTTTACCGAATAAATTTCTAATGGTCTAATTTTAGAAGAAAAAAAAGGGGAGAAATTACTCATAATTCATAAAAGATAATTGACGAAAGAAATAAATTTGTGACTATAATTGGAGATGCATAAATTACATGGATTCCCCAATTAAATTTTTAAGGGACGGAACGTCAACAAATGTCACACTTGTTTTTTTTTTTTTTTTTTTTTTTGTTGAGAAAATGACCCTCATTTTAATTGGCTTGTAAATTAGAAAAGAAAACAAATATATGGAAACGATAGTAATATGTCATTTCACATATAAGAATCAAGATTTTCTAAGTTATGTTATGATATAACTGTACAATCTTGAAACAGTTTAGAAAGTTGACTTAAGTTTTATTTTTCAAAAAAGAATAATAAATATTTTAGAGATTTCTTTACCTAGGAATAAGGGTGTCTTGAAAATTAAACATATTTATGAGTAGGGTGGTAAACGAGTGAAATTGAATTGAGTTTTAGAGTATTTAAATTTATTTAATAAAGTAATCGTGCTTAATCGAGTCGAGCCAAACTTAAAATGAATCAAGCTTTTAAAATAATTATTTAAATTTGACTTGGTTTATTTTGTACGAGCTTGAGCTTGTTTAAAACTTGACTTGAACTTTTTTGAAGCTTAGCTTAGTTCATTTAGATGTTATCAAGTTCTCAATTCAAGGTTGGTTTGAATTTAGTTCGTTTATAATGTTATCGAGCTCTAAGTTTGTTTGATTGTTTGAAATTTTTAATTATTTGATTGATTATTGAGTTTGATAATTTAAACTTATTTGTTTATTTTATTTTATTATTTATTTAGTATATTGATAAGAGTTTTATTAATGAATATGGTTCATGAACATTGTTTATAAACGTTGTTCACGAACATTAACGAACTGAATACATATGTGTTTAAACTTATTTATTTAGTTTAACGAGTTGTTCAAATTTATTTATTTAATTGATCTTATGTATATTGAACGAATATAAATAAATTCTTACTAAACTGAATACTAAACTTATTTATAAACGCTTAATTCATTTATCGTCTAGAGACATTGATATTTAACATATTTGTCTTGAAATTTCTTTCAAATTGATTTTGGTTAATGGCCAGCAATTTGTTTTACTTTTTATTAAAAAATATATTTAAAATCCTGATTTCATTTGTGTAGGTGAAAAAAAGCACAAATAGTGTATTGGCTTATCAAAATTTTCTCAATTTTTTCTAGAATTTATATTCGAAATTCTACGTTGAGTGGGAATGGATAAATTTGTGATTTTTGTATCTATGTCAATGGATGAATAATATGTGTGTGAATTAACTAATAAAAATGAATATATTTATGTGAATCGACCAGTTTCTTTGATGTCTCTATCATGTCTTATAATTTCATCCCATGATAATTCAACCTAGCTTCAAATTAAATGTTAGGAATCGAATCAAATCTCATATTCAAAATATATATAAAACAGATTATAAATTATATATAAAAGACTTTTTAGATAGAATCTAAAAATAAATATATAAGTATTTACGTCCAAAATAAATAATATCATATTATTATAGAGATATATGAATTCTTTTAGTATTAACAAATAGTATCAAAGTGATGATCTAGATCAAGCTATATGGGTAGAATAGTGGACTTGAACGAAGGAGGTGGGAGCTCCCAAAAGAGTGAACTCTAAGCAAAAAGTCCAAGCAGATAAAGATGACTAATGCTTGACGGAAATCCTAGGGGAGTGAACCCTAGGTTGTGAAAAGTCCAAGAATGTTTGTTGGGAGTTTGTTTGGTGCAATCGTCCTCGGATTAAGGTTGATCAATTTGACTAAGCTCGAGTAAATTTGTGTTTGAGTTTCGATATTTAGATAATATGTGAGAATAAGTCAAGGTTGACCGGATACTTGACAATATGTAAGAGAGGAGTTAAGTAAGTCATAGAGGATCAGATATTTTACTGGAAAGTCATCATTGGAGGTTAGGTAAAGTAAATGTTGGTGCAATCAACTTCCAAGGTTTTAACATTTGACAAATATGTTTAAATGAGTTTGATCAAGGGAAGTGTAAAATACGGAAACAAATAATAAATAAATAATAAAGTTTAATGGACGGAAAACCTTAACGGAATTTTTTAGAATTTTTAGAAATTTTTCGGGAATTAATTGGAACTCGTATTGTAGGACCGTTGGGCCGGCTAGGAGGGGGTTGTTGGATATCCTGCTAACACAAAAAGGAAAAAAACAAACCCTCCTCGAACTCTTTAGGCTAACACTTGCATAAATAAACTAAGCAGTAAATTAAAAGCATAAAGAAAAGCGAGGCACAAAAGATTTACTTGGTTACAACCGATGTGGTTGTTAATCCAAGGAAGATTAAGCTCAATAAAACTCCTTCTGGCGGAGAAGCCTCGTACAACGTTGAAGTGCAGAAAACAGAAGCTTAGACTAAAAGAGAGTCTGCAAGCACTGGATTTACAATCAGTGAGTTCCGTTTAAGCTTCTGGACCAAGGCTATATTTATAGTCTTGGTCTGGGCGCCTGGAAGGGTTCCGGGCGCCCTGGGGGGGATAAATTTTATCCCCCAACGGTCGGATCGAGTCAAAACTCGATCCTGTTGAAAAGTCCATTCCGGGCGCCCCGGATGGTTCCGGGCGCCCCGGACAGCTCCGGGCGCCCCGGATAGTTCCGGGCGCCCCGGATAGTTCCGGGCGCCCCGGAGCCAAAAGTCAACCCAGTTGACTTTTGGTCCGTGCTCTCTTCTCTGGTTCAGCTCGCCTCTGGTCCGGGTCTTTCTGCTCCGGCTCCGCTTGCTTGGGTGATCTCTGACATCCGGAATAGGGCTCACCCGAACCCATCTTCCGGTCTTCTCGAGCGTGCTTCCCTCCGGCTTCTCGTCCCTCGGAATTACCGCGTGTCCCTTCTCGTCCACCAGCGTACTCATCCGCAGACTTCGTCCCTCGGTCGCACCCCGTGCCGACCTTCACGCTAGCTGCGTCTCTTGCTCCCCGAGCAATCTTCCGCTCCGGCTTTCGTACCTCGGAACCACCGCGCGCACTTCCTTCTCGTCCGCCGGTGTACTCTTCCGCAGCACCTCGTCCCTCGGACGCACAGCGTGCCGTCCTTCTCGCTAGCTGCGTCTTCCGCTCGAGTACCTGTGCTCCTAAGCTCCTGCACACTTAAACACAAGGTTAGAAACAACGCAGGACCTAACTTAACTTGTTGATCACACCAAAACAACCTTGGGGTTCCAACAATCTCCCCCTTTTTGGTGTGATCAACCCAAGTTAAGCTAGGGTCAACAATAGATATGAAATTAAACAGTTTATTGCAATAACATGCAACATGATAAAAAAAAATTAAATTTCAAACATTCCAAATTTTAATTTTCAATTTTTTCTACCTCCCCCCCTAGACTTATACTTTCCCTTCTCCCCCTTTGATCACAATAAAAATGGGGTACTAACGAAATCTAAGGGTTGACATTAAAAAAAATTTTGAAACTCTATTTCAATAATTTTCAGGGAAATATTTCTAAGTCAAGATGAATTTCTAAGTCATTCGACATCAAGATTAAGAAGTTTCTAAATAGAAAACTTTATGCAAGAAAATTTTAGAGAATTAATAACATAAAGAGAAATTTTCTATGCATTTATTTATTTATATATTTTATGCTTTAATCAGAAGGTTTAAATTTCCATTTTAATTTATCAGAAATTCTTAAGTCACACTTTTTCAGATTTAAAGCAAAAAATATTAAACATGCAACAATTTGTATCATGTTAATTTCTATTATTTTTTGAATTTCAAGTTCACAAAAATATTTCGATAGCATAGATTCTAACTTGATAAAATTTTTCGACAATATAAAAAATTCTTTCGGCAATGTGCAAAATTCGTTCGAAAGAATATTTTGTAATTTGCAAGAATTTTTTAACAACAAAAATTCTAATTTATAGGAATCTATTAACAGATTTCTTAATCCGAAACACCTTTTCGGTGACTCAATTTCTAAATCGTAAAATTCTTTCGAGAGAGAAATTTGTAATTCGAAAAATTCTTCTGATTTGCATAATTCTTTTGTCAAAATATTTTTAAATTTGCAAATTTCTTTTGATAATATTTCTAATTTGTAAGAAAAATTTGACAATTGATTTTCTAATTCAAAAAACTTTTTCGATAATTTAATTTTTAAAACACAAAAATCTTCAGGCAATTTTTCTATTGAATTAACCGGTTGTTCAGAAGGTAGAGACCATACCTTACTTACCTCGTCGGTCGTTGATTCTCCCCCTGTTGAGTTGCTTTCTTCCAATATCTCTCCCCCTTCATTGATGCTCACTTGGGATGAGCTTTCTGTGTCCTCGGGATGGAGATCGACTATCTCGACAGTTTCCTCATTCTCGGACTGTTCTGGCGTTGAATCGGTGTTGGATTCATCCTCGACATTGGCTGGTTCTTCGTAGATCTTCAAGAACTTTTCCCACAGTTCTTTTGCATTTTTGTACTCTCCGACTCTGTCGAGATCTTCTTTTCGTATTACGATTAGAAGATGGAATTCAGCTCGCCCGTTTGCCACAAACTCGTTGCATTGCTTCTTGTTCCAGAGGCGTAGATCGAGTTCTTCTCCATTCGTTGTCTTTGGTGTTTCATAGCCAGATTTTAATATGAAAGAAATACCAACATCAGAATTAAGATATACCTCCATTTGTTTCTTCCATGAAGAAAACTCCCCCTTGAATGCTGGTGGATATTCGCTAGCTTCGGCCATCGTTTTGTTGCTTCAGACGGCGGTTAGTCCTTCTGAGGCGTACTCGGCTCTGATACCACTTGTAGGACCGTTGGGCCGGCTAGGAGGGGGTTGTTGGATATCCTGCTAACACAAAAAGGAAAACAAACCCTCCTCGAACTCTTTAGGCTAACACTTGCATAAATAAACTAAGCAGTAAATTAAAAGCATAAAGAAAAGCGAGGCACAAAAGATTTACTAGGTTACAACCGATGTGGTTGTTAATCCAAGGAAGATTAAGCTCAATAAAACTCCTTCTGGAGGAGAAGCCTCGTACAACGTTGAAGTGCATAAAACAGAAGCTTAGACTAAAAGAGAGTCTGCAAGCACTGGATTTACAATCAGTGAGTTCCGTTTAAGCTTCTGGACCAAGGCTATATTTATAGTCTTGGTCTGGGTGCCTGGAAGGGTTCCGGGCGCCCTGGGGGGGATAAATTTTATCCCCCAACGGTCGGATCGAGTCAAAACTCGATCCTGTTGAAAAGTCCATTCCGGGCGCCCCGGACAGCTCCGGGCGCCCCGGATAGTTCCGGGCGCCCCGGAGCCAAAAGTCAACCCAGTTGACTTTTGGTCCGTGCTCTCTTCTCTGGTTCAGCTCGCCTCTGGTCCGGGTCTTTCTGCTCCGGCTCCGCTTGCTTGGGTGATCTCTGACATCCGGAATAGGGCTCACCCGAACCCATCTTCCGGTCTTCTCGAGCGTGCTTCCCTCCGGCTTCTCGTCCCTCGGAATTACCGCGTGTCCCTTCTCGTCCACCAGCGTACTCATCCGCAGACTTCGTCCCTCGGTCGCACCCCGTGCCGACCTTCGCGCTAGCTGCGTCTCTTGCTCCCCGAGCAATCTTCCGCTCCAGCTTTCGTACCTCGGAACCGGGGTACTCTTCCGCAGCACCTCGTCCCTCGGACGCACAGCGTGCCGTCCTTCTCGCTAGCTGCGTCTTCCGCTCGAGTACCTGTGCTCCTAAGCTCCTGCACACTTAGACACAAGGTTAGAAACAATGCAGGACCTAACTTAACTTGTTGATCACACCAAAACAACCTTGGGGTTCCAACACGTATGACGTATTTAGAGGGATGTACTAATAGGTCCCAATAAAAGTCTGTTAGGAATACCCGGAAGTGGGAGTTGATTAAGGAATTGAGCTAGGGTTTGATTTAGAAATCCCTAAGTTTATAAATTCCCTTCCCTTAATATCCTCATGCCCTAAGTTTTTCCCTACCGACGACTCCTCCCCAAGCTCACACTCGATGCCGCCCAAAATCCCTCGCTGATCCTGTTCGCCGTCAAGCCACAGCTTCCGGCGATCTTTCTCCCTCACGCGAGCACCCTAGCCGCGACTCTTCTCCCTCGCACGAGCTGTTGGATATTGGGGCCTTAAATGGACCAAAAACGATTTTGAGGAAGGAAGCCATCAATTGTTGAAAGTCGTAATTGACTTCAAAATTGAAATCTACGATTCACGTAGATAGATTTAGACTATTAATTTGCTCAAAATCGATTAAGGGTGAATGAGAAATTAATGTTTAAAGTCGGCCCAAAATAACATTTATTATTCATTAATAAAGTGCATGAGAGAATAGTCCCACATCGGAAATTCTCGATGTGTATTCTCTACTTATTAATGAAGATGTGTTAATGGAGTTAACACAAAAATAAAAGGACAGGTGCTCCCTTAGCCCAGGGTGAGCAGGTGCTCGCACCTGTGAGCCCGCCACCCACCACGTGAGCAATGGGCTCTTTGTAGGCGCACTTTGCACTTCGTGCGCATCGTCGCGAGGAGCATTGAGGAGCTTAAATTTATGCTCCGGGTGACATTGCAGTGCCTACGTGGCACTCGGGTGAAGTGTTGTGATGTGATCTAGAGCGTTGGATCGCAAAGAGTAACGATCTGACGGCTTGGGATGAGACATGATCTGAAGCATCGAATCAATGGATCCAGATCCGATGGCCGATGACAATAGGCGGGATTTGAGGGTCACAACTCCTCAGATCTGATGGATGAGATTAAAGTGGGCTTGGTGAAGGGTTACAACCCTTCAGAATGGATGATCTAGATCGATCCAGCCCAAGGAACACATCCACTCACCCAAAGGACACTCAACCTCTTCTTTCAGTATAAATAGAACCCTCTAGATGATGGAATATTCACTCAATCCTCACTTCTCTTCCTCAAGCATTCATCTCATCTTATGCATTCAAGAGTCCAAGAAGTCTACTAGAAGGTTCGCTGGTCTCGGAAGTCGAAGTGCTACGATTTCGAGACGTTCGTCGTCGTTGTATCTTGGGAACGAATTGCAACAATCCGTTAAGCACCGTAGCGGAGCAATATCATTTACGGAGATAGTGTCGAACACTAGCCTCGACGATCAGTTTGCATACTCCAGAAGCTACCCGGCATAACACGAGCACCACAGATCGCAGCCGCCGGCCACCCCTCGCGCCAACACCAGAGACGAGCCCGGCCGCTGGTCTCCTCCCTCACGCGCGAGCATCGCAGCAGCTGGCGATCTTGGTCTTGCTCCCTTGCCCGAGCACCCCACAGCTGGCGTTTTCCTCTCCTCGCGTGAGCATCCGACCCCTTTTCTTTCTTCTCCCTCACGCGAGCAGCAAGGCCGCTGATCCTCGTCTCTTCGAGTCGTGCCTTAACTGGCCAGGCAAGTATAACCTTCTAAGTAGGTATGGGTTGCAAAGGAGGGATTAGATGTAGGCGTCCCAACCAATTCCGAATGTGTCCTTGATCATCATGGAGTTTTTCCCCAGCTTTGTTTTCTCTATTTCAGATTTGGGAGACGGTGGTTGGTTCATTTTGAAGGTTATTGGGTTATGTCGTAAGGGATTTGAGTTGTTGGAATAGATTTGGGAGTGTTGAAAGGTTTTGGTCCTTTTGTATTGCTTGACGAAATGCTCTTTTGTATGCTGAATTTAATTACTGGAGTGGAGGCTTCGGTTTGATGATTTTTAGATTCTTTTTTTTATGATCCTTTAACATACTTTTGTTGGCATTTCTGTTGGGGTTTGGATTGGATGTTGTTCTTGCTTTGTAATGGTTCTGGATTCCAGTGTAGAATTGAAGGAGGTTATTGAGATTTGACTTTGGGTTCTTGACTGGTGATGGTCTCGGGTTACAGGGCAGTTCTGGTGAATTGATGATTGGGCTCTTGTTCGGAGGATTGTCATGCATTTTTGTGTTGCTGGTTATTCTGTGTTTATAGATTTCGGACAGAATTTGTTAGGTGGGTTATGGTTTTGCTGCTGTGTAGGTTCTCTGATTATGCAGGGAAATGGATTAGGAAAAAGTAATAATGAATCATTATGGTTACAAAATGAGTGGAATGTGCTATTGACTTAGGTGTAATGTAGATAGATTATATGTCTTAAATTAGGGTTTTCCTTAATCAGATTCGGTTATAGGTTAGCCACTTAATTCATGATGGGTTTAGCTAGATGTTGTTTATGAAATTAGCTAAATTGTACATCACGTGATTTGCAGGACGTTGATTCGAGACGAGCGCCACGATGTGGGTTTTAGTCTTATACGATCTACGTATAAAGGCAGGTATTTCTTGCTTTGTTTCTTTTAGTACTTTGACCTTCGTGCATGAACTATTTTGGATAAGAAATTATGTTGTTACCTTGACTCCACTCTTATTTTTCCTGTGCTTGATACTTCCACTCGATCTTTGAGATATTCGTTTTCATATCGATACAGTCTCTTGTTGTTGTCCATGATCAGTAGCAGATATTAGATACCATGTTTGTTTGCTTTGACTGTTGTCTATTTATATACTATATTGAGCATGATGGCTTCATGTAGCATACCTGTTTTTGCTTATTTATATATGATGACTGTTGCATTGTTCGCATCATGTCATTACATGCATGCCGCATCCTCGGCCACTCGAGAGAGTGGTAGCTGGAGTTGATGCCGCTTGTCCTGTCGTGCCGCACTCGGCCACTCGTGTGGTAGCTGGAGTACGAGCAACAGGGACCCCGTGGCAGATGTAGCTAGTTAGCTACTATGCAACTGTCCCCTCGGCCACTTGCGTGAGTGGTAGCTGGAGTGGTGTACAGTCTGTCACTGACCCGGCCTCTCGACCATACAGGGGTCATGGTGTAGAGAGGTGGGCGGGAGTGACCATTCGTGCATACGCTGTTGTTATTATATTTGTTTTGGCTGCTACTGTCTATATATGCTGTTATTGCTTACTGCTGTTGTTCACGTATGCTGATATGCTTACTTGTGTTGAGATATATTCTCATGGTAGCTGTTTAGTCATTGGAAATTTGTATATACCTTGCTTATTACCTTTGTAGTTATGAACAGTAATGTAGCAGATTAGTACCAGTTCTGACCTACTATACCTAGCCTAGGATATGGTTTCAGGTATGAGCATTTATTATGGTTCTATTTTAGTATCTGCTATTTCCTTTTGAGACTGTATACTGTTGACACTCTCGACTCATATGTTATGTTCATGCACTATCTCTTTCCCTACCCGCTGAGTTCCAATACTCACCACCTCGCAAATTGGTTTTTTCTTTCACCAGGTAACAGATAGATGAGTCATGGATGCTTGGAGAGATGCCGGCTGCCAGTCCTGGGTCCTACGTCACACTCGAGGATAGTTTTCGTTTTGGTTTTGTTATCGTTTGGGGTGGTATATTGATTTTGTGTATTTTGTTTTCAATAAGTCGATATGAATTTTGGGTCAAGTCTGTGATGGCAGGTATTTTTGTTAATGTCGTTGTCGGTTTTACGTTCGTATCATTTTATGTCTTCCGCTGCTGTGTGTTTATTTTGTTCCAGCCGAGTGAGTTCTTATTAACTGTGTGGTTGTGCTTATGTCCAGCCGGGTAGGCTACGTATATTAACTGCGTGGTTATGTTATTTCTATTTTGCATATATATTCCAGCCGAGTGTGGCTGAGGTATATTTTGTATGTAGTCATGCTTCAGATTATCACCCGTACAGGGGAGATGCTGTCGAAAGTTCTTCGGACAAGGACTCCTCTGGGGCGTGACAGGAAGTCCTAGTTGCAACTAGGCAAGGAAAATCTCGGTAGATTATGGAAGTCAGGTAGAAGAATTTGATAGGTCTAGAGGACCCGATATCGAATCCCTGGTGGGCCGATCCAATGCTGAGTCTTGGTGAGTGAAACTAGGTGAAGAAAACTCTAGGGGAATGTAACCTTAGGTCCTAGTGAGTGAAATCAGGTGGAGAAAACCCTAGAGGAAGGTAACTCTAGGTTATGGTGAGTGAAGTCAGATGGAGAAAATCCTAGGGGGAGGTAACCTTAGGTAACAGGAAGTCTTAGAGGAGTGACTCCAAGTAAGGTTGATTGGATGGTTTCTGGTCAACCACGCGTCGTTGACCGAACTAGCGGATCTTGGTAATTCTGAGTTTAGTTTTACCATATAGTTCTGTATTACTATTTTTACTATTGGCTAATGTAGTATTGCAGGAAAAATCTTAGTGGATCAGGGATCAGATACTGAGCAAAG
Organism: Zingiber officinale; assembly: GCF_018446385.1. Classification (NCBI taxonomy): domain Eukaryota; kingdom Viridiplantae; phylum Streptophyta; class Magnoliopsida; order Zingiberales; family Zingiberaceae; genus Zingiber; species Zingiber officinale. The sequence continues at coordinate 14,982,522 of NC_056000.1, read as the reverse complement.
AAAGTCCAAATAGGTCTAGAGGATCAATATTTGGCAGGTAAGTTGAGGTATGAAATTGGAGGAGCAACAGTGAGGTCGTGTTCCAGAAAGAAATAAACCCTAGGTTGTTGATCCAATTGAAGAAACTGAGAAGATTTCAAAGTTGAGATCAAGATAGTTCTACTGTCAAATATTACTCATACATCTTACTATTATTCATATATTACTGTGCTAACTCTGTTTTGTAGGAGTTTTCATTCTAACTCTGTTTTGTAGGAATCGAAGTTTATCGATCGATCGAACACCAGGATTGGTCAGCCAAACCAAGTTGATTCAGACTAGAGATTAGTCGAAGCAGAGTTTGGTAAAGTGACTGATTAGTCGACCGAACCCATGGATTGGTCAACTGAACCATGCAGACATGGCACAGATCAGATTGATGAGAAGCAGAGATAGAAGCCAGCTTGATCGGTTAACCAAACAATCACTTCATTAATGTAGAATTAAGTGTGAATCTTGATGAACAGGAAAGTTCACTGATCGATCAATCGAACAAGGTGATCGGTCGACTGAACCATTAAAGCTTATAAATGTGTGAAGATCAGATCTTAGCGAAGAAGGAAGGGAGCGTGTTCAATCGATTGATAGGAGGTTCAGTCGACCAAACGGATCAATCGACTGATAGGTTTATCAGTCGACCGAACGATGCTTATAAAAGGGGAGCTCGAGGTACGAAACAGGGAATCTATTTTCAGTTCATCTCTGTGCAAAGCTACTATTCGTGCTACTACTCTACTACTCACTTCAAGCAAGCTGTTACTCCATTCAAGAAGTACTGACCGAGCTCAATCTTCTATCTCGTGTCGGTATATTTTTATTTAGCTTACATTGTACTTAATTTCTAGTAAAATAGTAGGCTGAAACTATCTTACACTTTTCATTGTACGAATTGCTTCTTTCCGGAGATCTTGGAAAGAAGAATCATAGTGGATTGTCCAACGATGCGATCAAGGATCGTGGGTCTTGGAGTAGTAGTTGACCTAGGCTCTGAACCAAGTAACCAACTTGTGTCATATGTATTATTTTTGTTTTGTTTTCCGCTGCTACTTTGATAATCATTTTATGAATTGATATGAAAATAAAGAGTTTTTAACGAGCGATATTCACCCCCTCTATCACTCCTTTTTGATCCTTCAGTAAAGTCCTAATTGAAGGTCAAGCAAAGGAAAATCCTAATTTGATGATAGGCAAGGGAAAGTCCTAACTAGAGGTTAGGCAAGGGGAAGTCCTAACTCAAGGGTTTGGCAAGAGAAAAGTCTTAACTGGAAGTTAGTTAAAGTAAAATTCTAACTTGAGGTTAGCCAAGGAAAAATATTAACTAGAGGTTAGGCAAGACGAATTTCTAACTTGAGGGTTAGGCAAGGGAAAAATCCTAAGTAGAGGTCAGGCGAAGTAAAGTCCTAATTGGAGGTTAGGCAAGATAAAGTCCTAACTGAAAGTTAGGCAAGATAAAGTCCTAACAAGATGTTAGGTAAGGGGAAAGTCCTAACTGCGTTTAGGCCAGAGGTTAGGCAAGGCAAAGTCCTAACTGTTGTTAAGTAAGGTGAAAGTCCTAACTACATTTAGGCGAAGTGAAGTCCAAGTGGGTCAAGGAGGACTGCACGTTGACAAAGGAAAGTTCCAATTACGGTTAGGAAAAGGAAAGTCCAAGTGGATCAAGGAGGATTGTACGTTGGCAAAGGGAAGTCTTAACTGCGGTTAGTCAAAGGAAAGTCTAAGTGGGTCAAGGAGGACCGCACGTTGGCAAGTGGAAAGATCTAACTGCGGTTAGATAAAGGAAAGTTCAAGTGGGTCAAGGAGGATTGTATGCTGGAAAAAGGAAACCCTCACTACAGTTAGGCAAGAGGAAAATCAAAGTAGTTCAAGGAGGACCGTACTTAATGATTGAAAGTCCAATGGGAAGTTGACACGAGTTAGAAAGTCCAAGCGGGTCAAAGGTTGACCAGACACTTGGTGAAGAAGTCTCAATAGGTAATAGTTGACCGAAGGTTGGGCAAGGGAACCTAGATTAGGTTAACAAAGTTAAGGTTGAGCAATCGATTGGTTAATTGATTGGGCCAAAGTCAATCGATTAGGTGATTTATTGGGAGCCTTTTTTCGTGAAACAGAAGGTGTCTAGATCAATTAGGTAATTGATCAAGAACTACGTCAATTGATTAGGTGATTGATTTGGAGCTTTTCTTCACGAAATAGAAAGAGCTTTGATTGATTGGGTAATCGATCAAGATCAATCCTAATCGATTAGGTAATCAATTGGGAGAAGTTCATGATAAACAGTGGTTTCTTGATTGATCAACTGATCGATTAAGAGGAGTTTTTCGTAAAGCATAGTAGCTTCCTCATGAGAGCGTAATTGATTGGGAGTAGCTCGCAAGCGAACAGTGGGCTTCTAAAGATTGGGTGATTGATTAAGAAACTGCATAATCAATTGAGTAATCGATTGGGAGAAGCTGAAAAGAGTCATTATGAGGTTTGGACGGCTGTTGGATTTGCTCAGATATGACGTGGTAATGAATTGGGGATAAGGTCAATTAATTGGGAGCTCTAATCCGTGGGATATAAAGGCATTCATAGAGATTCAAATCGCAATTCTGCTTCTCTGCTACCCTTCGCCAGTTCTTGAAGCATTTTGGTGACAAAACTTGCTGCACTTTCTAGGCATTAAGAGGCAATCCACAACAACAAGAGATCAAGAGTAAAGGTTTATTGTTGTATTTATATCTTTGTTCTTATTACATTTCTTGTTGTATTCCTTGTATTTTCTTGTATGAGGCTTCTCCGCCTCCTAGAAAGAGGTTTTCATAGTGTACTATGAGCGAGGAGAGTGGATCCTTGAATTAGTCACCTCAAGGAGGTGGATACCAAGTAAAATCAAAGGTGTTAACTTTGCTTCAAGTTTTTAGCTGTAAATCATCACCAATGAAGTAATTAGAGCTAATCACTCCCCCTATAGCTCTCAAAGTGTCCTAACAATGTCAAGGGTTGTCGGATGCTTGGCAAAAATCCTAGGGGAATGAATCCTAAGTGGTAAAAAAATCTTAGATAAGAGAAGTGACCTCGATTGATCTGATGCTTGAGGGGAGACCCAGAACAAGATAATAATATTAGGTATGAGGCTTTTGGGATATAGCCTAAAATTAAATTTATGAGGGCTTAGATCCAAAATAAATAATATCATACCATTGTGGAAATATGTGAATTCTTTTAGTCTTAACTGTTGGTGTAGTTGACATCAATGATCAAATATAAGTTTTTATGAATGACAAATGGATTAAAATTAGATGTGTTGTGATCTAACCTTTCTACCAAATGTGTAGGACATGACTAATCTGACACTAGGCTCAAATCTAGCAAGGTCTAGAGGACCTGATAGCTGGCGTAGAAGTCCAGATTGGTTAAAAAGTAATCCGATATCTGGAGAAAAACCCGATTGGATCTGTGGACCTAATAGCTAGCTGAAGTCCAATTGAGTATGCGGATCTGACAATTGGCAGAAAGACCTGGTGGGTCGTAAGGAAGTCAAGCGAGTTTGTGTGGTAAGTAAGGTAAGTCACTATATGAGAGTGTTCTAGTGAGGATGAGTCCCAAATTGGGATTTTAGGCACAGGCCCAATTTAGGTTCATTTTGAAAATCTAAATTGAGGCTATGATTAAATCCTGGTCTCAAGAAGACAAAGTCTAATTAATAATACTATTTTATTATTGTGTTAACTCCATTTTGCAAGTTATACTTTATTTTTGGATTAACATATTTTTGTAGGAGTTAAAGAGAAAAATCAACTTCGGTGAATAGTGCTCAAGGCCCTTCTTGGTCGATTAGAGGTTCCCTAGACAGTGGCACGAAGATGCCTCCTATGCGAGTGGAGGCGCCTCGGATGCTAGTTGAAGACTCTGTGCAAGAGAGCATGAAGGTACCTCGCATGCCTCTGGAGGCGCCTTTTAAGAACGTTGAAGGTGCTCTCTAAAGCATAAAAACCGAAGGTTGCGGAGCTTTTCATGACTGAGTTTTGTGGGATAAAGTTTGCTCTTGAAGGCACCCTAGACAAAGCTTGGAGGCGCCCTAAACAGCCTATAACAAAAGGATTCGGCGAAGCTTTCAAAGCAACTTACTTACAAGTTCAATACACGACCCTTCGAGTTTTCGACTGCTCCGACTTCGTCCTCTCGCTATGCTACGGCACTACTATGCCCAAGTATTGCTAAGAAGTCATCTAACATCGAGATCGATTCGATCATATTCAAAAGTGTTGGGTAACGAAAGTTTAACTCTGTACTTAATTACTATATAAAGGAAAGTGTAGCTTGTTACACTTATCCTAATTTTTTTATTGTACTCGTTTATCTCTTTCGGCAGTTTTGGAAGAGGATTATAGTGAATTGGCTATTGGTACAATTCGAGGGATCATGGGTCTTCTTGAAGTACAAGTCACCGAAGGCTCCCAACTAAATAACTAATCGAGTTCTTGTTTCCTTTTTGTTCCTGTTTCTATCTTTTCCGCTACGTACTCGTTTTTGTAAAACCAAAAAATAGAGTTTTTAAAACCACATGATTCATCCACCCTCCTCTCATGCGCTATGGTCCTACAAGTGGTATCAAAACTCTGTAAGCTCTGAATTGGTGCAACATCCAATCAAGCAGAGGGTTTAATTGTTTATTTCTTTTATGCTTTATTTTTCTTCGGATTTTAGTTTTTCAAATATATTTAAATTGGTATAATTACCTCTTCGAATAAATCCTTTTTCGTTTTAGTTTTGCTCAAGTTGGTGCAACACCACTTGAGTTTTTTGTCTTATTCTTTCTACCACACTACTTACCCTAAGACCAAATTTTGGTATATGTTTAGCCCTTTTTTTCAGCAATCACATGGTCCAAATCGAAGGATATAGTACCACTCGTCCCCCGTTGTTCAACGAAGATGACTTCTCATACTAGAAGAAACGGATGGAGGTATAACTCAAGAATGACATCGACCTGTGGTTCACTATTCAACAAGGATACAAGTCACCAATGGATGAAGTTACAAAAATACTCCTTGACTTGGAAAATTAGAACTCTGAGATGAAAAAGAAGGCGCAAATCAAGTTCAAAGTTGTTAACATCCTTCAGTGCGGACTCACAAAAGAAAAACTGAACCACGTCGGTCCACACAAGAACATAAAGGAACTGTGGGACAAACTCATCGAATTGCCCGAAGGAACGACCAATGTTAAGGTAACCAAATGCGACCTCTTATTAAATAAATTATTTAATATTAAAATGCAAGAAAGAGAGATAGCTAACCAACTATATGCGAGGATCAAGGACCTCCTCAACTGACTCCACACAATCGGCCACCAGATGGAGAACCGAGATGTTATAAGGTACGCCTTAAACTTGTTTCCTCAGAATGCATTATGGACACTATCATGGATACCTATAAAATTTTCAGGAACCTTTTAAAATTAAAATTAGACAAGTTATTTTACAAATTAGAGTTACATAGCAAACTAACTCCAAATTGATCGAGAAAGGTATCTCTCTTCTTGCAGGTTCATCTAAAGAATTCTAGTCTAGAACCAAATGTAAACCAGAAGCTGGATCTGACTCTGATTCAGATACTGAAGAATACCTAGTGAACTTGGAAAGAAAAATATCCACTTGGAAATAGAAAGATTTCTCCTAGAAGGATCTACAAAAGATAAAGTCCAACTCCAACAGCAACAAAGCCAATATCACATGCTATGGGTGCAACAAGAAAGGACACTACAAGCATGAGTACCCAAAGATGAAGGAGAACAAACCCAAGATAACCAGAAGAAAGAAGGCATTGAAGGCAACTTGGGATGAATCCTCCTATGAAGAATCCAGCAGAATTACCTGGCGCTGATGGCATCCAGACCAGAATCAGAAAGTAAAATGGATCAAGACAACGAATCTAAATACGAGTCAAGCCATGAGTCTGTACTCGTTTCTAAATGTCCCAATGAGGATAATTCTAACTAATATGCTACTTTCTTCAAAAATTAAGGCATGCATGAATAGAAATTAGCAAAATAAAAAACCCAAATTAATCAACTCATTAAGGAAAATCAAAATCTAAAAGAACAATTAAAATCAAGCTTAACAACTAAATCAGTTCAATTTGAAAATCTAACTCAAGTTGTAAAGTTTGAGGATAAAAAATCTAAATTAAAAAATAAAGTTGTTGAACTAAAAGAACTTTTAGGAAAATTCACAATAAGATCCAAGTACTTAGATATGATACTCAGATCACAACGAATTGTGTACAACAAATCCAGATTCGGATACAAGTCTAGCTCAATCAATAAAATATTTATATCATTGGTAACCCAAAATAAGAAACAAACCAAGGCTTGGGTTCTAAAAGCTTATCTAACCAAGCAAATAGCACTCAATCAATATTATATACATAAAAATGAAATCCACTACCTAAAACCAAATCAAAATAAACCAAATAATTCAAACTCAAACCCAAAAATAAAATCTAAACCTACTAATTCAAATCCAATCCTAAAATGTAAAATGAAATTAAATAATCAAATTCAAATAAAAAAATAAGTTTAAATAAAATAACTACAAATTCAATTTAAACTCAAGTTATAATCAGATTTACTATAACTATAAAATAAATCGACATAAACTAAAAACTTAAAATAAACTCAAGTTCAATAATTCAGGGGAGGCACCAAACTAGTTGACACCTACAAAATAATATTTTACCTGATTAGATAATTAGGACTAGATAAATTAGGAATTAATTTAACTTGGCAAATATTATTAGAAAAGTTTGGAATGATAGTAGATAAGAAAACTCTGTCTATGCATGTCTAGGAAGAATCATATGTGTTCGACCTGGTGCATTTGACTTAGTGAAATTAACTGAAGCTATTGTAGGACCGTTGGGCCGGCTAGAAGGGGGGGGTTGAATAGCCCTGCAAAAATCAAAACGCAAACACCCTTCTCGAACTCTTAAACTAACACTTGTAAAATAAGAGAAATAAATAAAAGCAGAAAAGTAAAAGGCACACCGAGATTTACTTGGTTACAACCGGGAAGGTTGTTAATCCAAGAAAGCGTAGCACTAGTATCTCCTTCAGGCGGAGAAGCATTTTACAGCAATGAAGCGTACAATAGAAGCTTAAAACAGAAAAGCGTACAAGTGTAAAAAGAATGCTTGAGTTCTCAGTTAATTGACAGCTTTTGGACCAAGGCTATATTTATAGTCTTGGTCGGGGCGCCTGGAAGGGTTCCGGGCGCCCTGGGGGGGATAAAACTTTATCCCCCAACGTCCAGAACGCGAAAGACGCGTTCTGGTCAAACTTCACGTTCCGGGTGCCCCAGACAGTTCCGGGCGCCCCGGAGCAAAAAGTCAACTCTGGTTGACTTTTGCGTCCGGGACCTCTGCTCCGTTTTAGTCCCGCCTCGGTCCGGGTCTTCCGCTCCGGATCCGCTTACTTGGGTGATCTCTGCCATCTGGAAAAGAGCTCACCCGAACCCAACTTCCGGTCTTCTCAAGCGGGCTTCCCTCCGGCTTCTCGTCCTTCGGAATTGCCGCGTGTTTCCTTCTCGTCCGCCAGCGTACTCATCCGCAGTCTTCGTCCCTCGGTCGTCGACCTTCTCGCTAGCTGCGTCTCTTGCTCTTCGAGCAATCTTCCGCTCCGGCTTTCGTCCCTCGGAACCACCGCGCGCTTCCTTCTCGTCCGCTGGTGTACTCTTCCGCAGCACATCGTCCCTCGGACTGCCGTCCTTCTCGCTAGCTGCGTCTTCCGCTCGACTACTTGTGTTCCTAAGCTCCTGCACACTTAGACACAAGGTTAGAAACAACGCAGGACCTAACTTAACTTGTTGATCACACCAAAACAACCTTGGGGTTCCAACAATCTCTCCCTTTTTGGTGTGATCAACCCAAGTTAAGCTAGGGTCAAAACTAGACATAAAATTAAAACAAGTTATTGCAATAATGTGCAACAAAATTAAATTTCAAAAATTTTCAATTTTCAATTTCTACCTCCCCCTAGACTTATACTAATTCTTCTCCCCCTTTGATCACAAAAAAATGGGGTTTAAAAAGAACTAAGGGTTAAAGACATAGAGTAAAAAAAATTTCTTAAAGACTTTATGCAGAAATTTTCAATTTCAAAATGGTCTTATGAAAATTTTTCTAAATTAACAAAAAATGAGAATTTTTTCTAAGTAACTTAAGCAGAAAATTTTTCTAAGTGAAAATTCGACTTTGGCAAAAAGTATTTTTCTAAGTATAAAAATATTTTGAAAAAATATTTTTTTTTTAAACTTTGAAAGCATTAATTAATTCTAATTTTAATGCTTTGACAGAAAGTTAATTAAACATTTATTTCAATAGTTTGGCTTCTAGGTCGTGGCGAGGCACTAGGCCTTCTTGGTTATTGGAGCAACAACCACTTTCTTAGACAAACCTCATAGAGAAATTCATTGTTTAATTTTCTCACTGAAAAGCGCTAATTTTAATCTTAATTTTAAAACTTAGACTAAGCAAGATTTAGGAACCCAATAAAGGTTCCAGCCTACTGGATTGATTAAAAATTTCTTAGGGACATATTTTCTAGAGATATTCTTAATTTGTCCCGGGTGATATCTATAATACCAATTTAAATTTTTAAATTTTCTAGAATTAGATGAACATGCATGGTTTTTCAAATTATCTACTTGAATTTTCAAATCATTATTTTCAAGTTTCAATTTTTCATTTTCCAATTTTGATTTATCTAATTCTTCTAGAGGGCAGGATTTAACTAAGATTATTTTTAAATTTTTTATTTCTTTTTCTAATTTACAGCAGTCTTTAGTTAATAACTTAACAAATTTATAAAGTTTATCGAGAGGAAGTGAACGTACCTGACTTACCTTGTCGAGTTCGTTTTCCGTGTCTCCCCCTGAACTACTGTTTTCCTCTGACGAAGCTCCCCCTTCATCGATGCTCTCGATGCTCATTTCGGAAGAGCTTGACTCGCAGTCGTCGTCTTGATGACTTGCCATTGGAGAATGCCTCGACTTCCGACTCCGACGACGTATCATCCCACGTCGCCTTTAGGGCTTTTTGCTTTTGGATAGGCTTCTTACCCTTTTCCTTGTTCTTGTTCTTCAGCTTGGGGCAATTGTCCTTGACGTGCCCTTCTTCGTCGCAGTGGTAGCAACGGATCATCCTTTTCTTCTTCCCCTGTGGATGGTTAGTAGATTTGGATTTACAAAGCTTCTTGAATCTTCTTACCATCATTACCATTTCCTCGTCATCGAGAGAGGATTCCGACTCTGGTTTGTCTCTCGAAGCTTTGAGGGCGACGTTATTCTTGGGCTCCTTCATTCCTGCACATCTTGACTCATGCACTTCAAAAGTAGAAAAAAATTCTTCTAACGAGATCTTTTCTAAATCTTTAGAAATATAAAAGGCATCTACTAGTGATGCCCATTTTGAATTTCTAGGAAATGAATTTAGTGCGTACCTTAGCGAATCTCGGTTACTTACCGTTTCTCCGAGATTCGATAGTCCGGTGATGATCTCTTTGATTCTCGAGTGCAAGTGCGCGACTGTCTCATCTTCCCCAAGTTGCAGGCTGGTGAGCTGATTCCGAAGCAGATCTCTTCTGGCGAGCTTGGCTTCGGAAGTCCCTTCGTGCAGCTCGAGGAACTTTTCCCAAAGTTCCTTTGCAGAGTGGTATTGTCCGATTCTGTTGACTTCTTGAGGTGGAAGAACGCTTAGCAGATGGTATTCTGCTTTGCCGTTCGCCACGAATTCAGCCTGCTCCTTTTTTGTCCATTGACATTTTTCCTTACCTTCTGGAGCTACAAAACCGGATTCCATTGTTAAAGTTAATTCAAAGTCTGTGGTAAAAAATACCTGCATCAGATTCTTCCACGTAGAGAAATTTCCTCCATATTTCGGCGGGTGGATGCTTGGTCCGGCCATTATCTTTGCTTCGATTGGCGGTTAGTCCTCCTGAAGCGTCTTGGCTCTGATACCACTTGTAGGACCGTTGGGCCGGCTAGAAGGGGGGGTTGAATAGCCCTGCAAAAATCAAAACGCAAACACCCTTCTCGAACTCTTAAACTAACACTTGTAAAATAAGAGAAATAAATAAAAGCAGAAAAGTAAAAGGCACACCGAGATTTACTTGGTTACAACCGGGAAGGTTGTTAATCCAAGAAAGCGTAGCACTAGTATCTCCTTCAGGCGGAGAAGCCTTTTACAGCAATGAAGCGCACAATAGAAGCTTAAAACAGAAAAGCGTACAAGTGTAAAAAGAATGTTTGAGTTCTCAGTTAATTGACAGCTTCTGGACCAAGGCTATATTTATAGTCTTGGTCGGGGCGCCTGGAAGGGTTCCGGGCGCCCTGGGGGGGATAAAACTTTATCCCCCAACGTCCAGAACGCGAAAGACGCGTTCTGGTCAAACTTCACGTTCCGGGCGCCCCGGACTGTTCCGGGCGCCCCGGAGCAAAAAGTCAACTCTGGTTGACTTTTGCGTCCGGGACCTCTGCTCCGTTTTAGTCCCGCCTCGGTCCGGGTCTTCCGCTCCGGATCCGCTTACTTGGGTGATCTCTGCCATCCGGAAAAGAGCTCACCCGAACCCAACTTCCGGTCTTCTCAAGCGGGCTTCCCTCCGGCTTCTCGTCCCTCGGAATTGCCGCGTGTTTCCTTCTCGTCCGCCAGCGTACTCATCCGCAGTCTTCGTCCCTCGGTCGTCGACCTTCTCGCTAGCTGCGTCTCTTGCTCCCCGAGCAATCTTCAGCTCCGGCTTTCGTCCCTCGGAACCACCGCGCGCTTCCTTCCCGTCCGTCGGTGTACTCTTCCGCAGCACCTCGTCCCTCGGACTGCCGTCCTTCTCGCTAGCTGCGTCTTCCGCTCGACTACCTGTGTTCCTAAGCTCCTGCACACTTAGACACAAGGTTAGAAACAACGCAGGACCTAACTTAACTTGTTGATCACACCAAAATAACCTTGGGGTTCCAACAGCTATCCCTTACCAATCTAAACTGGTTAGACTAAATTTTGTATTAACTTCTTTGGGCAGGACTATTTGAAAAATCTCGAAGCATGTGGTTGCTCTAATGATGTCTATGTGACTCACCATAGCCTAGAAATTTATTCAAAGAATGTCTGCTTAATTAACCCAAAGATAAACTTGAATATAACCCAAGTTAAACCAACCCCTAAATATCTAACTTAACTCATTTCACAAAACATTAGGATACCTTTGTCTAAAAAATTAGTCTGGTGAGATGATTATTCGTGCAATATCCCTAGGTCAAGGTTAACCTGGTTGACTAAGCTTGAGTTGGCTCAAGCTTGAGTCTTGATATTTGGGTTTCGATATTTGATAATATATAGAGATTACATATGCAATCTCCCGTTTGGGGAGATTATTGATACAATTCCCCTCTGGTCAAGGTTGACTAGTTAGATGTGAAGAAGAGTCAAGTAGGTCAAAGGGTTGACCGAATACTTGACTGGGAAAGTCCTAACTAGAGGTTAGGCAGTTGAAAGTCCTGGTGAGTGAAACCAGACAGTTGGGAAATCTTGGTGAGTGAAGCCAGGTGAAAATCCTAGCGAGTGAAGCTAGGTGAAAATCCTAGTGAGTGAAGCTAGGTGAAAGTCCTGGTGAGTGAAGTCAGGTAGATGGAAAGTCCTGGTGAGTGAAGCCTGGCACGTGGAAATCCAGGTGAGTCAAGGGTGACCGAACATCTGGTGGAATTCTAAATGGGTCATGGAGGATCGGACACTTGGCACAAAACAGTAAATCCATGTGGGTCAAGGTTGACCAGATATTTGGCACAAGCAGAAAAGTCCAAGTGGGTCAAAGGGATTGATCGGACACTTGGTGAAGAAGCCTTAGCAGGTCAAGGGTGACCGGATACTAGGCATGATGTCCCAACAGGTCATGGTTGACTGGATGTTGGGTTTGGGAACCTTGGACTTGATTTAGGCAAGTCAAAGGTGGGCCAATCGATCAACCGATCGATTGAACCATAGTCCAATCGATCAGTTGATCGATTGGATGTGTATCGTGAAGAAGGTTTGGCTCAATCGATCGGTCGATCGATTGGTAGCAATTGTCTCGAGCACAGAACCTTTTCCAATTGATCGATCGATCAATTGGAGATAGGATTTCTCACGCACAAACGTGAGAAAGGTTGGATCGATTGGTTGATCGATTCAGCCATTTCCAAAGAGCACAGAGGCGCTTTGAATCGATCGATCGATCGATTCAAAGCCTCCTCAATTGATTGAGAGTCATTCAATCGATTGGGATCCGACCATTGTGCAGGTTTAATGCTGTTGCGATCAATTTCTTTGACACGGCTTCAAGCGCTTCTTCCCCGATCTTCACGATCTGTTCTCCACTGAGCTCACCGATACACACCAGATCATGGAGGCTTAGAGAGGAGTGTTTTTGCACTTCCAAGCAAGTCAAGAGGTGTATTTAAGTAAGAAGAAAAGCAAGCTAGGGTTTCTGCCGTGTAAATCTTGTAAGATATGATATTGTATTAGCTTGTATTTTGTTCTTCTTGTATATCTTTGTGTGTGAGCTTATACAAGGCTTCTTCGCCTTCGGTAATTACCGTAAAGGAGTGTTTTCATAGTGGATGAGTAACTGAGGGTCGGATTCTTGGATTAGTCACCTCTTCTTAAGGTGGATACCAAGTAAATCCTAGTATTAGCATTGCTTGAGTATTTTCCGCTACATATCATCATCAAAGAAGCAAGCAACGAGCGTGCGACGAGCTATTCACCTCCCCCTTTTAGCATATTTTGACCCTAACAATGATTAGATCAATAGAATTTGAATTTAACCCAAACCTAACTTAACTCAAATAAAACTCATATTTTAAATTAAACTAAAATTTAAAATTAAAATTAAAACTAAAACTAGATATTAAAATTAAACTCAAACTAAACTTAAACTTAAATTAAATTTAAAGACTAAAATTAAAACTTAAATTTTAAATTCAAAAGTAAATTAAACTTAAGGAAAGTAAACTTAACACTTAAGCTAAATTTTGACTCCTACCTTCTTGTAGGAATCTAAGTGGAGTATGGATAGTGGCTACTCTAGACACATGACTGGTATCACACTAAATTCACCAAACTCAAATATAAAAATTTAGGATCGGTTTCCTTTAGAAACAATAACAAACTTAAGGTAACTAGTATAGGTAACATTGAACTTGAGTCTAATTTCATTTTTTTTGTAAAATATTACTTGTTGAAAATTTTAATTTCAACTTACTCAGTATTAGTCAATTATGTGATTCGGAGTATAAGGTTAGTTTTTCATCAAATGAATGTTTAATAAAACATATAAGAAACCCCACAATAAAATTTAAAGGACTTGGGACTAACAATCTTTACACAATTGACCTAGTCAGCTCCTCACTTGAGTGTCATTTGACACAAAAAGAGAAAACCTGGCTATGACATAGAAGACTGTCCCACACTAACTTTCAAATCTCACTAAATTAAATAGACTAGTTAAAGGACTACCAAAATGACCTAATTTAGATGTAACAGTTTGTAATGCTTGTCAACAAGGAAAACAATCCAAGTCAACCCACAAACTAACTAATCAAACTCAAACTAAATAAATACTTGAACTTCTACACCTAGATCTATTCGACTCTCATGGACTCAAATCAATTAATGGAAACCTATATTATTTATTAATAGTAGATGACTATTCTAGATTCACCTAGGTAAAATTCTCAAGAAATAAAGATGAAATATTTAAAATCTTTAGTGATTTTTGTAAACAAACAAAAAATGGAAAGGACTTGAAAATCAAACGAATCAGAAGTGACAACGGTGGAGAATTTACAAACTATAGATTTACTAAATTTTGCTTAGAAAATGTGTATCATCAAGAATTCTCATGTTCCAAAATATCGCACACTACAACAAAAACTGCAAATGACAACACCCCTACGACAACGGTTTTAAGAGAAAGCATTGCGTATTTGCTCAAAGACAACGGTTTTTGACAAAACCGTTGTCTTTGAACTCCCCATTAAATATAAAAGACAACGGTTTTAGCAAAACTGTTGTCATTGAGCGAGTTTTTTTTTAAAACGACAACACTTTTTACAACGGTTTTATAAACCGTTGTCTTTATCCGCGTTTTTAGCGGCTACAACAACAGTTTTGAAAAAACCCGTTGTAATTGAATTTGGTCATTTCCCCCCTTCGTTGTTTTTCTTTCCCTCGCTGTTTTCTTTTCGGCGCCATGTTTTCGCGTTCCCAAACCTAAGCCATTTATCTTTCCCTCTCCTCATACGACGTTGTACTCCTTCTCGTTTCCTGGTGAGCGGCGGCGTTCTCCAATTGGCTGCCGAAGATCTAGACGCACGGGAGGGAGAAACCCGAGAACGGAATCTGCCACCACGACAGCGCGCCGCCGGTGAAGGCGAAGACCATCGACGAACTGCACTCCCTGCAGAAGAAGAGGTCGGCGCCGACCACCCCCATCAAGGACGACGCACAGCAGGGCAACGCTGCCTTCGCCACCATCTCAGAGGAGGAGCGCCAGAAGCTCCAGCTCCAATCCATCAGGTCAATATTTAATCTCCAAATAAACATCTCTTTCTCAATAATAAAAAAAGGGGGAAACATCCAGATTCCTTGCCGGATACTGGTGGCACACAACGACGTAGATTTGCTTGTTCTATGTGTGATTCAATGGCCACCACATCCTTCGCCTTCACCTCTGTTGCCATCAATAGCCGTTGTTGCTATTGTACCACTTGCACACCCATCAGTTTCCTTTGTGTTTCCACTCTGCCGCCCCTGCCAACCCCTCATCAATTTTTGCTGCAGAGTCTCCTAGACCCGCATACTTGATCCAACAAAAGTGCCACATCGCTGGATTCAAAGGTCGGTTCCCTAATCCCCTCTATTGTAAGCGGGTGATAGATGGATTACTCTTGTTGCAAAGATCAAAACTTTCTGTCTGTTTTTAATGAGATTTAAGACGCTTTTGGGGTTTTCGTCTTTCGTATTTCCTCTTTTTGGTGGCTAATAATTTCTTTCCCCCCTTTTTGTGTGTGTGTTTATGTAGTTTTGCCTCTGTGTTGTTGTTGTAACCAGTTGTGGGATTTGTCTTATTTTCTAGCTTTACAATCTATTTCCTAACTAAAGTTATTTGGGAATGCATCTCTATAACACTGTGGGCTTTTGGTATTGAAATATAACAAATTTGCTTCGCAACTGTGGAATTTTGTTTCGAGATGAGTGAGCTTTCTAATTATGCAGCCTCAGACTTCTACCACAATCATGCTGCCTAAAAATTCATGATCTCTTTCTTTAACTTTTACCAATGGACAAGAACTGTTAGTGTTGTTAAATTTTTTAA
Organism: Zingiber officinale; assembly: GCF_018446385.1. NCBI lineage: Eukaryota > Viridiplantae > Streptophyta > Magnoliopsida > Zingiberales > Zingiberaceae > Zingiber > Zingiber officinale. The sequence continues at coordinate 14,967,102 of NC_056000.1, read as the reverse complement.
ACATAAAACATTCTACCATCTGACTTCAATTTTAACTGAAATTTCTATATTAACAGACTGGTGAAGCATACCAATCATAGTTTGGGTGCTTATCAAATAAACTATAGAATGGAAAGTGGAACGAGTAAAAGTAAGGTGAAGCGTCATGTGGGTAAATATGAGCTCGGGCGCACAATTGCGGAAGGGACATTTGCAAAAGTTAGGTTTGCAAAGAACATTGAGACCGGGGAACCTGTTGCTATCAAGATCCTTGACAAAGAGAAGGTGCTGAAGCACAAGCTAGTAGAACAGGTATCTTCTAAATCATATTCACAATTTGAGATTCAAAATGCTGCATCTATAGATATATATATAAAGTTAATACAGCTGAACTGTGCTCAGAGGTGAAATACCAAACAACCAAAATACTAGTAATAGAATATGCTAATGTAAAGTGCTAAGTTTTTTACTTTAAGTGCTAAGGAAAATATTGGACAAGTGGTCGTGCTTGATTTTTTTTTTACTTTAAGATTTAGAGTGAAGATGTGTCTTTTTTTTTTCCACTCTCCGTCCATTTATCAGAATTTAAGGCAGCAGCAAAGCCTTAAATTATGTTCTTATATTTACGTCTATGCATTTCTTCCTCAGTGCTACTTCTTTTATTAGAAAAAAGAAATCATAGCATGAGAGACTCCTACCTTATACTGTTATTTTGTTCATCTTCTCCCCCTTCGTCATAATATCTCTACGTTTTCAGCCAACACACCCAAAGACCAACCTTTTTGTAAGCTACAAGCCACGTGATTAAGGAGGTAATTCTATTGTGTTTACTTTCAACTCTACAATGGAGGCTACGTAGATGTAAAATGGAAGAACTCATGTGGATTTCTCTTTTTATTGTTTTCCTTCTTTTAGTAGTGTAACAAAGATGATTGATGCGGAAGAGATATCCCAATTATGGAGTCCATTTCTCAATTATCTCATCAAATTAGAGAAGGAGCTGAAATGCTTCATATGGTAGTGTTATTCAGTCATTCTAAGGCTTCAATTCTCTAGCTTCAGTGATAAGAATAATTTTCTTTTCATTTGAGAGTTTATTTAGAATGAAATAATATGTCTTATTATCGTTTATTTTCTTGCAGCAATGGTTTGCTTAGAACACCAAAATTATTACCTTGTAATCACATAGTTTGCAGGTATTTATGTTCATTTGTGTGTTATTCCAAATCTGATGATAGATAATACTAAATACAAAGTCATTGCTCTGAGCGTATTCAGCGACTGTATTATCACTCCTTTAACCAGTGAACGTTCTGTTTGCCTTTCTTGTCAAAACCCTTTTCGATACGAAGGTATAAATTTGTTACAATTAACAACTTTTACACAGCTCTGAAATTATAAATCATTTCATGTGTTAGCCTTTCTTCTAAATATTTGCAGACACTAGGCATGCTTTTCACGTAGAAAGGATGGTGAGCCTTTTTCAAGATATGGATGTTGCTATTGGCAGCATTATTCAACATAGACCATCACCTAAAAATGTGCTTATTATGCAAAATTCTCAACTTAGGATGAAACATCCTAGTTTGTGATGTCTATAGCTGCAACACACTCCAATAAATATTTCACTTGCAGGTGATAAACCACAAGGAGTACATAATGTACAAGATAAATCATGCCATTCACCCCTCTCCAAAAAAGTTTCACTTGTAGGAGATGAACCATCAAAAGTACATAATGGACAAGATAAACCAAGCCATTCATGCCTCTCCAAAAAAGTTTCACTTGCAGGAGATGAACTGGCAGGAGTACATAATGCACAAGATAAACCAAGCCATTCACTCCTCTCTAAACTTGCAGGAGATAAACCAAGACATTCACTCCTCTCTGAAACTGTGCCTGGTATGCAAAATTCTCAACTTAGGATGAAGCGTCCTAGCTTGTGATGTCTGTAGTTGCAACACACTAATAAATTTTCACTTGCAGGTGATAAACCAAGTCATTCACGCCTCACTATGCAAGCACATCTTCGTCCATTTATCACTTGTAGGCAAAAGTTTCTAGGAATTGATATGTTCCATTCCTTTAGTTGTATCACCTAGAAGAATCATCAAGGCAGGAGTAGGTAGAAAGTTAATTTAGATACTAACCTCACTATGCAAGTTATCGGGACTGCAACAAATGGTGAATGCCTCTTCTTACTGTACACAATGCATTAGTAGCTGATTTTGTTTACATGCCTTGCAGTACCATTCGTGCTCTATTCGGCATGAAGATCTACGCATTCTATTGCTTGAAATAGCGGGTGAGCATCGATAACTCAGATTGCATATTCAATAATTCAGTGATACTAATATGATCAAACTATCTTTTGGTTAAGACCTTCATAAAGATGCATAGAAACTGTTCTCATAGAATATTTTAAGGGTTTTTTTCCGATATATTGTTCTTGATGATGCTTGTTTTTCTTTCTTTGCAGGTTGTTGTATCGACATCCAGAGCATAGGAAATCAATACTTCCATTTGCTTCCATTTGCTCAGTTAGTTGTCTCTCTTCCATTTGCTTTGTTTCTTAATTGAAGAGATAATTGTTATAACAATACTTCTAACAGATAACATTACTTGTTTCCTTGTGTAATTCTAATAGTCGGGTTCTCTAATTGTTTGTTTCCTTGAACCTTCCATAGATTGCTATTTTTTCTCTACAACACAGAGAATTTGTATTAAAGTTCGCATATATATATTTTGAATGTTGATAGTGAACTTAATTGATTTTAATTTCCTTGTCTGTTTTCAACATTTGCCTAGACAAGTTCTTGTCATTTTGTCAATCCTGCCTATAACTCAACAAGTCTGCATCCTAAATCAATGTTTAGATGCATTTTCTGCAGGTTTAGTTAATTTCTTATTGCCACAAGTATCTTTTAAGAATATTTTTGACTGATTATTTAGAAACTCAATGGCAAGGTCAATGACATTCATTGATCTAATAGACAGGCACAGGCAGAGTAAACTTATTCTGCGAATTTAAATCTATGTGCATAAGTTTTCCAATGGAAGTTACCAAGACAACTCTAAGTTGGTTAAATTGCTTATATTTTATTAGTTTGTATTGTATTAGTTTGCATTGCATTAGTTTGTATTGCATAAGTTACATTCTGAGACTATAAGTTGGTTACATTGCTTGTATTTTATGTAGATTTATATGAATAAATCGAATTCTGGAATTCTGGAAATGAGTGTTGTCCTGGAATTGTTTTATATTAGACCTATGCGAAATCATGGAATTGCTTGTATTGCATAAGTTTGTATTTCATAAGTTAAATTCTGAGACTATAAGTTAGTTATATTGCTTGTATTTTATGTAGATTTATATGAATAAATCTAAATCAGAATTCTGGAATTTTGGTATTGACCGTTGTCATTGAATTGCTTTATATTAGAGCTATGTGAAATACTAGAATTGCTTGTATTGCATAAGTTTGTATTGCATAAGTTAAATTCTGAGACTATAAGTTGGTTATATTGCTTGTATTTTATGTAGATTTATATGAATAAATCTAAATAAGAATTCTGGAATTCTGGTATTGCTCGTTGTCATGGAATTGTTTTATATTAGAGCTATACGAAATCCTGGAATTGCTTGTATTGCATAAGTTTGTATTACATAAGTTTTATTTCTTAGACCATAAGGTGGTTATATTGTTTGTTTTTTATGTAGATTTATATGAATAAATCTAAATCTGGAATTGATAAGTTTTGTTTAATTTTTCTGTTGTAGGTACGTAACTCAGTCAATTCGTGTAACTTGAGACTTTTGATGCAAGGAGTGAGCTTTGTTAGGTTGTAAATTGCCTTGCTAATGTGTAAAAGTCATATGGAGAACAGTACTAGAAAACATGTGATTTATGCATGGTTTGATACTACTCATCTTGTATATGTGTGGCTACAAGATGAATTATATATGGATGTTTATTTTGGATTTAATTTAGTAAATATTTAGTTTTGTATTGGTGGTTTGCTTATAGTAAAATAAGATTGGTTGTTTGGTATTAATGAACATTAAAGACAACAATTAAAAATGTTGTAAAAACTAGGTAAACCACAATGAAATTTTTTTTGTAAAAAGTGATAAAAGACAACGGTTTTATCCATTGTAAAATATATTAAAACTATTGTAAAAAAACAAAACGTGTCAAATATTATCTACCACAACAGTTTATATCTGTTGTAAAAAATGTCTACCACAACGGTTTATTTTTGTTGTTGAAATTATCTACCACAACGGTTTTAAAACGTTGTCGTATCCTTCGTAGCCAAATTTTGGGCATATAAACAACAACGGATAAAAACCGTTGTCAAATGTCTACAAAGACAACGGATTCAAAACCGTTGTCGTAGGGCAATACATTCTACAACACCCTCAGTTACAACGGTTTTTTGACTCTACAACAACGGATAATATCCGTTGTCGTTTGTAATTTTTGTTGTAGTGGCAACAAAATAGAATAGTTGAAAGAAAGAATAGAATTCTACAAAAAGTAACTCGAACTATGGGTTGAAGCTGTAAATATAGCATGCTATGTGCAAAATAGGACAACAATAAACAATAACTATAACAAAACCTCCTATGAACTATATTATAATAAGATGCCAAACATTAAATACTTTAAGGCATTTGGATGCCTAGTTTATATATTAAACATGCAAGAACACTTAGAAAAATTTACCTGGAAAGTAAACAATGGAATCTTTCTAGGTACTCCCTAAACAGTAGAGGCTATAGAGTTTACAATAAAACTACACTAAGAATCAAGGAAACAACCAATGTGAAATTCGATGAAAATGCTAACTCTAAAGAATCTAACTCAACTCAAACTCAATACCAACCCATAGACTTCATTAGGTCTAGCACAGATCTAGGGAGATCAAGTGAAAATCTAAATCAAATAGACGAACACAAAAATGAACAAAATTAACCACAAGAAAATGAACAAACACAAATTGAATCTAGAATAATAAGAACTAGCCATGACCATTCGGTGGATCAAATAATAGGAGACTAAGATTTGAGGGTTTAAACTGGGTTAACCTTTAGAAATCTAAGCCAAATTGCCTTAATTTCTAAAATTAAACCTAAACCCATTGAAGAATCCTTACTTTACCCAAGTTGGATCTTAGTCATGCAAGAGGAATTGGCTCAATTTGAAAGAAGTGAAGTCTAGGACTTAGTTCCATTACCCAAAAGCAAAAAGTCTATAGAAACAAAATGGGATTTTAGAAACAAACTAAATGAAAAAGGAGAAATCATTAGGAATAAATCTAGGTTAGTAGTCAAAGGTTTAATCAAGTTGAAGAACTTGACTATGATAAAACCTATACCCCAGTAGCTAGACTTGAGTCTATTAGGATTCTATTAAGTTATGTAGCCCATAAAGGATTTAAGCTCTACCAAATAGATGTAAAATCTATCTTTTAAAATGGGTTAATTAAAGAAGAGGTCTACATAGGTCAACCACCGAAATTTGAAAGTTTAGACCATCCTGATCATGTGTTTAAAAAGAATCTTCATGTACTTAAAAGGTACATCGAATGTAGAAATTTGGTACCTAGAATAACTAATTTTGAACTCACAGACTACTCTAACTCAAATTATGCTAGCTATAAATTAAATTAAAAAAGTACAAGTGGTGGATGCCAACTCCTTGGTGTTGGTGCGGGAAGCATCCGACGATCAAACTCGTGTTTTGATAATGGCAAAGGATTCAAAGTTAAGGTGTTTTGTAATCTAACAAGTCTGCTTGAGGATTTCAGGAAAGTCCTAGCTGCGGTTAGGCAAAGGGAAAACCCTAGGGGGTGGTAACCCTAGGTCATAGGGGGTGGTAACCCTATGCGGAAAGTCTTGGCAGGTCGATGACTTCAGGCAAAAGTTCTAGGGGGTGGTAACCCTAGGTGGAAAGTCCTGGTGTCGCGAACCAGGTGAAAGACTGGACTAGCCAGGAAGCGGATGTCCAGCAGAAAGTCTGGAAGCGTCGAGTGCTGAGCAAAAGTCCAATCGATCTGGAGGATCGACTGGCAATAGGTAAATCTCCTGAGTGGAGTAGGTGAGGACGCGTTCCCCGTAGAGGGAACAGTAGGCGTCGGGTCGACCTAGGGTTTCCGGTTGGAAATTCGAAGTCAGATCCAGACAGTCTGGAGACTGTCAGAATCTTTTTATCATATTCATACTATTGTTTATGCTAACTTTGTGTTTGCAGGATATTGTTTGGGACTAACACATCTTGCAGGTACAAAGAAATGAAGTTCTCCTCGGATGAACAGTGTCCAAGGCGCCTCCATGGAGCTTGAAGGCGCCTCGGGTACAAAAGCTGACTTGGCCGCGAAACAGGGTTGAAGGCGCCTCAGCTGGCTCTGGAGGCGCCTTGGAAGGCGCCTTAAAGACCCTTGAAGGCACCCTCAAAGGTGATAAGCATAAACTGGTCAGCGCTCATCTGCACGGTGGACTCGGAGCTATGAAGGCGCCTTCGGAGGCTTCCAAGGTGCCTTGGATGCCTTTTATAAGGGGACTTCGAGCAGCATTGAAGAATAACAACTTCCAAGCTTCCATTCTGCTGTGTTCTGCTCAAGTATTGCTTCTGAAGTGCTGTTGCAACATTCCGACGACCCGGAGCTCAGATTTCTTTTCTACTACTGTTGTCGGTATAATCTTAATTGCAGTTACATTTGTAACTAGTTTGTAATATTCATACGAGCTTATAGTTGTTGCCCACGGAAAGCGATCAAGGATCGCGGGCCTTCGAGTAGGAGTCGACCTAGGCTCCGAACGAAGTAAACGACCGTGTTCTTGTGTTTGTTTCCTTTATTCCGCTATTTTAATTACTCGACGAACATTTTACGATTTCGATAATCGAACGATTTAGCCGCGAGCGCTATTCACCCCCCCCCCCCCCCTCTAGCGCTTCTCGATCCAACACTTGGACCATCACTTGTCAGCTGATTTAGTAGAAAGAAATACTATGTTGCTCTATCAATTACTAAAGTTGAATACATAGTAATGGGAGAGTGCACAACACAACTATATATTATGGATAATGCACACTCTACACGACTTTAACTTAGAATTTAAAAATATAAAAATCTTTTTTGATAATGTAAGTTCAATTAACTTAACTAAGAATCCAGTGTATTATTCAAGAACCAAACATATTGAAATCAAACATCACTTCATTAGAGATCACGTCGTCAAAGGAGATATTAAACTCAAATCTGTTAAGTCCAAATTAAATTTAGCTGACATCTTTACTAAATCACTACCAGAATCAAAATTTAGTAACTTACAAAGAAGATTGGGAATTCACACAATAGACTAGTACTCTTTTTATCAAATAAAATTTTAAGTGATGTACAAATTCTAGGCCACTCTTATTTTTTTATTCCTTTAAAAATTCTCATTTCTCTAGTGTTTTAAAATTTGTTTTAGCCTTAGTCTTGGATGAATCCATAGAAAGTATGATCATATAGATCTAGGCAACAAGCATCTCACAAGAATCTAACTTAGAATGTCATGAGATGTGTAGACCTTTTGCCTGAAATTTATATGTTTATATCAGTGCATCAACATAAGTCTGAGGCAAAATACAAAAAATACAGTGATCAAGTTAAGTAGTCATTTTTCAGTAAAAATTTAACTAGATAATCTTATTTAACTTGACTAACCAAGTGAACGCTGCTATCTTCTGGTAGTTAGTTAGTAATTAAAAGTTAGACATTTAAGGATTACTTTCTAAATGAATATTATTTTTAAAAGTAATATCATATTAAAGGGGAGGATGTATATACCTTAAAAATATTTTGTAAAATATTGCGATATTTTATTTGAAAATTTATGTTTTGAAAACAACTTGAATTAAATAATTAAAAATGTTTATTCAAAACTTGCCTTAAAAATTGCTTGCTTTGAAATTTATATTTGAAAATGCTTTGCAAAATCATTTTTGAAATGTTTTTAAATTATTTTGAAAACACTTTGAAAATAACTGGCAAAAAATGCTTGAACATATTTGAAAAGTTTATTCAAAAATTTGCTTTAAAAATTGTTTTGAACAATCCTTGTCAAATGCGTTTTCATAATTTTTAACTTTGATAACTTTTGTTTGAAAAATATTTCAAAAACTATTTTGTTTGATTTTCTCAAAAATGTTCTGCAAAATTCTTGTAAATTTTCAAAAAAATATTTTTAAAAATTACTTGTTTAAAAATTGCCTTGAAATTACTTTTATTCTGCAAAATGCTTTCAACATTTGCTTTCAAAACTTGCTCTTATACTTTTCAAATATCTATTTTGAAAAATGGCCTTTCAACTCTTGATTGACAAATTAACTTTCAAAAACTTGTTTTGGCAATTAACTTAAAAATAATTGTCTTTAAATATTTGGCTAGGTTTAACTTATTTTGAAACCATCTTCCCTAATATAAACCTAAAATAATGTTCCATACTTACTCTTACTCAATTGCATGTTTTTTGATAAATGCTGTAGGGAGAGGAGGAGAGTTTAAGTAAGAAAAAACAAAGAAAATTTGAAAAACTTAATCCTAAAATGATCAAGAGAATAAAATAAAAAATCAAAATCGTTTAAATTTCTCTTAAATTATTTTTATTGCTATGTTTGCATATATTTTTTTATTACTTTAACTTAGATTGTCATTGCATCAAAAGGGAGAGATTGTTGGTGTAGTTGGCATCAATGATCAAACCTAAGTTTTGATTAATGACAAATGGATTAAAATTAGATGTGTTGTGATATAGCCTTTCTGTAGAATTGGAAAGAACGCTAGAAGGGGGGTGAATAGCGATCATCGAAAATTTGATTTTAAAACAGATATGCAGCGAAAGAATAAGAAGCAATGCAAACACGACCAAGTTTTTACTTGGTTCAGAGCCTTCGATGACTCCTACTCTAAGGTCCACACTCGTCGAGTGCTTTCGTTGGAAATCCACTAATAGTTTGAAATGGTAACAAATGCAAGTACAAGAACTATATATAAAAATTACCAACAATAAAAAAACTAATTGAAGATGTAGTCCGGTTGTCGGTGGAGTGTAGTAGCATTGCAGGAGCCTTTTCGAAGCACCGAGCAGAAGAGAAAGTCGTTGTAGTTATTGTTCTGAAGCTCCAGGTCGAAGGCCTTTAAATAGGTCCATGCCGAGCGCTTGGAACCCCTCCGGACACCTGGACCACGTAGCCCGGACAATCGACGCGTTACACGTCAGTTTGTGGATCAATTTTCGGGTCTGAGTGTAAAATATCGAAAAAGGACAAAGAATCATAAGGGAATTTTCCAAAATTTTAAAAAATTTCTGTGAAATTTTCGGAGCTCGTACGACGAGTTTACGGGGATAAAAATATAACGACCCAATTTTTCCTATTTCGAGTTCCAAATGTCCATAAAAATATTTGGAAATGCTTTTAAAATATTCTAGAGATTTTTAGAAATTTTTAGAGTATTTTTATGCAATTTTTGGAGTTCGTTTGGTATTTTTATCAAGAGGAAGAAGTTTAAAAAAAAAAAAAAGAGAAGAAATATGTGGAAGCCAGGTTTTGAACCCACAACCTCGACTAAAGCCGAACCTCAGCCGAAACAAGCCCAACCAGCTGAGCTACACGATTTTTGTTAACCATATATTGTGAGAACTAAGTTTATAGCATAGTTAATGATTAGTGAATTAATTGGGAAAAAGTGCGCGGCTGAGGGATTGAAGCCGAGACCTTTGGCTTGGGTCAAAACTCGGCTGACCAGCTGTGCCAGCGGTTATTGCTGATCAGATATGCAGCGACTAATATTTAAGGTATAGTATTTAATAAAAAACCCTAGTTATAAAAGAGGGCTTATTTTTTTTTCCCGAGACCTAATTCTCGCTCGTGAACCTCTCCTCTCTTGCTCGCGAACGGCGCGCGATAGTCTCGGGCGGAAACACTGGGCTTCTCCTCCGGTGGCCGGCCAAGGGGTTCCTATGTGAGATCTTCACATCTACGAGTCCCTCTCGTCGAAGAGGACACGCGGAGGCGAAGGAGTCACCGAGGAGGCACTTCTCCGGAAACCCTAGAATTCTTCCCGTCGGCTGTGAGTCCAAGGAACCGAGGTGAGTTGCTTCTCACCTGCAGTAGGAGTAGTTCCGTTCGATTGGTTTTCGAAAAAGTTTTGTCTTTGAAGTTTTCTGCCGTGAATTGAGGATTTAGATTTCTACACGAGTTTTGTGTTTTGTTCTACTTCTTCTAGGTAGTTTGGGATTCCAGATTAAGAACGTGAAGGTTTAGGCTTGTGGATTGGACTCCTCAGCCTTATGATTTGAGTTTCATGTTTAGATAATTATCTGTTGTTACCTTAGTGGGCAGAATTGATTGGATCAACTTGTTGCCTTACAGGTTCCGGGTTTGTTTCATGCTACAGCAATTTCATGAATAGGTGGCTGCAAAACCCTAGTTTCGGTTGTAATTAGATCAGCCTTTCTAGGGAGTTTTTCAGTTTTGTTTTTCTTGTAGTTTAACAAGCATGTACAGTTTTGGAACTTAGAGGTTTAATTTGAATTGTTTGTTGAATTTCCTGCTGTACAGTTAGCATGATCGTGCTATATAATGTCATGGTAAGTTTAGATGTTTTCCTTGGAGTAGATAGCCTTCCTCAATGTGATACTAGCTTGGTCCCTGCACTCTCAATTCCATTGTGCATTCTGATCATGACCACCTGTACCATTGTGCACTCTTTTGTTGTTGTTTTAGGTGCAAGAACAATCTTTATTTAGTAGAATAAGTTTAGCATTATAGTTTTCTTGTCTTTGCACTTAAGGAGCAAGAACAGTCCTTAACATCAGTGTTTTGGTTTTGGGTACATTACATTTTAACAAGCATGAACAGTTTGTGTCGAGTTTCGGATTTCTTTTGAAGTATAAAGTTATTCCAGTAAGCATGATATTTTCTATTTGTTATTCCAGCAAGAATGAAGTTTTCATTGCAAGTTATTAAGCATGAACAGTCTCTAATTTCCAGAAAACAGTTTGTTTCTGTTTAATTACAATTAGTATATTTTAAGCATGCATTTATTAGTTTTTTTTTTTTTTGCTATTTTATAAGCATGAGTTTCTGTCTTTGAGAAACTATAAGCAAGAAAGACCAATGTCTAGACTTGATTTCAATTCCAGAAAATTGAATATCAAAAGCGCACACAAGGTGTTTGCTTAAATGTCAAGTAAGGGCAAGTATAAAGCAGTTATAGTTAAAAAGAAAGTATTTTACTTTTAAAGGGCATGTACCGGACACAAGGTCCAAGGGATGGGCTCCAAGTTGCCCCTAGGCACAAGGCCTAGAAGTATCTTAGTAGTTTCGGGATTAGCTACCTCGATTCTTATTAAGAATGCGCGCTAAGTGGTACAATGTCGGGCCCAAAAGAAGTTTATTATTATTTTGAAGTATTAAAGTATAAGTTTTGAAACAAATGAAACAAGCTTCAAATATGTTTTGAATTAGAAAGTTTAGTTTCTTGTTATTTGAAGCATGCAGTAGTAGTTTTATTTGTTTCTTGCTATTAGATTATTCAGCATGTTTAGTTTTATTTGCTTTCAGCATGCTGTTATAGTTTTATTCTTATGAGCATGTTTAGCTTTACATGTTTGGTAGTTTTACATGTTTAGTAGTTTTACATGTTCAGTAGTTTTACATGTTTAGTAGTTTTACATGTTCAGTAGTTTTACATGTTTAGTAGTTTTACATGTTTAGTAATTTTACATGTTCAGTAGTTTTACATGTTTAGAAGTTTTACATGTTTAGTAGCTTTACATGTTTAGTATACTTCTTTTATAGTTTCATTCTTATGAGCATGATTAGCTATACATGTTTAGTATTTCAGTTAGCATGATTCCTTTGCTATATATGAGCATGAGTAGTTTTATATGTTAGCATTTAGTTTTAGCATGTTTTTATTTATATACATGCATATCGAGTTTTTGTGAATAGATAGCGCTCACTAAGCTTTATGCTTATAGACTGCACTTCCTCCTACTGCAGATAAAGGAAAGGAAAAGATTTAGCAAGGAAGGCGACAAGGTGGTGGTGATGAAGGTGTGTGATGGCTGGACTATGGAGAGATCCAGAATGAGCTGGCAAATTGCCAAGACTTTTCTGTTTAGTTATTTTAGTTCTCTTTTAATGCTATGATGAAGTTGAGATTGTAATTGAGTCTATTCCGCACTTGTAGTTTGGTATGTCTTATCGTTGGAGTTCTATTTGTTTACTATTGCTAGAATAGTTTCCTTTTAGTTATTGTGATATTATTACTGCGTGGTTGTGAAGTATTTATACCAGCCGCATGTGGCTGATGGTTTATTATTTGTTTGTATTATGGGAAATGGTCACCGGTACAGGGGAGATTCTGCCAAAATTTTTCGGTAGGGTTTTCCTAGAGATTTTTAATAAACCGGTTAAGTAGAGTTAGTAGATAAGTAACGGTCACTCTTAGAGAGTAGTAGTAGTAGTAAGAAGGGTGGTCGTTACAAAAAACTGGACCCTGGGAAAGCCTGTTTAGGTTACCCCATTTAAACGAGGAAAAGTTTATTTTTTTTTCCTTTCTATTTTCTTTTTCCTTCTCTCCACACGTCGTTTCCTTTCTTTCCCTTCCCCCGCGTGCCGAGCCTCACCCAACGCTCTCCTCGCGCCGATTTGCCCTAACTGACGCCGCATGACGGTTTCCTCCTTTTATTTCTCTTCTTCTTTCCCCTCTTCATTTGTCGATTCTCCCCTCTCTGTGCTCGTGCCCTAGCCAGCCACTGGCCACCACAACCGACGCTGACTCCCTCTGCCACCTGATCGTCGTTGCCAGCCAGCCACCACGATAGCACCGTCGGCCACCAGGTCCAACCCAGCGCCGCCGTCGCCTGTGCCCTAGCACAGCCGTCGACCCATCTCCTCTCTTCTTACTGCCGACCGAAGCTTCCCTTCCTCCTCTTTGCCGAGCAGTGCTTTCCCCTCTTTTCCCTAGCCGTCTTCCACTCACCACCGGCTACTATCGCCGTTGATCGACCGACACCGCCCAGAACCGCTCAGCACCTCCTGGCGCAGTCGACGCCTCGCCTCTCTTCACTGCGCCGATTCCTCCAGAGAGGGAAACTGCCGGTTGGGTAAGTTTGTTCACTTTTGGGTTCAAGATTCATAGAGGTTTGCATTTTGATATCATTATGGGAATGGTCTAACTGTGAAGGATGTATGGCAGTGGTTCTTGGGTAGTGACGGCAACAAAACTATGACAATAGTAACTCCGGCCACAATTTCCAGCAGTCACTTGGCTGTGAGTTTGAGGTAAGAGGTTAAATTAGGTTGATTTAGGTTTTTAGTATAATCAATGTGTGAATTAGGTTTATGTTTATGTGTTGATTAGGGTTTGATCCTGTCCGAACGCTGAATCAACGGACGCTGGGCATGTGGCGCTCTCCGCGTTGCTGACGTAGATCCCCGACCGGACGTACGGGCCTCCGGCGAACCTACAAAGAAATCGGGTCGGGAAGGGGTTCCCGGCGACGATCCTCCGACGCTCAAGTCAGGCAAGCGGACAACAAAGAAGTGACTCTCAATATTGGAGAATGCGTACCTCCGGCGAAGGGTGAGGACCCTTTATATAGAGCTGTGAAGAGGCTCGGGCACACATACCGAGGTGCATACGTGTCCTCTGTCCATACCTCGGTATGGGCTTGTCAGAAGAGCTTACCTGACACCATACTGCTACAGTCCAAGCACATCTATGATGGGACAACGGGATCCTCTGTTGTAAGATCTTGCATATGGCCTGGTCGTTGAACATGCCCGCTGTCAGGAGATGTTCCCCCGATGTTTCCTTTGTCCTTTTGTCTCTTCTGTTCCCGCGCCGAGCGGCCAGCCGCTCGGCAGGCATAGGTCCGACCGGGCGTAGGTATCGGTCCGACCGGGTGCTCGTGTTGGTTGCTACTCGGAAAGCCTAGAGGTTCCACTGTACAAAAATTTTGTACAAAGGTCTGAACCTTTTCCTAGCTACCATGTGTTCTTTTAAATTAAATTTTGGATCGCCTACGGAACTTAACACGTTTGATCCAAAACTTAATCTATTTGTTCTTTTAGGTTTTGACTTGGATCTCCTGCGGAACTTAACACGTTCGACCCAAGTCACCTTAAGTTATTAATTCCATTAATTATTAATTTCCATAATCGGTTCCCAGTACTGACGTGGCGAGGCACATGGCCTTCTTGGATATGGGAGCAACCACCACCGACTAGACAAAACCTTTTATAGAAAGCTAATATTTAATTTCCTAAAATAACTTTAGGTTAACCAAAAAGAACAATCAAATCACAAGGGAAAAATAAAACAAAAGAACACAACTTCGAAAAACATATTCGAAATACTAGAACGTAAGCCTCTTGTATTTGGTATTATTTCCATAAATAACTAGCATGACGCGGAAAGAAAAATTACTAGTTATACCTTGTAGAAAAACCTCTTGATCTTCTACCGTATTCCTCTTCTAACCTCGGACGTTGTGTGGGCAACGATCTTCCGAGATGAGAAACCACCAAGCACCTTCTTCTCCTCCTAGCTAGGTTCGGCCAAAACAAGAAAGCTCCACCAAGGAAGAAGAAAAACACCAACCAAGCTCTAAGAGATGCAAGCTTCCTCTCCTTCTTCTTCTTCTTCTCCAAGTAGTATCCGGCCTCCACAAGACCTCCAAGCAATAGAGAGTTTCGGCCACCACAAAGAGGAAGAAGAGAAGAGATGATGGCCGGCCACAACACCAAGGAAAAGAGGGAGAGAAAACAATAGAGGTTGTATCTCATGAAGGCACCCTCACCCCTTCTTTTATATTCCTTGGCCTAGGCAAATTAGGAAATTTAATTACAATAAAATTTCCTTGACATGATTTAATTTAGAAAAATAAAACAAATTTTCCAAATTAAACTTCAATGGCCGGCCACATCATTGGAGAGCAAATTGGACAAGTTTTAATCAACAATTAAAACTTCCTAATTTGTTTCCGGAAATTTTAAAAATAAAATTTCTCTTTAAAAATCTCTTCATGGTTGATAAAAGGAAATTTCTATAATTTTAATTTTATCAACATGTGGATAATTTTTAAAGAGAAAATAAAATAACTCTCCAATCTACAAATAAGGAAAGAGATCTAATCTCTTTCTTTAATCTTTTGTAGATCTTTTACAAGAGAGATATTTTAATTTTAATTCTCTTTAAATTATTTCTTCCACATAATAAAAATAAAATTAAAATCCTTTTAATTTAATTTGGCGGCCCCACTAGCTTGGGTTCAAGCTAGGGCCGGCCACCCAATTTTATACCTAGGCCGGCCCTAGCTTGTTCCCAAGCTAGCTTGGCCGGCCTCTATTGTGTGGGTATAGAAGGTGGGTATAGGTGGGTATAGAACTCTATAAATAAGAGGCTACGATAGGGACCGAGAGAAGGAATTGGTTTTGGTCTCCCGATAAAATCAAGCATCCCGAACACACAACTTAATTTTATCAATAACAATTCATTCCACTAGAGAATTATTATTGAACTACCGCACCAATCCCAAATTACATTTTTGGGCTCCTTCTTATTATGAGTGTGTTAGTCTCCCTGTGTTTAAGATATCGAATGTCCACTAATTAAGTGAGTTACTGACAACTCATTTAATTAATTTCTTAGTCCAAGAGTAGTACCACTCAACCTTATTATCATGTCGGACTAAGTCCACCTGCAGGGTTTAACATGACAATCCTTATGAGCTCCTCTTGAGGACATTATCAACCTAGTATCTCTAGGACACAGTTTCCTTCTATAATCAACAACACACACTATAAGTGATATCATTTCCCAACTTATCGGGCTTATTGATTCATCGAACTAAATCTCACCCATTGATAAATTAAAGAAATAAATATCAAATATATGTGCTTGTTATTATATTAGGATTAAGAGCACACACTTCCATAATAACTGAGGTCTTTGTTCCTTTATAAAGTCAGTATAAAAAGAACGACCTCAAATGGTCCTACTCAATACACTCTAAGTGTACTAGTGTAATTATATAGTTAAGATAAACTAACACCTAATTACACTACGACCTTCCAATGGTTTGTTCCTTTCCATCTTAGTCGTGAGCTACTGTTTATAATTTATAAGGAACCGATAACATGATCTTCTGTGTGTGACACCACACACCATGTTATCTACAATATAAATTAATTGAGCAACTACATTTATCATAAATGTAGACATTTGACCAATGTGATTCTTATTTCTAGATAAATGTTTATACCAAAAGCTAGGCTTTTAGTATACACTCTAACAGCTTGGCTGAGAGTGTTCCACAGCAACGATGCTTTATGCTTCGGCCGAGCGGGCTATCCGCTCGGCCAGGTGACCCTTTTCACTATGAGCGTCGGAAACCCGCCCATGGTCGGGTTGTCTTCTGTCCGGCCCGGGAAGCTCCTGGCCGAATGTCAGGTCGGCTCGGTATCCTTCCGTTCGGCCTGGCATCCTTCCGTTCGGCCCTGCATCCTTCCGTTCAGCCCGGCATGCTTCCGTTCAGCCCGGCATCCTTCCGTTCGACCCGGCATCCTCCGTTCGGCAGGGCATCCTTCCGTTCAGCCCGGCATCCTTCGTTCGGCAGGGCATCCTTCCGTTCGGCCCGACATCCTTCGTTCGGCGTGAACTTAGGGTTGACCTCCACGTGTCTTTGACCCTCCACCCATGAGGTTCCCCCGTCCTTACCACCGGATCATGGGTTTTACCCTAATTTAGGGTTAGAGATTTTATTTAGCTATTTATAAGAATTTTAGCTAAATAAAATATATTTAAATTGGTAATACAGGACTTTGACGCCAGACGAGCATCTCAACGTCGGATTTGGACCGGATATGATCCTCTTATTGGAGGCGGGTACCTTGACTTATCTATTTTGAAATGTCATTTGATATGTATAATAGTTTTTAACAAGTAGTAATAATTATGTTTCTTATCTGCATCGATTTGTCACTACTGGATACCTGTTACATACTTGCTTTTGCTTACTTGTTATGCATTCTATGTTAGTACCCACCTGATTTTATATTCTTATAGAGGTAATGACATAACCATGTCTTATTATGTTTAGGACCTAGGTTGTTATACCTTATCTGACCTGTGTACCTAGACCATTGATTTGATCCATTTATCGTATGGTACACATTATGTAGAGATGGATAGGATCAGGATATTTCCATGCTTAGTGTCATGCACCATCTCGTATGATTGCATGCTGTGCGATAGTCGGCTTCATTATTGTTGAGCACATCGCCAGTTACATAAATCTGCACACACCACCACTCATAGGTTAGTGGTATGTCAGGCAGGGTGTGTAGCAGTTCTGCTGTTAGGCTTCCCTGGTCTAGTGACTCAGCGTGGTAGCCAACAGATAGTTCTGCTCTGTTAGGCTCCGCTGGTCTGGAGATGCAGCGTGGTAGCCGACAAACAGTTTACTCTGTTTGGCTCCATTGGTCCGCTCATGGGTAGTGTGATGCAGTGTGGTAGCCGACAGGGATCCCTTCTCTGGACTTACTCAGGGAGATGAGAGCATTGCTGTAACGACCCAACTCCTGGGTACTAGGCTGTGAGCCGGATCGCTACATTAACTACTGAAAATGCTGTGCGGAAAACTGAGCAAATTTGAAATTTGCTAAACTAATTACTGTAAAGTCTCAACTTGACATTCTAAGAGTACCTAAGTGTTGTACACATACTAGGAGAGACAATCTATGCCTCTTGAAGGTCCTGCTAGCTGTAATCAGACATTTCAACCGATCCGTAAGTCGATTGAGCCTTCGGAACGATTCACAGATCGTTCCAGCTGATACTGGCACGGTGGCACCTTCTGGATCGGTCGGCTGACCGATCCACAAGCTTACCTCGCTTTTGTACGCAGCTGGATCGGTCTACCGACCGATCCAGGAGTACCCTGATCGGTCAGTAGACCGATCAGTATACTTTCTATGCTTCTGTTCGCCTCTGGATCGGTCAGCTGACCGATCCATAACCCTTGCCAACTCTCTGTTCGTGCCTGGGTCGGTCGGCTGACCGATCCAGGAACCTGCAAATCTCCTCCGAGGCTACTGTATCGAGCTGGATCGGTCGGCTGACCGATCCAGGAGGATACAGTAGCATACTGTATCTCTCTGGATCGGTCGGCTGACCGATCCAGTGGCACAGCTCAGACCCTGATCGGTCTGGGGACCGATCAGTAGCTGATTTCACTCGGGAGTTCTGATTTCAGCACTTTGGCGTGCCAAAACATCACACAATAGTTCTAAAACAATGGAAACACATATAAGCACATAAGTACCAATGTTCTAAACGTGATAAGCTAAACCAAACATAGTTACTAAGCTAGAACAATTAGTAACAAGACTAAATATGAAACTAGACATGTTAAGTGCTAAAACTGAATTAAAAGCGTGTAGATCCCAAGGATCTTTATTCCAGACCCCTTGCACACACACATCATCGTAGCATCGCCCTCCAGCCTCCGCTAGTCCACTTTTCTTTTACCTGTATCTGCAGTATAAGAAAAGTAGTACCTGTAAGCTTAAAGCTTAGTAAGAAACCATCTACCTCACTAAATCATGCATACGATGCGAATATGATTTTAAATCATGTTGTTTGAAAAAAACATACTGAACATGCAAGCATGGCATGGCATATCAAACAAAGCATAAACTGGAACTGAAACATGGCATAACATATAAACTGAGCATGAAACTGAACTAGTCATGCATATGTCTAAATCTGTACATGAACTCAAATCATGTAAATTGAACCTGAACTGAACTGAAAGCTAAATTAGTGTTTTCATCACTGGTTTCAAATTTGAAAACTATACATATAATAGATGAAAATACTAAACATGCTGCTGGGGCCCTGGCAACTGTGCTTACTGTGCGCGCATCCCTACGAGACCCGGGATTGCAAGTTCCGAATCCAGCAGGGTTACTAGGTTATCTGAACCTAGGGACGACTGTGGGAGTCCAGCCCATGGATATCTGATCCAAGCACGATGCCAACTGAATAAAAGTAAAATACTGAATACCGTTTAATTTTACTTTGCTGTTCTAGGTTATCTGAACCTAGAGCTAGGTTATCTGAACCTAGAGCTAGGTTATCTGAACCTAGAGGCTACTGTGGGAGCCCACCCAATGGATATCTGATCCATATAGCTGTAATAACTAATAATAAACTGAATAAAATGTTTCTATTACATTTTATATGCTGTTAGGACGCCTATTGGTACATCCTTCTGAACTGGGCATTCTACCGAATGCTTGGCGTGCACTAAAAGCATGCCCTAAAACTGAAAACTATAAAATTACTGAACTAACGCCAAAACTAACAAGCGAGAGCAATTATACTGCAGGTGAGGGGTTTCTTACCTCAATCGTAAGGTTTTCTTACGATTCTATTCGCTAGGTGTTTCCGGAAAACTGTCCGCTCGACGAACCGCTTACGTCTTCGCGTTCCTCTCGCGGAGAAGAACCCCTTTCGTGTTGGAGTCGTCGCCGGAAGATGATCCTATGGACCCTTGCCTTGGTGTGCCGTGCGTGAGGAAGAGGAGAAGAAGGGAGAGGCGGCGGTGAGGTTTTGGAAGAGAAAGTGTCGTGAGGTGAAGAGGTGCCGAACCAAAATAAACCAAACCCCACTTAAGTTTATTATTTATATTAAGTGGTTTAATGAACCCAACTCTAATATAAATATATTTGGTTCTCCTTTCTTTCAGCACGGCCCTGCTGGGTACACCGGTTACTAAACTTATCCGTAAACCATAGGTCTCGGGTTCGATTCCCGCCTAAGCTATTTTACGACCTATTTGTTTTTGCTACTCCCGCTACTCGGAAAATTCCGGAAAAATATCTAATAATTCCAGAAAAATCATAGAATAATTCTAAAATAAATTTGGGAATTTTTCGGGCTTTACAATCCCCCATACCTTATAAAAAGTTCGTCCCCGAACTTAAAACAATTCTGGGTACTTCTGTCTCATGCTGGCCTCTGTCTCCCAAGTCGCCTCTGCTGCTGTGTGATTTTGCCAGCTGACTTTGACTAATGGTACTTCCTTGTTCCGTAATTTCTTTACTGCTCGGTCTATTATCTGAATAGGCCGACTGTCATAGCTGAGATCATCACGGACCTGTACCAACTGGGGCTCAATCACCTGGGTGGCGTCTGGAATATGCTTCTTCAGCATGGAAACATGAAATACGTTGTGGACTGCTGACATCTCCTGAGGTAGCTCTAGCTCATATGCTACCTTGCCCACTCTCTTCGTGATAAGGTATGGTCCCACATATCTGGGAGCTAGCTTGCCCTTCTTCCCGAAACGCATGACTCCCTTCATGGGAGCTACTCTGAGGAAAACTGTATCCCCTACTGAAAACTCTAGGGGTCTGCGTCGTGTATCAGCATAGCTCTTCTGACGGCTCTGTGCTGTCTCTATCCTCTGGCGAATCTGCTGTATGGCTGCTGTGGTATCTGCCACTAGATCTGTCTGAAGCTCTAGTTCCTTCTGTTCACCACTCTCATACCAGCAGATTGGTGATCTGCACCTCCGCCCATAGAGTGCCTCATAAGGAGCCATGCCGATAGTGGCCTGATAACTGTTGTTGTATGCAAATTCTGCTAGACTCAGATATTTGCACCAACTTCCCTTGAAATCTAGGGCACAAGCTCGGAGCATATCTTCGAGTACCTGATTCACTCGCTCCGTCTGACCATCTGTCTGAGGATGGAAGGCTGTGCTGAATTTTAACTGGGTGCCCATAGCTGACTGTACACACTTCCAGAAGTGTGATGTAAACCTGCTGTCTCTATCTGATATAATGGTTCGTGGGACTCCATGCAATCTGACAATCTCCTGGAGATACAACTGAGCTAGCTTCTCCATAGAGTAGGATATCTTGATAGCTAAAAAGTGGGCTGATTTAGTCAACCTGTCGACTATTACCCAGATGGCATCAAAACCATTCGTGGTTCTGGGTAGTCCCACTATGAAATCCATGGAGATATCCTCCCACTTCCATTCTGGAATCTGTATAGGCTGCAGAACTCCTCCTGGTCGCTGATGTTCTGCC
Organism: Zingiber officinale; assembly: GCF_018446385.1. Taxonomy (NCBI): domain Eukaryota; kingdom Viridiplantae; phylum Streptophyta; class Magnoliopsida; order Zingiberales; family Zingiberaceae; genus Zingiber; species Zingiber officinale. The sequence goes on along the minus strand of NC_056000.1, from coordinate 14,945,953 downwards.
TTGACCCTCTGACAGGTGAGGCAGATGCTAACATATCTGGCGATGTCTCGCTTCATCCCGGGCCACCAAAAGCGTTTCTTCAGGTCTTGATACATTTTGGTGGAGCCTGGATGCATAGCGTAGGGAGTCCTGTGAGCCTCGTCTAAAATCTGTCTCCGTAGCTCCTCCTGATCTGGAACACAGAGTCTGTCGCCAAAATACACCCCGCTGTCGGACACTCTGAATTCTCCACTTTCCGATTCTGCTAGCCCTTGCTTGATTTTCTGAATTTCAGGGTCCTGATCCTGAGCTGACTGAATATCACCAAGCAAGGTAGACTCTAAGGTCATAGTGGAAAGTTGTCCGACTATAAGCTCGAGACTAAAGGCCGTAATCTCCTTCCTTAGGGGTGGTGACATAGCTGCTAAAGATAATAAGGTAGCACTGGACTTCCTGCTGAGTGCGTCTGCTACCTTATTAGCTTTTCCTGGATGGTAAAGGATATCTATGTCATAATCTTTGACTAGTTCTAACCATCTACGCTGTCGCATATTCAGATCCTTCTGAGTAAAGAAATACTTCAGACTTTGATGATCTGTATACACTCTGCACTGAGCTCCGTACAAATAATGTCTCCAAATCTTGAGAGCGAACACCACTGCTGCAAGCTCAAGGTCGTGAGTAGGATAGTTCCTCTCATAATCCTTGAGTTGTCTGGAGGCATAGGCGATCACCTTGCCCTGCTGCATCAGTACTGCTCCTAATCCCAATTTAGAGGCGTCACTGTAGATGTCGAAGCTATCTGTGTTTTCTGGTATAGCTAAAATAGGAGCACTGGTCAATCTCCGTTTTAGTTCGCTAAAGCTGTTCTCGCAGTCCTCTGTCCACTGAAATTTCTTGTTCTTCCTGGTGAGAGCTGTCAGTGGGGAGGCTATCCTGGAGAAGTCCTCTACGAATTTCCTGTAGTAGCCTGCTAATCCCAGAAAGCTTCTGATTTCACTGGCGTTCCTGGGTCTCTTCCAGTTACTTACTGCTTCTATCTTGCTGGGATCTACCATAACACCATCTTTGGAGATGATGTGACCGAGAAAGGCTACCTGGTCTAGCCAAAATTCACATTTCGTGAATTTGGCGTACAGCTGGTTCTGCTGAAGGATCTGCAAAACTGTCTTCAGATGCTCTGCATGGTCCTCCTGAGTGCCTGAATAGATAAGAATGTCATCGATGAACACGATGACAAACTTGTCTAAGTATTCTCTGAATACTCTGTTCATGAGGTCCATGAAAGTAGCTGGAGCATTTGTCACGCCGAAAGGCATGACTACGAACTCATAATGTCCGTATCTGGTCCTGAAAGCTGTTTTAGGTATATCACCTTTCTTGACTCTAACCTGGTGATATCCTGATCTGAGGTCAATTTTAGAGAACACCGTGGCTCCCTTTAGCTGGTCAAACAGGTCATCTATCATGGGGAGAGGGTACCTGTTTTTAATTGTGACCTGGTTCAAGGCACGGTAGTCTATGCATAGGCGCATGCTTCCATCCTTCTTCTTCACAAACAACACAGGTGCTCCCATGGTGAGTGACTAGGGCGTATGAAACCCTTGTCAAGAAGCTCTGTAATTGCTCCTGAAGTTCCTTCTGCTGGAGCCATGCGATATGGTGCCTTGGAAATTGGATTTGTGGAATGAGCTCTATCTCGAATTCAATCTCCCCTGGTGCTAAGCCCGGTAGCTCTTCAGGGAAGACGGCTGGGTAGTCACAAACGACTCGAACCTCGATAGCTGTTGGTTCTTGTCTGGCCGGTGTTGACTACATTTGCTAAAAATCCCACGCATCCCGAATCTGTGCTTTCAATGCTGAGAGAAACTTCGGCTTTCCTCTTTGGCTTTCCCGTGTACTCAAACTGTACTCCTGCTTCCGGTTGGAATATGACCTTCTGTTTACAGCACTCTATAGAAGCGCCGTATCTGATCAGAAAATCCATTCCAAAGATGACATCGTAGTCAGTCATTTCTAGCACTATCGGATCACCAAAAGCTCCCTGTCTGCTATAATGACGCCAGTGCGTAGATGCCATAATGTCTCCTGAGGGTAGCGTTGTCCGACTATTGAGTACTTCGAGGTGTTGCTAGTTTCTCGAAATGCCCGGATACATAAGAGTGGGTTGCCCAGTATCGAATAAGACAGTTGCATTATCTTGAAAAAACTGATCGACTGTGACAACTGTCGAGGCATTTGCTCGTCCTCTCCGGTCGGTGAGAAAATCACGGCATTTGTGGTAGCTGGGGGCTTCTAATCTGCCCGATGTGGACCATCTAAGACATACATCGTGTGGGGTGAGCTCCATCTTTATGTCGGTGAGGCGGAGGAAGATCGTTCTTGTTCGAACCTTTGCTTAGCCATGTGCCCTTCCTCACATTCAAAACAACCTCGCGTACCCTTGCGGCAAACTCTGGATGATGTTTCCCACAAGTAGCACACTTGGGATGTCTGGAATGTTTTCCAGCTGGTCCTCCTTTTGGGTCACTACTTGCCTTGCGTTTCCCCTTCCAGTTGGAGCTATGTCCCTGTTGTTTCTATTGAGTACCTGAGCTAGTTTGTCCCTTGGGCTCTGTGGAAACCTGCTTCTGCTGGGTGATATTGTGCTGATAGTGCTCGGTGATCAGAGCACTACTCACTAGCTCCTCGTGGTTTGTGGCCTATGAACGCCACCAGCCACATTTCGGGTCTGAGCATCTTGACATCAGCGTACTCGTTCCTTCTCGGTGCTGACTAACACAGACGGGCCAACTGTTGAATTTCTTCACGGCCTCTGAACTGATAGGTTGCCCTGGCGAAAACTCGTCATAGTGTCGGTTTGTGACTTGCATATGAAAGAATTCCTCGAAGAATTCTTTCTCGAGGTTGGCCCATGTCATCCGGTTCATTGGCCGCTTCGTTTAATCCCACCACATGCGTGCATCTCTGTTAAATGAAGGAGGCACACTTCACCTTTCCGTGCTCGGCCGGTCTAGAAGTTCCATCGTGCTTTCCAGTGTTTTAAACCATGCCCGAGCATCCCATGGTTGCTGGTGCCCGAGAAGTTCTCGGGCTTAATTCTCGCCATCGGATAAGGTAAGCTTCTCTCTTAGCCCCGGCTACTGGGGACTGCAGGCTGAGGTGGTACTACCTCTGTGATTCTTGGAGTCGTGAGGTTCGGTTCTGGAGTGACTGGGGGAGTAGTCTTCTGGTTAGCCTTTAAGGAGGCTATCTCTGCTGTTCGCTAGCTAATGGTGAGCCACTAATCTTTGTAAGGTCCGGGAGGCACCGCACGCCTCGTCTTTGAGCTCGGCCATTTCTGCTTTCTTAGGGCGTCCTCGTCATTTTCTAAATAGCGGAGAACACATATATATAACTAAGCTATCATGTTATAGTTAACTACTAGTAACATGTTAAATACTATCACTGTAAACATAAATTAATTAACTACCAACATGAGAGCAAACATGGAAGCACACATAACTGATATGAAAGCTGAAAACAAACTGAGTGAGAGATGTTCTTACTTGGAAGCTGTAGGCACAATGTTGATGTGTGTGTAGGAAGTAAGGAACCTGCTCGATACCACTCTGTAACGACCCAACTCCTGGGTACTAGGCTGTGAGCCGGATCGCTACATTAACTACTGAAAATGCTGTGCGGAAAACTGAGCAAATTTGAAATTTGCTAAACTAATTACTGTAAAGTCTCAACTTGACATTCTAAGAGTACCTAAGTGTTGTACACATACTAGGAGAGACAATCTATGCCTCTTGAAGGTCCTGCTAGCTGTAATCAGACATTTCAACCGATCCGTAAGTCGATTGAGCCTTCGGAACGATTCACAGATCGTTCCAGCTGATACTGGCACGGTGGCACCTTCTGGATCGGTCGGCTGACCGATCCACAAGCTTACCTCGCTTTTGTACGCAGCTGGATCGGTCTACCGACCGATCCAGGAGTACCCTGATCGGTCAGTAGACCGATCAGTATACTTTCTATGCTTCTGTTCGCCTCTGGATCGGTCAGCTGACCGATCCATAACCCTTGCCAACTCTCTGTTCGTGCCTGGGTCGGTCGGCTGACCGATCCAGGAACCTGCAAATCTCCTCCGAGGCTACTGTATCGAGCTGGATCGGTCGGCTGACCGATCCAGGAGGATACAGTAGCATACTGTATCTCTCTGGATCGGTCGGCTGACCGATCCAGTGGCACAGCTCAGACCCTGATCGGTCTGGGGACCGATCAGTAGCTGATTTCACTCGGGAGTTCTGATTTCAGCACTTTGGCGTGCCAAAACATCACACAATAGTTCTAAAACAATGGAAACACATATAAGCACATAAGTACCAATGTTCTAAACGTGATAAGCTAAACCAAACATAGTTACTAAGCTAGAACAATTAGTAACAAGACTAAATATGAAACTAGACATGTTAAGTGCTAAAACTGAATTAAAAGCGTGTAGATCCCAAGGATCTTTATTCCAGACCCCTTGCACACACACATCATTGTAGCATCGCCCTCCAGCCTCCGCTAGTCCACTTTTCTTTTACCTGTATCTGCAGTATAAGAAAAGTAGTACTATAAGCTTAAAGCTTAGTAAGAAACCATCTACCTCACTAAATCATGCATACGATGCGAATATGATTTTAAATCATGTTGTTTGAAAAAAACATACTGAACATGCAAGCATGGCATGGCATATCAAACAAAGCATAAACTGGAACTGAAACATGGCATAACATATAAACCGAGCATGAAACCGAACTAGTCATGCATATGTCTAAATCTGTACATGAACTCAAATCATGTAAATTGAACCTGAACTGAATCGAAAGCTAAATTAGTGTTTTCATCATTGGTTTCAAATTTGAAAACTATACATATAATAGATGAAAATACTAAACATCTTGTTTGGGCCCAGCAACTACTGTGCGCGCATCCCTACGAGACCCGGGATTGCAAGTTCGAAATCCAGCAGTTACTAGGTTATCGAACCTAGAGACTGGGAGTCCAACCCATGGATATCTGATCCAAGCACGATGCCAACTGAATAAAAGTAAAATATCGAATACTGTTTAATTTTGCTTTTTCTAGGTTATCGAACCTAGAGCTAGGTTATCTGAACCTAGAGGCTCTTGTGGGAGCCCACCCAATGGATATCTGATCCATATAGCTGTAATAACTAATAATAAACTGAATAAAATGTTTCTATTACATTTTATATGCTGTTAGGACGCCTATTGGTACATCCTTCGAACTGGGCATTCTACCGAATGCTTGGCGTGCACTAAAAGCATGCCCTAAAGCGAAAACTATAAAATTACTGAACTAACGCCAAAACTAACAAGCGAGAGCAATTATCCTGCAGGTGAGGGGTTTCTTACCTCAATCGTAAGGTTTTCTTACGATTCTATTCGCTAGGTGTTTCCGGAAAACTGTCCGCTCGACGAACCGCTCACGTCTTGCGTTCCTCTCGCGGAGAAGAACCCCTTTCGTGTTGGAGTCGTCGCCGGAAGATGATCCTATGGACCCTTGCCTTGGTGTGCCGTGCGTGAGGAAGAGGAGAAGAAGGGAGAGGCGGCGGTGAGGTTTTGGAAGAGAAAGTGTCGTGAGGTGAAGAGGTGCCGAACCAAAATAAACCAAACCCCACTTAAGTTTATTATTTATATTAAGTGGTTTAATGAACCCAACTCTAATATAAATATATTTGGTTCTCCTTCCTTTCAGCACGGCCCTGCTGGGTTCAACTGGTTACTAACATTATCCCTTACACCATAGGTCTCGGGTTCGATTCCCGCCTAAGCTATTTTGCGACCTATTTGTTTTTGCTACTCCCGCTACTCGGAAAATTCCGGAAAAATATCTAATAATTCCAGAAAAATCATAGAATAATTCTAAAATAAATTTGGGAATTTTTCGGGCTTTACAATTGCACTCCCCCACTTATGATTTGGGGTAGGAGGATAGGTGTACTCCGACAGCATCCTGTCCACTCGGTCACTCATCAGGAGCAGTGATGGCAGAGTGTACTGTTATCACAGCCCTACCCACTCGGTCTCACCATCGTGTGTGAGATGGCTGACTGGCAGTAGGGGTGACCAGGAGATGTCATTGGCATCATACGCATTGATGCATTTATTGCTTGTGTTTACTGCACTTATATGATGCATATTGGATGAATGCATTTGTTTGACATGCATACAGGATTTCTATACCTCTCGAGTTATTATCCATACACCAGGTCCTGGTTAGTACAGTTGTTCTCCTATTTATTTCCATTTGCATTTATCCTTATTATATCAGGAGATTGTATGCATGATTAGTGTTATTTGTTATTTTCTTTATTATGCATATCGGATTTGAGCTTTATGGGTGTAGTGAGTAGGATTTTTAACTTGGTTTTTCATTATCGTTGCATTTGTTTAGTTTAACTATTTAACTGCGTTGATGCTTGCTTATCGTGTGGTATGTTATTATATATATTGTTTCGGCCGTGTTGGCCGAGGTATCTAGATGATGTAGAAACTTCAGATTGGCACTCGTACAGGGGAGATGCTGCCGAAATTTCTTCTGGTAGGAACTCCCCCGGGGCGTGACACCGAGGGCCTGGACTGACTCCGGGTGCCCGGATTGCCTGACCGCCTGTGGCCCGCCCGAGCGAGCTTGGTCTGGGCACCCAGACCCCTTTTCTTCAGCAGCTTTCCCCTACAGAAAAGGTTAGTCTAGGGCAACCAAAAATAGATTTTTTCTTGCAAAACAGAGTTATCACAACATAATAAAATATGAGTAGTAATTAGATCCTATCTCCTTGAGACCAAGATCTGGTCAAGATCTCAACTTAGATTTCTCAGATGGATCTAACTTGGATCTACACCTACAATTCCCTTAACGGGGAATGCATCCTCACTGGATCTCTCCTCCAGTTGCTTACCTTCACTTACCAACTACAGACACTTGACTTGCCTCTAACCCACCAGGTATTCCAACCAGTTGTCAGATCTACAGACCTAACTAGATGTCGATCGGTTGTTAGGTCCCGCAGACCCAACCGGACTTCCTGCCAAATTTCAGGCTCTACGAACCTATCTGGACTTTACACCAGCTATCGGGCCCCGTGGACCTAGCTGGATTTCTGACCAGCTATCAGGCCCCGTAGACCAAGCTAGATTTCAGCCTGGTGTCAGATTTTTCAGACCAGTGAACTCCTGTATACTTGGTGGAAGCGTTAGACAAACAACACATCCAACTTTAACCTATTTGTCATCATCAAAACTAGACTATTAGTGCAACCTACACCAACACTTTCTACTAAGTGTGCAGGACTTGACTGGTTTGACACCAAGCTAAAATCTAGCTAGGTCTAGAGGACCTAATAGCTGGTGTAGAAGTCTAGATTGGTCAAAAAGTAATATGATATCTAGAGAAAAGTCAAGTTGGATCCGTAGGACCTGACAACTAGCTGAAGTCTAGTTGGATATACAGACCTAACAACTAGCAAGAAGACCTGGTGGACCGTATGGAAGTCAAGTGAGTTTGTGTGGTAAGTAAGGTAAGTCACTATAGGAGAGTGTTCTAGTGAGGATTAGTCTCAAATTGAGACTTTAGGTACAGATCCAATTTAGGTCCATTTTGAAAATCTAAATTGAGACTGTGAATAAATCCTGATCTCGAGAAGACATGGTCTAATTAATAATACTATTTTATTATTGTGCTAACACTATTTTATAGGTTATACTTTATTTTTAGACTAACATGCTGTTACAGGAGTTAAAGAGAAAAATTAGCCTTGGTAAACAGTGCTCAAGGCGTCTCCTAGTGGATTAGAGGCACCCTGGACAATGGCGCGAAGGCGCCTCATGTGCGAGTGAAGGCGCCTCGGATGATGATCAAAGACTCCACATGAGAGGGCACGGAGGCACCTCTCATGCCTCTAGAAGCGCCTCACATGCCTCTAGAGGTTCCTTAAGCTTGGTGCTGGAGGCGCCTTGGAAGAGCGTTGAAGGCACCCTCCAAAGAATAAAAATCGAATGTTGTAGAGCTTATCATGACCGAGGTTTATGGGATAAAGTTTCTCTTGAAGGTGTCCTGGACAAGGTTTGGAGGTGCCTTAAACAGACTATAAAAGAAGGATACAACAAAAATGTTAAAAGACAATGGATTTTATCCGTTGTCGTAGGCCCTTTAAAACCATTGTAATTGATTGTGTTGTTAAAAGTGGGGGCTACGACAACGATTTTAAATCGTTGTCTTTGAATGAAATAACAACAGTTTTGCAACGGTTTAAAATCGTTGTCTTTGAATGAAAAGACAACTGTTTAAAACTATTGTTGTTTAGAGCACTTTTAATAACACTGCCAGTTACAATAGTTTTTAGGGCTACAACAACGGTTTTTAACCGTTGTCTTTGAGGGTGATAGACAATAACAACAGTTTTAAACTGTTGTCTTTTAATTATTATTTTTTAATACCAATATATATATATATATATATATATATATATATATATATATATATATATATATATATATATATATATCATATTTCAATATAAATATATAATAATGAATCATAATCACAAAAGAAAGAATATTCTCCACATCAATGTCATTCAAAATGTTACTTTTACAAGAATTACAATCACAAAAGAAAAAACATGTCACATATTCAAATAAAATTTATCCCAATACAAATAAACAAATAAAATCTATTTACAACTAATGAACAATAGCTAAAAGACTAGACACTTGTGATGGTGGTTCATGCCAAGTAGGATTACACTTAATTATTGTCAACCCAAGTCCCATCATAATCATCAACTTGTAGGATTTCATTGGACTCCTCTTTCTTACTTGTTGATTCTCAGCCTTTTCCAACATTGTTGATCATCAGTTCTATAATAAATCCAGTCCTTAATATGTAGTCCTCATCAACTTCACAAAGTAACTCTTCACTCCCTGTTTCAGAGAGTTCAACACAATTACATTAGAAAATTTAAAATAGCATGCAGGGAAACACACTAAGTTTGTTGATGATTTTGCTAAAGCTAATGTTATCAGAAACAGGTGAGGAAAAGTTGTGCCAATACATGCACCATCAATGTCTTATTAGAGTTAAAGAAATATGCAATGATTTGATAAATAAGCAATCTCTGTGTGTGTATTAAACTAGAATCTAATGTTGCATGGAAAACCAAGCAGGTATATGTATCAAAAATATCAGAAAAATGTAGCTTCTGACTGAATAAGGACTGAGCATTTCATAGGATATATCAAAGAAACTAATATGCTAAGTAATTTTCTCTTAGTACATGAAACTTGGAACATGCTATTGTACCAATTCTTGATTGAGTGTAGAGTACCAAAATGCAAATTCTACCAAATGTCACAATACACATGCAATACAGTTTGCAAACAAAACAAGATAAAATATTTGGTAGCTTCACCATCTATATTATCTATCATCCAACAAAGTAACTTTTTCAATAAGTTCATAGAATATTTCAAAATCTATTGATTGACAACAATTCAAGGGGAAATCTAACATGAAAGTATAGTTATATAAAGAAACTATTGTAAAACTTACTTGAGTCAAATTCCTAACTTGGATATTAAACCTTTGAATGACTACAATAATGTCCCTCTTTGGCACTGTAGTTTCTTCATTAAGGCAACTTATTATATATGTATTTAAATACACACTTTAAAATTTAAACAATGTTAAATAAGGTTCAATGCATTATAAACCAAAAATTATAACAAGTATGAGGTCAAAAAAATTGAACAACAAACCACAAATCTTAAATGAGTTTCATATGCTAAATAAACTCCATCAAGAAGCTACTACTTGATTAAAGGATAAAATTTCTAGTCTTATTGAAAGTACAGGCTCAACTTGCAACCTTAATCAACTGATTCAAGCAATAGCAGATACAACTTGATCAATAATTATTATCTCAAAGGAGGGATCAAGGGCTTCTCGGATAAATCTTGTTTCGCCATCAAGTTTCTGGAAACAAAATAAAGTCATTAGTGTGTTTAAGAAAACAAAGATTTCTGATCTACTCATCTATCAAGCACCCAAGAGGTATGAACTTCATCAAGACTAATAATTTGTGAATAAAGTCAATAGGAGATGAAGGACTAAGATTAAGGGCACTTTCAAAAAGGAACAATTATAACGTCAAGCAGAGGGGAAAATATAGAATTAAGTATTCAAATTATACAGTAGCCCAGCACAAGTGACACAATAGACTTCTTCCAAGACAACTAAGATATTAATAGACTTATTTTGCACTCATTTCTATCTCAAGAATGTTCCATTAAGAGGAAAAAGGTTAAACTAGATGCAAATTAACCTTTCCATTCGACATTGTAAGTATTTCTTTGATAGGTGCTTGCATTTTTCTGATTAATAATCAAAAGATTTGAGATAGACAATGTACTCTTTTTTCACCTGTGTAAAAAAATTGAATTCTTGTATAATAAACATACTTGAGAATATGCATGAGTAATCAAATAAATATGAACATATTTGCATAATGAACATACTTGCAAGCTTCACTTGGAAAAGAAGTCAAAGTAGTAATATTCAAGAGAATAAACAAGCATTTTGGGCATTAAACTATGCTAAATCTATTAATTCCCAAAAATAGAGCCAAATCTATTATTTTCATAATGTATGATGGAATTCCACCAATTATAGTAACTAAATAAGAACAAGATGAGTTGAGCTAGAACAAAGTCAACCGTTTGACACAATCAGGTTAGCAAACCTAACAAACTGCCTTATTTGAGACAATCAACAACCACTCAAGTAAATCAGAAATATGACAAACCTCTGCACTTCCTTTCCTGTAAAAGACTGAAAGCACTATTTTAATCAAAGATCACTGCACTTAGAGCAAGATAAATTGGAACTAGATTAGATCAGGTTAGACAAAAGTTAAGTACATTATGATAGTGCAGACTTTTACCATTAGAGAAGATAATGAAAAGTTGATAATTTTTATGATTTCTTCGGGTCCAAATAGAAACTACAACAAGGGAAAAAGCGGAAAGGAAAAGAGATAATCTTGAGCTGCAGATGCAATTCCCTTATTCATCATTGATCCTGTCCCAACGCTGAATCAACGGACGCTGGGCACGTGGCGCTCTCCGCATTGCTGACGTAGATCCCCGACTGGACGTACGAGCCTCCGGCGAACCTGTAAAGAAATCGGGCCGGGAAGGGGTTCCCGGCGACGATCCTCCGACGCTCAAGTCAGGCAAGTGGACAACAAAGGGGTGGCTCCAAGAATCAGATATTTCATACCTCCGGTGAAGTCTAAGGGCTCTTATATAGAGCTATGGGAGTTTGGTGCACACAAACCGAGGTGTACACGTGTCCTATACCATACCGCAGCATGGGCTTGTCAGAAGAGCATTTCTGACGCCATACTGCTACAGTCTGAGCATCTCCTTGATGGGACAGCAGAACCCTTTGTCGTACGATACTGAGTATGGCCTGGTCCTCGAACATGCCTGTTGTCAGCAACAGGGGTTACTAAGATGACGTCCCCACTGTCCCATACTTTTTGATTTCCTCTTTCCGAATCAACCATCAAGCCGCTCAGCCAGAACATTCGCCTCTGATCTGGCGTAGGTGGTCGTCCGTTCGGGAAGGTTCAGGGTCATCGCCTGCTCGACTCTCATAGCCTGGCACCCTGGCCGAGCGGGCAGACCGCTCGGCCTTTACTCTTGCCTTCCACTGTGGCCGAGTGGACTATCTGCTCGGCCATATGATCTTCTTCATTGGAAATCTAGACTCTCGGCCAGATGGTTGTTCTCTCGGATGAAGGTCATTGCCTAGTGATCGGCATGTCCCGCCCGCTCGTCGAGCCCATGGGGTTGACCCCCCTTTGACTGTTGACTTCCACGTGTCGTTGACCTTTCTCTCATGAGGGCCCCCCGGCCTTTTCACCGGATCACTTGCCTCCCCCTCAAGTCTAGTCGAAGGAGGCGTCAAAGTCCGACTGACTGGATTGCCGGTCTGATTGAGTAACGGCCGCTACGCCGGCCCCGGGAATGCTCATCCGCTCGGCTCACACTCTTCATTATGCCCGTTCGGCTCTACCAATGGACGGATGGTCAATGCTGACGCTTTCGATATCCCCTCGGAATTCGTGCCAAATCTTCTCCATTAACGCCAAGCACGCGCGCTGCGCGCAGTAATGGGCGTTCATTAAATGCGCCCTGTGTCCTGCTGACACGTGGCGCTCCCGCAGTCGTCAGCATACGGCGATGGCGTTACCTCCGATAGGACAACCTCCATTTGAAATGAACGGTTCGATGACAGCTTCGTTTCTTGCGACCTGAATCTGACGGCTGAGGCCATTAGGGGCCAACACTATAAAGCTTTCGATTCTTCTCTCCGCCGCATTTCTGCTCCCTCGCATTTAGGAGCCTTGCTGCTTTCTTTGCTTCGGCGACCTCGTCTTTCGGCTCTCCGGCGACCTCGCAGCCCCTTCGATCATTCTCTTGTTCGTAAGCCTCCCTCATCCTTCACTTCATCTTTCCATTGCATTTTTCGTTAACTGTCCTCTTCATCTTGTCATCATCCTTCCCCGCTTGCTCTCTCTTCCCTTTTCCGTCTTCGATATCCTCTTCAACCCCGACCATGGCGAGCACTTCCCAGCCGACCACCGGCGCTCCTGGTCTTTGGTACATGACCATGGAGAGCCGGTTTGACGAGGAAGATGCTCTTCGCCTCGTTCGTACTTATGAGTTCCCCACTAACCTTGAAATAATATTAGCCACTCCTTCCGACCGGCCCAATAACCCGCCGTCCGACACTGTTTGCTTTTTTGGGATCAATTTTTGGCCGGCCTGCGGTTTCCTATACATCACTTCATCTTGGAAGTATGTAATTACTTCCGCCTCCCGCTCGGCCAACTTGTTCCGAACTCCATTAGGTTGCTATGTGGGGTGGTAATTCTTTTCAAGCTGAACGACATCCCTCTGGACCCCAAAACCTTCCATTACTTCTACTATCCGAAACAATCTGAGTGGAGCACCTTCATTTTTCAAACTAGGATTGGTTTTGTTCTTTTTGGCAATATGCCGAGCTCCAACAAGCACTGGAAGGAATACTTTTTCTACGTGCGTTTCCCCGAGCTGCCGCTTTTCCGAACCAAGTGGCAGACCACGGTGCCGGCCCAACTAGAGCTCGACAAATACAAGAGCGATCCATCCTACCTCCATGCAGCTAACCGTCTGGTCGGCCAACGATACAACATTGATAAGTTACTCCTTAAGGGAGTAATGTACTTGTTCGGCCTATCTCCCGTTCGGGCTGGCATTCCCTGCAGCATGGGTAAGGATTAATCTTTATCCTTCTCCTTTGCTCTAACTGATTTATTTTTCTTTTCTGCAGTTGAGATCATGTGGCGCGCTAAGGCTACCGAACGTCTAAAGCTGAGAGCCGCAGAGATTGAGGCGGCTACTAAAAAGGAGGTTGCTGCGCGGGGGCTTGTCCCAGCCAGCTCGGGGGTTGAAGGGACACAGTCCGCCCCCGAGATATCAGCCGCTCGAGCACCCGTACATGAAGCCGCAGGTGACGCTACTTCATCCGCCCTAGTCGGGGAGGAGATTCTTCCTATTGATGACGCCCCACTAAGGACTCGGAAGAGACACCGGGCGGACCCCACGCCACCATTGGTCCCCTCTGGTGAGTAGCTTTCTGAACGGGGTGGTAGTCCTCCCGATCGAGAAGAAGGAGCTCCGGAGACCATCGAGGAGCTCTCTTCGGATCGAACACCCTCCCAGCTTGGCTTGCCTGAGGCGCTCCCCGAAGGGGAGCCGACTGATTCTCGCCCCCGCACTCGCCGTCGCCTCAGGCGCTTAGGCGACCTTTCTACTATTGGGGGACCTTATGATCAGGCAGCTGAGACCCAGGATGATCCGAGCGGCCCTCGGGTGATCAAGACCATTCTGCGCTTTCCATCCGAGGAACAACTTTTGGAGGCCGATCGGCCCACGAGCCCCGAGCAGCAAATTACCCTAACAGGGCCTCTTGCCAAAGTTTGGGAGGATGCCCGAATTCGTGTCGCGCTCATGACTCCCAGTCAGTTGGGGGACAGCAATCTGCAGCAGGCCACCGGGGTATGTTCTTTCTCCCCTGGCGTTCCTTTTTAATTATCCCTTGACATCTCTCCTTCTGTGTAGACCTGGGTGGAACAGATTGCAATTAGCAATCGCCTGGTTGAGCTAGAAAATGAGCTGAAAAAGCTCAAACTGTCAGGGGAACGTCAGGGGCATTCATCCGCCGAGCTGGAGAAAAGTAAAAAGCTTTTGGAATCCGAGCGGCGAAAGTCCTTCGAGCTGACGGCTGAGGTGACTCGTCTTGAAGCTGTGGTCAAGAAGCGCGACCACGATATAAAGCTTGCAACTAACTGGAAGCTTCAGGCCATCTCAGACCTGGATATTATGAAAGTGGAGAATCGGGGACTAGATCAACGCGTCAAAGAGTTGGGCACCCTCTTGTCCACCGAACGGGAGAGCCGCTCGGCTGATCGGGCTAAATTTGAAGGGGATTTGAAAGGTCTCCAGGCTGCCCTTGACGCTTCCCAAGCCACATTCAAAGAATATCAAGACGGGGAGCCTGGCCGGTCGGCTAAAGTGCGAAAAGCTTTCGTCCGCTTGGACGAGTTTGGTGAAAAGTTCAGCGACAAGCTGTCCCTAACCTTTGAAGAGGCTATCAAGGTGGCAGTTGATTATTTGAAGACTAAGGGCCACCTACCATCCGAGCCGAAGATCTGACTGTCATGATGGGCTCTATCCCTGACGCCCTTTTTAATTTTGATGAGTGAGGAGTATTTGAACCGCTTTTTGTATGGCCGTTGTTCGGGGCGAACATTCTTGTTATTACTACTTTTGTCTGGCCGTCGTTCGGCGTAAATGAACTCTGTTTTTGCTTGTTATTTGCTTGCTAGACCAATATTCATCCTTAGCCTTTGCTTCGATCATAATAATTTTTTCACGCTAAGTATTCTTTATAAGGGGGGCCGCTCGGCCGTACGATGGCCTTATTCTTGCCTTAATAGTAGGGATGGTTATGGGTCGGCGCTTACGACCGGGTCGTACCATGCGAACAGCTATCCGTCCGGAGGCTTAATAAACGGCGGTTCATCGCTCGATTTTTAACGTCAGAGCTCGACGGTCTGCCGGCCGGGAGGTTTATAGACGCTGGTTCGTCTCTCGATTTTTAACGTCGGAGCTCGACGGTCTTCCGCTCGGAGGGTTTATAGACGCCGGCTCATCTCTCGATTTTTAACGTCGGAGCTCGACGGTCTTCCGCTCGGGGGGTTTATAGATGCCGGCTCGTCTCTCGATTTTTAACGTCGGAGCTCGACGGTCTTCCGCTCGGATGATTTATAGACGCCGGCTCATCTCTCGATTTTTAACGTCGGAGCTCGACGGTCTTCCGGCCGAAGGGTTTATAGACGCCGGTTCGTCTCTCGATTTTTAACGTCGGAGCTCGACGGTCTTCCGGCCGGAGGGTTTATAGACGTCGGCTCATCTCTCGATTTTTAACGTCGGAGCTCGACGGTCTTCCGCTCGGATGATTTATAGACGCCGGCTCGTCTCTCGATTTTTAACGTCGGAGCTCGACGGTCTTCCGCTCGGGGGGTTTATAGACACCGGCTCGTCTCTCGATTTTTAACGTCGGAGCTCGACGGTCTTCCGCTCGGATGATTTATAGACACCGGCTCGTCTCTCGATTTTTAACGTCGGAGCTCGACGGCCTTTAAGGCTAATTTTAACGCTGATGGTATACGCCCTACCGAGCGGCGAGGGGTCTTCGATGACTTGGCTCGGATAATTTTTACGCCTGGCCGAACGGCACGAGGTCTTCGCCATCGAGCTTGACTCGTGTAACCATACACCCGGCCGATCGGCACGGGGTCTTCGCCATTGAATCGGTGGCTCGGATCTTATACATCATGGAGATAGGCTGCTCGGCCGTTAATGCCAATTGTGTTTTTTTTTTAACATTTTGCTTCCTGCATTTCGAATATATAGCCAAACGGAAAATACACAGCATACATTACATTGGCGCACCTTTCACCCTGCCCCGGAAAGGCTGGAGATAATTTACGCTTCATGGTTGATCCAAGTCCCAATCCATCTTCATCCGCTCGGCAGCTCGTCCACCCAGCTTCCTCCTATGTGGTCAATCCATCGCCTGACATCAAACTCCCGCTCTTGAGGTTCCAGAAGGAGGGGCTTGCTATAAGTTGAATTCGGGAGATGAAGTATCTGCTTTTGAGGGAAATGGAACTGTGGCAGGCGGTGCTTCCGCTCGGCCCCCTGATGCTGATGTCGCTTGTTGCTCAATCCGCTCGGCTTGCGACTTCTACTTTTGTTGTTCCACAAGCTTAGCTGCTTTTGCCTTGATTAGAGCGTCAAACTCCTCTGTGGAGAGCATCACCGAGTGTGGTCGTCCAGCTTCGTCCATTGCTTCCGATCGGATGCAGGAGCGTTCCCATAGACGCCGCCAAATTGATCCTGTCCGAACGCTGAATCAATGGACGCTGGGCACGTGGCGCTCTCCGCGTTGCTGATGTAGATCCCCGATTGGACGTACGGGCCTCCGGCAAACCTGCAAAGAGATCGGGCCGGGAAGGGGTTCCCGGCGACGATCCTCCGACGCTCAAGTCAGGCAAGTGGACAACAAAGGGGTGGCTCCAAGAATCAGATATTTCATACCTCCGGTGAAGTCTAAGGGCTCTTATATAGAGCTATGGGAGTTTGGTGCACACAAACCGAGGTGTACACGTGTCCTATACCATACCGCAGCATGGGCTTGTCAGAAGAGCATGTCTGACGCCATACTGCTACAGTCTGAGCGTCTCCTTGATGAGACAGAAGAACCCTTTGTCGTACGATACTGAGTATGGCCTGTTCCTCGAACATGCATGCCTGTTGTCAGCAACATGGGTTACTAAGATGACGTCCCCACTGTCCCACACTTTTTGACTTCCTCTTCCCGGATCAACCATCAAGCCGCTCAGCCAGAACATTCGCCTCTGATCTGGCGTAGGTGGTCGTCCGTCCGGGAAGGTTCAGGGTCGTCGCCTGCTCGGCTCTCATAGCCTGGCACCCTGGACGAGCGGGCAGACCGCTCGGCCTTTACTCTTGCCTTCCACCGCGGCCGAGCGGACTATCCGCTCGGCCATATGATCTTCTTCATTGGAAATCTGGACTCTCGGCCAGATGGTTGTTCTCTCGGATGAAGGTCATTGCCTAGTGATCGGCATGTCCCGCCCGCTCGTCGAGCCCATGGGGTTGACCCCCCTTTGACTGTTGACCTCCACGTGTCGTTGACCTTTCCCTCATGAGGGCCCATCGGCCTTACCACCGGATCAATCATCTTCTTCATCCTGTTCATCGTTCAACAATGTTTTATTTATAGAGACATAATGTGGAAAATAGCTTCTTTTTTATTATTATTAGATTTCAGACCTCTTCTTCTTCATCATCCTCATCGTCATCATTCACCTCGAATTTTGACTTGTCGGATTCCTCACCTTCTTCTTCTTCTTCATCTGTGGCAGCAACACGACTTCCTCCTCCTCCACCAGACTATGAACCAGATAAAGGTGAATGATTAAGTGATTTGATATTGGAGTTGTTCCACAAAAAGTGGTGAGTTTGTGATCAGTACCTGGCCTTTGTTGTAGGCAGCCATGGTTTTGGTGTAATCGGCTTTGAGCTTTGTTGCCTTGGCTACGTATGGAGCTTTCTCCTGCAAAGGAGAGTTTGTTAAAGGTTGTTCGATTGAATTAGCAAATCATGTGTTGCAATTGATTACTTACTTCTTCCGTTAAAGATTTCCACTTGTCTCCTCCAGCTAGCAACCTGTTCGGATCAAATTGATGCGTTTATTATGGTGGTAAAAAATCGAAGAGAAAAAAAAATCAGTTATGGAGTAGAAAGATCTATAGGGGAAAGGAAGAGGAAAACTAATCGTTGCGACCGACTTATTATTAGGGTTCTTTTCCTTGAACGTCTTCCGAAATTCTTCCCTGTCGAGCTAATCGAGTAAGCAACGACGTACAAACAAGGGTAAAGCAAATCGATGAGCCGATAAGAGAGGATCTCACATGAAGACGAAGAAGGCACTCTGAGGCCTCTTGGGCTTGGGATCTTTAATTTGCCAGCTTTGGACTTCCTTGGCTTCTTCGCCGCCCGTTCCGATCCCTTCTTCACCAAAAGCCTTTAGAGAGAAGAAAACAAGCGTCCAATCCCCCCAAAATCAAACTTTTTCAACACCGATCGATCTGCTAAGAATATTAAAAGGTGAAACAGAATCTCACTTGGTATCAGTTTTCTTGGAAGCGTCAGTCTTCGATTTCTCCCTCTTCATGGCGAGATCTGCGGCAAAGACGATCAGATCCGTCCAGAAAAGTTAAAAAAAAATACACACACACACAAATCACATAAATCATGAGAAATCATAAACTTTACCTTGAGATTAGGGTTCTATGGCGTAGGAGAGGAGGAGCGATCGATCGATGGGATGCGGAGGCGAAAGCAAAGAGGATCAGAAGAGAAGGCGAGGAGGGCTTCGCCGACATAGATGGGGTCGCTAGTGTGAAGAGATCAAGAAAGAAAAATGCAAAGTAGGTGAAGAGACTGTAAGTTGGAGAAGGTAAAGGAGGAGAATGCGGTGGCAAAAAATTTTGGGGAGAGGGAAAGAAAAAACACGGCGGCAAAATATGGCGAAGGGGAAAAAACAACGAAGGAAAAAAAATAATGGTATTCAACAACACTTAATAGACAAGGATTTTCAAAAACTATTGTCGTAATCCCTAAAAAAGCACACATAGACAATAGTTTTCAAAAACTGTTGTCATAGCCTTTAAAAACATTGTCATAGCCCCAAAAAATATAAATAGATAACGATTTTTAAAAAATGTTGTCGTAGGCCAAAATAACTACTAAAAGACATCAGTTTTTATTAAAACCGTTGTTAAAAGGTAAAAAAACAACAATTTGATAGAAAATCGTTGTCGTTTGAGTGTTGTTGAACGAGTATTTTCTTGTAGTGGGTTCTGCCAAGCTCTCAAAACAACTCACTTATAAGTTTAATACACGACCCTTCGAGTTTTTGGCTGCTCCAAATTCATCCTCCTGCTGCGCTATGATGCTGCTACGTCCAACTACTACTGAGAAGCTATCTAACATCAAGCTCAATCCTATAATCTTCAAAAGTGTTGGGTAATAAAAGTTTAATCCTGTACTTAATTACTGCATAAAAGGAAGTGTAGTTTGTTATACTTATCATAATTTTTCTAGTGTACTCGTTTCCCTCTTCCGACGGTTCCAAAAGAGAATTATAGTGGATTATCCATCGAAACGGTCTGAGGGATCGTGAGTCTTGGAGTAAGAGTCGTCGAAGGCTCTGAATCAAGTAATTGATCGAGTTCTTATTTACTTTTATTTTAGTTTCTATCATTTGCACTGCGTACTCATTTTTGTAAAACCAAAAAATAGAGATTTTAAAACCACGTGATTCACCCCTCCTCTTCTCACATGCACTACGATCCTGCATTAACAAGTGGTATCAAAGTTATGATATAGATCAAGCCATATGGGTGAAATTGTGACCTTGAACAAAAGAGGTGGAGGCTCCCAGATGAGTGAACTATAATTGAAAAGTCTAAGTAGATCAAAGGTAACAGGATGTTTGGCGAAAATCCTAGGGTGTAAATCGTAGGTGGTAAAAAGTCTTAGCAAGTCAAGGGTGATCGAATGCTTGGCAAAAATCTTAGGAACCTTTGGAGGTAAAAAAAATCTTAGAGGAGAGGAGTGATATCGATTGACCGAATGTTTGAGGGGAGACCTAGGGCAGATCAATAGTGACTGGATGCTTGAGGGGAGATCTAGAATAGGTCAAGAATGATCACATACTTGAGGGGAGACCTGAACCATGAGAATAATGGTGGTCCTTAATTTGAAGGGAGGATTATTGAGAATACAATCAAAATTTCATATTAGAAATACATAAAAAAGATCATGGGTTTATAAGATGAAAGATATCTTCATTAATATGAAAACTTTTAGATATAGTCCAAAAATAATTTCATGACTATAATAAAATAATTTTAAATTTTATCACCAAAATCATAATAACAATCACAAAATTTAAGTTGATGATAACGTTGATGTAAAATTAAAAAAATGAAGAATATTTTATTAGTATTTTGAGATATAAGTGCTGGTGTAATCGTACTCAGGTCAAGATTGACTAGTTTAACTAAGGTCGAGTTGCTTTGAGCTTGTGTTGCAATGTTTGATAATATATGAGAAAAGAGTCAAGTAAGTCAAGGGAGGACCAAATACTTGACTGGGAAAGTTCTAACTCGAGGTTAGGCAAGGTAACAAGAAGTCCTAGCAGAGCTAGGCAGTAGAATACCTAATTGAGCAATCACAAAATTTAAGTTGATGACAACCTCAATGTAGTGTTAAAAAAATGGTTATTATTTTATTGGTATTTTGAGATATAAGTGCTAGTGCAATAGTTCTCGGATCAAGATTGACTAGTTTGACTAAGTTCGGGTTTGTTCGAACTTGAGTTTCGATATTTGACAATATGTGAGAGAGAAAACACATAGGTCAAGGGAAGACCAAATACTTGATTATGAAAGTCCTAACTAGAGGTTAGGCAAGACAATGGAAAGTCCTAGCGGAGATAGACAGTGGAAGACCTAGTTGAGGATTAGACAATGAAAATCCTAGCGGAGCTAGACAGTGGAAGACCTAGTTGAGAACTAGGCAATGGAAATCCTAGCAAGGCTAGGCATTGGAAAACCTAGTTGGGAACTAGGCAATGAAAGTTCTAGTGGTACTAGGTAGTGGAAGACTTAGTTGGGAACTAGCGAATGAAAATTCTAGCGGAACTAGGCAGTGGAAGACCTAGTTGTGAACTAGGCAATGGAAGTTTTAGTGGGGCTAGCCAGTGGAAGACCTAGTTGAAAACTAGGCAATGGAAATC
Organism: Zingiber officinale; assembly: GCF_018446385.1. NCBI lineage: Eukaryota > Viridiplantae > Streptophyta > Magnoliopsida > Zingiberales > Zingiberaceae > Zingiber > Zingiber officinale. The sequence goes on along the minus strand of NC_056000.1, from coordinate 14,924,911 downwards.
CTAGTGAGGTTAGGCAAGGAAAAAGTCCAAGTGGGTTATGGAGAACCAAAATCTTAGCACGAGACGGTAAGTCCAAGTGGGTCATGGAGGACCGGACACTTGGCATAAAATGAAAAGTCCAAGTGGGTCAAAGGTTGACCAGACACTTGGTAAAGAAGCCCTATCAAGTCAAGATTAACCTAATGCTAGACAATAGAAAATCCCGACGAGTCATGGATAACTTGAAGGTTGGGCAAAGAAACCCTAAACTCAAGTTCAGAGTCTAGGGTTGGGCAATCGATTAGTGTGATTGATTGACCTAAAACAATCGATTTGTGTAATTGATTAAGAGTTGTTTTCACAAAGCACATAAGTGTACTACATCGATTAGGACAATTAATTCAACATGAGTCAATCGATTAAAGTAATCAATTGAAGATGTCATCGCGAGAAAACAGAAAGAGCCAAAATCAATTAGGGTAATCAATTCTGGCATCACCAATCAATTAGGACAATCGATTAGATGATTTTCGAGAGGAAACGAAAAGGTGCTGAATCGATTGAGGTGATTGATTAGGAGTGTTTTCTTGCGAAAATAGAAGGCTTCGGAATTGATTCACTCAATCGATTGGAAAGTTATTAATTGATTGCTATGACTCACCAATCAATTTGTCAAGCGAAAAAAAATTGTTCTGTAAATTTGAATGGTTGGATTTTATGTGGCAATCGATTAAAGATAATGTCAATTGATTGGAAGGTATTTTCTAGCCCGAGAGAAATCCTAGAAAAGGGGCTTTCATGATGTTTTGAAGAGGTCGATTTTTTAAAAGTTAGAAGCGAAGTGCGGCTACATTTCTAACCGATCAAAATGTCACGCCCCAGAGGAGTCTCTGTCCGAAGAAATTTCGGCAGCATCTCCCCTGTACGACGGACAATCTGAAACTTTTCTACAAGCACTATATACCTCAGCCACATGCGGCTGGAATAATAACAAAAAAAGAAAACAAACACCACGCAGTTAATATCAAATTCAGCCTCTGGCTGACACAACCACGCAGTTAAATATATATCATCAGCCCACTCGGCTGGAACAAAACCAAAACACAAAGACTGCTAGCCGGCTAGGCTTACACAACCAATAACAAATACAAAACACCACATAACAACATCAACTCTCCAAAAATAAAACCAGAGTACCGAGCTAAACAAACTGATACATAAAAACAAGCAAAACATACGTGAAACCGATAAGTCCTCTGATGTGACGTGGGGACCAGCAGACAGGATGCTCCAAGCGACACCATAAATAACCTGGTACCTGAAAAGTATAGAGTCCACGGGGGTGAGTTCAACAACTCAGCGAATACCAATAGACATGCCTAGTAAGATATATCTAACAGCAATAAACATGGAATACAGCTTCCTAATCATATATCTAGGAAAGATGCAAAACTGAAAGGTAACTAAGGAAGCTGTACTCACCAGGAACTCCTATCCAAACAAAAGGGTCGTCAAACCGAAAGTGCCCTAAATCCTGTATGCATGTCAAACATATGCATCCAACCAAATGCAACAAATAAATGCAGCAAACACAATCACAAGAAATAAATGCATCAATGCATATGATGCGTCCTGGTCACCCCTGACGCCAGTCAGTCATCTCACACACAAATGGCGAGACCGAGTGGGTAGGGCTGTGACAACCGTGCACTCTGTCGTCACTGCTCCTGATGAGTGACCGAGTGGACGGGATGCTGTCGGAGTACTCCTGTCCTGTGACCCCAAATCATAAATGGGGGAGCTCAATGCTCTCAACTCCCGGTACACGATGACGGGGAGGAATCCCTGCCGGCTAACACGTTGTGTCACACTACCCATGAGCGGACCAACGTAGCCAAACAAAGTCCCTGCTGCAACACACACTGCCTGAATCGACCACTAACCCATGAGTGGTGGTGTGTGCAGATCCATGTAACTGGCGATGTGCTCAACAACAATGGAGTCGACTATCGCACAGCATGCAATCATGATGCATGACACTAAGCATGGCAAAAACTGATCAACATAACCATATCCATACATACAAAATGGGTACTGTAAAAACGATGGTCACATACCAAGATCTAGAGTACACAGGTCAGATAGAATATCAATAACCCTATATCCTGAACATAATAAATATGGAATATCCTGATCAGCATAGAAAAATCCATATATACATAATATGGGTAACACAGTATCAGTAAGTTAAATCCACGGATCTAGGGTATACAAGTCCTCTAAGGTATAACAACCTAGACCCAAATCATATCCCTCTTCCATAGCATATGTACCAACAATATACACAGATCAAAGAATCAGGGTCTAAACACCCGAATCATATATGATATACAAATAGAGGTACACAAATCTGATATGGCACAAAAACCTAAGTATCAGATAATCTAGATACACAGGCCAGAAACAACAATCCAAATCCTAGTCCTAACCTCAGTAAGCATGGTATGTCACTCTAGAAACAAAGATACTCATGGTAACAAGATAATCATGGCAACAAATCACGAGATATAAGCACGGATACATCACAGGTGACAAACCTAACATGCTAAGGATATCAAACAGTGACATACCAACGACAAACATGTTCATTGCATGTAGTTATAAAATACTATGCATATCCAAAGACATTATCATAAAAGATAAGTCAAGAGGTACCCGCCTTTAACTGTAGATCGTGTCAACCATCTTCAATAAATCCAGAAGATCACATCCAACTCGAATCCTACAAATACAGAATACAAGACAAAACTAAAGATCTATAATCAATGTGTCAACTATCAACCAACCTAAACTGATCCAAGAAAGGCATGAATGAACAATCTAACTTATCCAATCCAATTTAATTCCATCAACAACTACCTTAGATTAAACATGCTATAATCACATTAGATTAAGGCTTAACGAAGAAGTGCTCACCCGAATTGGAGACCTCTCTGTTAATTCACAACCGAAGAAGTGCTCGCTACCAAGGATCACGGTCGGAGCAAGATGGAGTTGTTGATTTCCAAATCCAACACCCTACATAATATCATCACATTCATCAAAGCATTAAACTCAATCCCATGTTGACAACCCCTTCTCCAATTCTATAAACATCTTACCTTCATATGTTGCTCCCCTGTTATCTCACAGCCGAAGACCTAATTGTCGAAAAGGGTGATCAATGAAATTGCTGCTGGAACCAGAGATAGAACTACAAATCGGTTCTAAAATTCATATACAGATCGAATGAGTGTCATGGCCAACAATCAGAAGAAAATGGAAACAAAGGTGCTCACCATACCTCAACCTACCTGATGACAGAACCAACCTCAAGCTGTGAAGGAAAAACCCGACGAAATCAACTTGAGTCTAGGGCTCGGAAAGATGATCAAGTGGCGGCTATGGAGAACTAGGGCACGACTTGGAGGTGGTTTCCGGCCGAGAGGGGCGGCGGTACGTCCCAATCACAGTGGCGGAGACAGGGAAGAAGAAAGGAAGAGGGAAAGAGAGACGCTCAGCCACCGACTCGCTGTTCCCTGGCGTCGTCGACGTCGGCAGGGGAGAGGGAGGCAGGATCGGGAAAGAGGCTCGACCGACAGGGCGCTGGGGTCGGCGTTGCGTGCGCAGAGGAGAAGAGAAGAGGTGACGCCGGCGCTAGGGCACGCGACAGGGAGGATTTGGGTGGCGGCGCGGGCTCAACGAGGAGGAAGATGAAGGTTTCGGCAGTTTTTCCGGCGCAGAGGATTTAGGGCACGCGGGGTTGAGGGAAACGACGAGGGAGAGAAGAAAAGAAAAATAAAAGAAAAAGAAAAAGAAAAGAAATGTTTTAAAGAAAATAAACATTTCCTCGTTAAAACGGGATAGTCTAAATAGGCTTTCCTGGGACCCATAATTGGACCCCGTGAAACTCGTCATACGAGCTCCGAAAAATTCCCAGAAAATTTCCAAAATTTTCAGAAAATTCCCTTATTAATATTCGCCTATTTTCGGTATTTTACATTCTCCCCCACTAATAAAAATTTGGTCCCCAAATTTCGTTATCTACCATCAGCAAATACAAACAACAGATATAGAGTATAAATGCTGAACGGTAAATAAATCACAATCCTCAAGTGAAAAGATGGGGATATCGAGCTCGGATCGTATCCTCGAGCTCCCAAGTAGCCTCCTCGTCTGAATGATGCTGTCATCCGACTTTAACCAGCCGGATAGTCTTGTTCCGAATGACGCTCTGTCCGGTCTAGTAGCACGGATCAACTCTGCCTCACGCTGAGCTCGATGAAGTCCCAATAACTGGGCCTCCCCAACCTCATCCTAAAGGATGGGTGTCCGACAAGGCCTACCATACAACGCTTCAAACGGTGGCATTTGGATAGCCGAATGCAAACCGTTGTTGTAGACGAACTCTACCCATGGCAAATGGTCCTCCCAACTACCTCCAAAATCCAATATACAAGACCTCAACAAGTCCTCTAGAGTCTGAATAGTCCGCTCTAACTGTCCATCTATCTGCGGATGGAAAGTTGTACTAAAACAGAGCTGCGTGCCCAAGGCCTGCTGCAGACTCTGTCACAATCACAACGTGAAACGGGGTCTCTATCCGAAATAATACTCAAAGGAACACCATGAAATCTGATGACCTCTCGGCAATACAGATTTGTCAATCGATCCAAGGAATCAGTTTTCCGGATCATTAAGAAGTGCGCGAATTTGATTAATCAATCAACGATTACCCAAATCGCATTATGGCCTCGTCCTGTCCTCGGCAAACTCACCACAAAGTCCATAATAATCTATTCTCATTTCCACTCAGGAATAGAAATCTGCTGAAGTAAGCCGGCAGATCTCTGATGCTCGGCCTTCACTTGCTGACCGACAAAACATCTAGCTACAAAATTCGCGATGTCTTCCTTCATGTCGTTCCACCAATAAACACACCTCAAATCTTGGTACACACGAGTACCGCCTGGGTGGACAGCAAATCATGAGCGATGAGCCTCCGGAAGTAACTCCTATAAGACCGGATGAGACTGAAGTACGCATAATCTACCTCGGAAGTATATAATACCCTCCTCGTCTCGTATAAACTCGGTCTGCTACCCGGAAGCTATCTGGCTGCAAATAACCCGCAAATACAGCATAGGGCTCTCGGATCCTCGTCCTGATCGACGACTAAGAAATCATGGTAACCAGTCTGTGACCACAACTCGGTGGCAAGCCAAAGTCACTCTAGACTTCCAGCTAAGTGCGTCGACAACCACATTAGCTTTCTCTAGGTGATAGCTAATGGTACAATCAAAATCCTTCAGGAACTCCATCCATCTCCTCTGTCGGAGATTAGGTTCCTTCTAAATAAAACAGATATTTGAGACTCTTATGGTCAGTGAGAATCTCAAATGTAATACCATATAAATAATATCGCCAAATCTTCAAGGCAAAAATAATGACGGTCAGCCACAAGTCATATACTGGTAGTTCTACTCATGCTCCTACAACTGTCGAAAACATAGAAGACTACCGTGTCGTGCTGCATCAGAACAGCGCCAAATCCTGTAGAGATGCGTCGGTATAAAGCACGAATCCGTCCTCTCCAAAAGGAAAAACCAAAAATCGGAGCCGACACTGGTCTCCGCTTTAGCTCCTAGAAGCTGGTATTGTAGTCCTCGAACCACGTAAACTTCACGCTTTTCCTGGTCAAGTGTGTCAATAGCATAACAATCCGTGAGAAATCCTCAACTCATCTCCGGAAATATCAGTCAAACAAAGAAAGTTGCGAGCCTCTTCTATAGACTCCGTCTACTCCCACAGTAACAACCTCGATCTCCTGTGGAACCACGGTATACTCCTACCAGTGACCATGTGTCCCAAACATCATCACAACAGACAACCAAAACACGCACTACTGATCTTCGCATATAAATGTTCTCGTCGAAACATCTCTAGATCTATGCAAAGGTGGTGCACGTGACTCACCTCGGATCCGAAATAGATCACCACATCGTCAACAAAGACAATGGAAACCAATCTAAACATCCTAGGAATACCCATATCATCGAGTCTATGATAACACCTAGGGCACCACAAGCACTAATGGTAAAACCAAGACACAAAATGTCCGTATCACAGACATTCCTAACCATGAGATCCTCAACAATAAATAGATCTAATCACCAACGATATATAATCACCAAAGAATAGAACCTCCAGTGTGAGAGCAATGCTCTATCACACGAAATACCACATATGTGGGAGCAACGCTCTACCACAAGAAATCCTCCATATGTGGGAGCAACACTCCACCACAAATAATCCAGAATATATATCCACAATAAATATGGGAGCAATGCTCCGCTACATGCAATCCGTAATATGTGGGAGCTACGCTCTACCACAAACGATCCATAACATGTGGGAGCTACGCTCTACCACAACAATACATAAGTGCCCAAGCACCTAACTATCTAGCTAGAGACAGCACAAGATCTCTCTACCACATATCACTGTGGGTAGCCTAGGGTATAACCACCCAGTAAGCAAATCAATTCCATAGTCAACTCTATCATCCTCCTAGTGGGTCGGTCACCCACTAATGGGAGAATTAGTTGACAGGGTAAAACAACCAATATCATAATGTAGACATTTAATATTCTACATTTAACATAGGTAGAATCATCATGATTCTACCAATCATACATCTGGCACACGTGCACACACAACATAAGTATGATCGACATACTCCTCCATTTAGTACACACCAAAAATACTCACATCATAGGTATAAATCACCGTGATACCTCCAACAATGTATACCGAACCCGTGTGCATATACCATCGTAGGTAAAATCAACAATACCTCTCAAACAACACTCACATGACAAATATACACATATGCCAAGAGTATAATCAACATATACTTCCAATAAGGCATACTAAAACCCAGGTGCATTCACAAATCACACATAATCAACAAGATACCTCAAATATGTCAATCAGGCACGTACAGCTAACTAAATAGCTATAATCCACAAGAAATCTACAATAACCATATCTAGATGGGAATATCTCACTATCCACAAATGAACTATCCATCATAGAACTTCTTCCACTCATATCAATCATATACACACTTCATAGATATGCAAAATCAGCATATTTAATCCAATCTACCACATAAACCCTATGTCATCTTTTAAGTTATCCAATTAGGTACATACAGTCTAAAATTACAGTACCCATGGAATAGGATACATCGATCCTCTATCGACTGACCAAATCATCAATAGTATATGGCTAGTTCAACCCTTTCCCACATCAGTATAAGCTAGGTACTCGTTGTGCTCAAGTTATCCAACTAAGCACGAATAACCCAAGATTCAAACATCTAAAAGTAAAGTAGGTCAATCCCCTACTGATCGGATCAACAAAACTAATCGGTCATCTACTAACTAATCAAGAACCAATAAAACCTCTACAAGCGTCTAGGGTAAATCAACCCACGACTAACCCTAGTCAATATGTGTAAATCAGTTTTCTATTGACCGATCTAACCAGAGTACAATAATCATCTACCGACGAAAACTAACTAAAGTATATCGATATTCTACTGACTAGTCAACATGAATATGAAGGTACTATCTACTACACACTAATAACAACAGAGGCTAGTATGTGCCTCCATCTCATAACCAATTAGTAGTAACTAAAGCTAATACTACTAATGGTAAAATATGAAAAATCAAGAGAGATTATATTCCTTAATCTCTATTAAGGTCGATCAAGATCAGTGACTATCCCATCACATATAATATGGCTACAACATCAGACAGATACCAGATACAAAGTGTCATAACTATCACAGTCAACAATGCATACACTAACTAAATAATAGGATAACAGTATACCAACATACCTTCTATAGCTTGGAGATGTCCTGCTGCTGCTAGGTCCCGAAAAGTCACATCGAGAAGACCAAAACACAAAATCTGAAACACCGGAAAAATAAGACACGTAAGTCGATCTCTGATACCAAATAAATTGATATCAGATAAATCTCGAAAATCCAAAACACATAGCAAGTATCGTATACCTGCTCTGATACCACTAAATTGTCACGCCCCAGAGGAGTCTCTGTCCGAAGAAATTTCGGCAGCATCTCCCCTGTACGACGGACAATCTGAAACTTTTCTACAAGCACTATATACCTCAGCCACATGCGGCTGGAATAATAACAAAAAAAGAAAACAAACACCACGCAGTTAATATCAAATTCAGCCTCTGGCTGACACAACCACGCAGTTAAATATATATCATCAGCCCACTCGGCTGGAACAAAACCAAAACACAAAGACTGCTAGCCGGCTAGGCTTACACAACCAATAACAAATACAAAACACCACATAACAACATCAACTCTCCAAAAATAAAACCAGAGTACAGAGCTAAACAAACTGATACATAAAACAAGCAAAACATACGTGAAACCGATAAGTCTTCTGATATGACGTGGGGACCGGCAGGTAGGATACTCCAAGCGACTCCATAAACAACCTGGTACCTGAAAATAGTGTCCACGGGGGTGAGTTCAACAACTCAGCGAATACCAATAGACATGCCTAGTAAGATATATCTAACAACAATAAACATGACATACAACTTCCTAATCATATATAGGAAAAATACAAAACTGAAAGGTAACTGAGGAAGCTGTACTCACCAGGAAATCCTATCCAGAACAAAAGGTCATCAAACCGAGAGTGTCATAAATCCTGTATGCATGTCAAACAGATGCATCCAACCAAATGCTGAAAAATGCAGGAAACACAATCACAAGAAATAAATGCATCAATGCATATGATGTCGATGATGCATCCGGCACCCTGACGCGATCGGTCATCTCACACACAAATGGCGAGACCGAGGTGGGTAGGGCTGTGACAACCGTGCACTCTCTCGTCACTGCTCCTGATGAGTGGCGGGATGCTGTCGGAGTACTCCTGTCTGTGACCCCAAATCATAAATGGGGAGCTCAATGCTCTCACCCGGTACACGATGACGGGGAGGAATCCCTGCCGGCTAACACGTTGTGTCACACTACCCATGAGCGGACCAACGTAGCCAAACAAAGTCCCTGCTGCAACACACACTGCCTGAATCGACCACTAACCCATGAGTGGTGGTGTGTGCAGATCCATGTAACTGGCGATGTGCTCAACAACAATGGAGTCGACTATCGCACAGCATGCAATCATGATGCATGACACTAAGCATGGCAAAAACTGATCAACATAACCATATCCATACATACAAAATGGGTACTGTAAAAGCGATGGTCACATACCAAGATCTAGAGTACACAGGTCAGATAGAATATCAATAACCCTATATCCTGAACATAATAAATATGGAATATCCTGATCAGCATAGAAAAATCCATATATACATAATATGGGTAACACAGTATCAGTAAGTTAAATCCACGGATCTAGGGTATACAAGTCCTCTAAGGTATAACAACCTAGACCCAAATCATATCCCTCTTCCATAGCATATGTACCAACAATATACACAGATCAAAGAATCAGGGTCTAAACACCCGAATCATATATGATATACAAATAGAGGTACACAAATCTGATATGGCACAAAAACCTAAGTATCAGATAATCTAGATACACAGGCCAGAAACAACAATCCAAATCCTAGTCCTAACCTCAGTAAGCATGGTATGTCACTCTAGAAACAAAGATACTCATGGTAACAAGATAATCATGGCAACAAATCACGAGATATAAGCACGGATACATCACAGGTGACAAACCTAACATGCTAAGGATATCAAACAGTGACATACCAACGACAAACATGTTCATTGCATGTAGTTATAAAATACTATGCATATCCAAAGACATTATCATAAAAGATAAGTCAAGAGGTACCCGCCTTTAACTGTAGATCGTGTCAACCATCTTCAATAAATCCAGAAGATCACATCCAACTCGAATCCTACAAATACAGAATACAAGACAAAACTAAAGATCTATAATCAATGTGTCAACTATCAACCAACCTAAACTGATCCAAGAAAGGCATGAATGAACAATCTAACTTATCCAATCCAATTTAATTCCATCAACAACTACCTTAGATTAAACATGCTATAATCACATTAGATTAAGGCTTAACGAAGAAGTGCTCACCCGAATTGGAGACCTCTCTGTTAATTCACAACCGAAGAAGTGCTCGCTACCAAGGATCACGGTCGGAGCAAGATGGAGTTGTTGATTTCCAAATCCAACACCCTACATAATATCATCACATTCATCAAAGCATTAAACTCAATCCCATGTTGACAACCCCTTCTCCAATTCTATAAACATCTTACCTTCATATGTTGCTCCCCTGTTATCTCACAGCCGAAGACCTAATTGTCGAAAAGGGTGATCAATGAAATTGCTGCTGGAACCAGAGATAGAACTACAAATCGGTTCTAAAATCCATATACAGATCGAATGAGTGTCATGGCCAACAATCAGAAGAAAATGGAAACAAAGGTGCTCACCATACCTCAACCTACCTGATGACAGAACCAACCTCAAGCTGTGAAGGAAAAACCCGACGAAATCAACTTGAGTCTAGGGCTCGGAAAGATGATCAAGTGGCGGCTATGGAGAACTAGGGCACGACTTGGAGGTGGTTTCCGGCCGAGAGGGGCGGCGGTACGTCCCAATCACAGTGGCGGAGACAGGGAAGAAGAAAGGAAGAGGGAAAGAGAGACGCTCAGCCACCGACTCGCTGTTCCCTGGCGTCGTCGGCGTCGGCAGGGGAGAGGGAGGCAGGATCGGGAAAGAGGCTCGACCGACAGGGCGCTGGGGTCGGCGTTGCGTGCGCAGAGGAGAAGAGAAGAGGTGACGCCGGCGCTAGGGCACGCGACAGGGAGGATTTGGGTGGCGGCGCGGGCTCAACGAGGAGGAAGATGAAGGTTTCGGCAGTTTTTCCGGCGCAGAGGATTTAGGGCACGCGGGGTTGAGGGAAGCGGCGAGGGAGAGAAGAAAAGAAAAATAAAAGAAAAAGAAAAAGAAAAGAAATGTTTTAAAGAAAATAAACATTTCCTCGTTAAAACGGGATAGTCTAAATAGGCTTTCCTGGGACCCATAATTGGACCCCGTGAAACTCGTCATACGAGCTCCGAAAAATTCCCAGAAAATTTCCAAAATTTTCAGAAAATTCCCTTATTAATATTCGCCTATTTTCGGTATTTTACACAAAAGGTATTTCAAAGCAACAAAATAGCAAGTTGAGCAAGATCTCATTATAAAATTTTTATTTTTATTTTTGCTTGTCTATTTTATTATACTTTTTGTGTTCTTGTGAGAACAAGTGTACTACTTTTTAACTTCCGGAAGATTTTCAAGAATGAGGTAGTGGAACTGTGAGCGTAAGAAATGGAGTTTTAGATTAATCATCTTGAGAAGATAATCTAAAATAAAATTTAAATATTAATATTATAAAATATCATTCCTTCAAGTTTTCACTGCAATACCAATTTTTAAGAAGCGAATGAAATCATTCGCCCCTTAGCTCATTCATATCCTGACAATAAGATTTTTTTAAAAACTAAGAATGAATTTAACGTGTTGACTCTAAGATGGAACGTGATGATAATAATCGTTTGAGTTATTTATTGCATATAAGAAATTAGCCGGCCTGTACCGGATTGATGTGATATATATTTATTATTTCATCTATTGTTTTGTCCTCTCTTTTAGAGGAAAACCAACCATCATAAATTTTCAACTGACAAAAAAAATATGTATATATATGCAAAGGACGTAAGAAAAAAACACATGCTCATGGGGCCAAGGAATAGCAGCTGTACTCAATGGATTATTTTATATACACATGTGCTATGGATGCTAGGCCGTGTTTACCTCGTGAAGGAGAAGATTAGCAATTTGTTTGCTTAAGTAGAAGACAACTAAACAGAGAGAATTAATTTTAAAAAATTAGGGACGGAGTCATCCTGGACTAGGATGGGCTTCAGTCTCACCTTTAAAAAAAATTAATAATTTTTAATTATATAGTTTTTTCAATTTGATTATAAATTTATTGATCATTTTCAAATAGCCAATTCCAAATAATGGATGTCAATTTTAGTAGTTTTGAATCCCACTACACCCCTGTAAAAATGAACAAAATTATATCCCTATTTTTCTTATAATATAATTGAATCTCATTTCTTATAAATTATCCTTTCATGTCACTAATTTTATTCATTTATTATACGGCAATTTACCAAAGGGCGCACTTGAAAATCTAAATTTACCAAAAGGCATACACTACTTTGGTATTTACCAAAAAGCGCACTTTTTTAAAAGCATTTCCTATTTTACCCTCCTGATAATTTGACTTTTTCTATTGTTTTTCTTTTCTTCATTATATTTCTCTCACTTCTCTCTCTCCTCTGTCGGCAGAATATAGGAATAACATTAGTCAATCTTTAATCACATTTTAATACATTTGAAGAAGCCAAAATAAATAATGGACACCATATTTGGACTCCTTGCAATTTTAGAAATCCACAGGAACTGAAATGGGTGCAATCGGAGCTTTCTAGGTCGATCAGTGGGTTTCGATCAAAACCCACTGATGGACCTAGAAAGCTCCGATTGCACCCATTTCAGTTCCTATGGATTTCTAAAATTGCAAGAAGTCCAAATATGGTGTCCATTATTTATTTTAGCTTTTTATAGATGTTAACAAACAAAATCAAAGAATCGACATAAAAGCCCACGTTGGGCCTGATATGGAATCATATCAGGCCCAATATCATTCCATATCAGGCCCGCGTTGGGCCTGATTTGAGTCCATATCAGGCCCAATGTGGGCTTTTTTGCTGATTCTTTGATTTTACTTGTTAACATCTATAAAAAGCCAAAATAAATAATGGACACCATAATTTCACTCCTTGCAATTTTAGAAATCCATAGAAACTGAAATGGGTGCAATCGGAGCTCTCTAGGTCCATCAGTGGGTTTTGACCGAAACCCACTGATCGATCTAGAAAGCTCCAATTGCACCCATTTCAATTTCTATGAATTTCTAAAATTACAAGGAGTGAAAATATGGTGTCAATTATTATTTTTGGCACTCCTAGTGGTGGACCAGAGGTTTTGAAAAACTCTAAATCTCTCTTTCTTTCTTTTTTTTCCTTTTTTTTTGTTTAGGCCTGATATGAAGAGATATCTGTAGGACCGTCAGATTCGATAGAGGGGGGGTGAATATCGATTCGAAAAACAAGAGTATAGGCGCAGCAGAAAAGTAAAATAGACACAGTTGTTTTACTTCGTTCGGAGCCTGTGACGACTCCTACTCGAAGGCCCATGGTCCTTGACCACTTTTGTTGGGCAATCACTAGCAATTCGAAATAATGATTACAAAAGAACCGTACAGTGAATGCTAATGAAAACTAAAAACAAAATACCGACAAGAAGGGAAACGAGTGGAGCGTAGTGTCGGAGCTTTGTTGGCATCGCACTGAACGTTGAGCAGCAAGACCAGCAGCAGAAGAATTCTCAGCTTGATTGTATTTGAAGCTCTGCACGGGCTTCTTTATATCTTTGTTGGCGCTGGATCCCTTCGGCGCACGGAATCTGACGTAACTACCTGGCCGTGATGCTCCACGTGGCGACGACTCGGTGGATATAATTTGCCTTGGCGTCCGGATCCCTTAAGGCGCCGGATCTCGGCGGGACCTCCGGCACCGGATCCTCCGGCGCCGGACCACCTTGTTCAATCTCCTTTTCACGCAAAACAAAGTTAGTCGAGGCAATATATATCCTGAAAACATATTATTAGCACATTTGTAATAGTATGAATTAGCATAAGTTAGTATGACTTAGATTCGTCTTTCCGGGGCCGGAATCTAGTCACGATCTCGACTTAGACATCCGAAATGGATCTAAGCGGATCGGCGCCTAATGTCCCTTCCGGGAACCTCCCCAGTCACTCCCCTCCGGTGACTTACCTCACTTACCGCCAGAGGCGTCAGCCCGTCGACCTAGCTGGACTTCTCGCCAAACGTCCGGTCAGCCCGTCGACCCGCTTGGACTTCTCGCCAGCTATCCGGTCAGCCCGTCGACCTAGTTGGACTTCTCGCCAAGCGTCCGGTCAACCCGTCGACCCGCTTGGACTTCTTGCCAGCTATCCGGTCAGCCCGTCGACCTGTCTGGACTTCTCCTGCACACTCGATCAAAGTGTCAGACAACAACAAAACTAACTTAAGCTATTTGTCATTCATCAAAACCTGGGTTAAATCGTTAGTGCTAACCGCACCAACAATCTCCCCCTTTTTGATGGAATGACAACCTGGTTAAGTTAGTGAAAGCATATGCAAGAAACAACATGCATTTGTGTGGTTTTAAAGTTAGTTTGTGTTTTCAAATTGGTTTAGCTAACTTAACCACCTAACCCTCCTCCCCCTTTGGCATTCATCAAAAAAAATGAACAAGGGTAAATAATCATAGTGAAGAGTTACTGTAACAGGTAATCAAATTTTGAAAGATAAAATTGCAATTTTTAACACCAAGTCAGAAAAATTGTCAAGTTGACTTGGGTAAGACAGGTTGAGTTTTGAAGTTTAACTCTCAAGCGTGTGGAAATTTTCAAAATAGGTTTTTCAAATTTACTTTTTATGTTTAAATAACATCTACTAGGTAAATTTTTCAATTTCGATTTTTCAAAAACAAATCAAAAATTAAATAATTTTTCAAGAAATAAAATTTTTGCCAAAATTACTTTTTTTTTAAGGCTGATTTGATAAAGGCTAAATTTGGAAATAGTTAATTTTTCAAATTAGGTTTGAAAATTGGGTGGGAATAAACTTTCACATTTTTTAAATACTTAGTTAAATTTAAATTTTGTAAATCAATGTTCAAACATAGGTTAGGTTTTAAAAGGCATTTTTCAAACACACAAAATTTGAGTTAATTCTCCCCCTGAACTTGATATTTGACTTTAACCAGCTGTCTAACCAATTAGGTACTCACTAGCTATCAAAAGATAGTAGCTTTCACATGGTTAGTCAGATTAAGTTGATTACAAGCAATCAGTTTATATTTGACTTGACTGATTAACTTTAATCTGATTAATATCTGAGTTGTATTTAACGTCCAGACTTATGTTGATGCACTAAAATAAGCATCTTAAGTCCAGACAGTTGGCCTATGCATCTCACCCCTTTCTATGTTTGTCAAACACAAGTAAGGTAAACCTAGGGTGTTGGTGAGATGCTCAAAAACTAGTCCTATGGGTACATGCTTTCTAAGGATTCAAAACTAGTCTAAGGCCAAAACTGTTTTTGAAAATCTAAAAATGGTAAGTTTTTGAAAACATACAGTTTTAACTTATAAGTTAAAAAACTAGTTTTTAGAAAAAATTATAGTCTACCGAGATAGAACATAATCAATGTAGGTCTGAAATATCACTAGATAAATCCAAAATATTTTACAAGTAGTGTAGCTACAGAAGTAGGTCATCACTAAAGCTACTGAGATGATGAAGGGGGTGGTCCAGATCCCAAGGATCGAAGAAGTGCCATCAGCTCAGTGTGTCGGGTGTCTCCGGCAGCTCGTAACTCGGCAACCTCTCGCCGTATGTCCCGATGAAAATCAGAGTTCTCCTGCTGGAGACTCGCCATAGCTCTCTCTAGTCCGGTCATACGGTCGGCTAGAGTGCGGGGAGCGTGTCGTGGTGCTCGAGCTGGGGGTGGTGGTGGAGCCGGTGCGGCTTCCTCTGGAAATAGTGCGAGCATGAACTCGTCCACCTGTGCGTCTGGATCGGGCTGGTGTTGTGCCCCCCTCCGCCAAGACATAGTCCCGTCATCTCTATCTATGTGGATACCGGCTAGGGAAAAGTTTCGAGCGGCTATAACATCGAACTCGGTCATATGGGCAACGTCTCCCCTAGTGACATCAATGTGCAACGAGGACATATAGGCTGTCAGAATGTGACCAAATGGTATATGGACTCGACTGTCAGTCACAAATCCAGCTGAATAGATGATGGTGGAGAAGATGTGTAGGCTAATGTCAATGTCTAACCTATGAATCAGGGCATAAAGTAAGAACGAATGGAATGGGCGCATCACAGCGATGTCCCGAGTAGTCAGTGGTAAAATGCAAAGGACTACAACCCTATAAAGAGCGTAGTCCTGGACTCGAAGTTTCTCTGACCTAAACTGTGTCACAGTGGGTTCTCTCTCTCCGAAAAATACGAATAAATCGTATCGAGAGTAATATGTGAGTAGGGATCTTCGAACGGTAGATCCCTCGGAGGATAGCACAAAAAGGAGCAAGTAGATGGACGCAACTCTAAAAACTCTCGGATAGTCGTAGGGGAAAATACGATATCAGTGCCTGCTGCCCTAGTGGTATAGGTGAAATCGTCTACTTTTACTAGGTTATTGCAAAATTTGGCACACAGACTTATGTTTATTGGACTGGTACATTCGACAAGGTTCGTTAAGTTATAGTAGCCTATAACCTCTAAAGCAGAGGGACATGACCTTAGAAAGAACGATCTATCTATGCAGGTAGTCCTTATGGCCTTATAAATAGTGGACTCAAACTTAATCCTAAGTTCGTCTGTGGGAAACCTAGGGTCTGTACTAGCATTGGAGGGTCCAGCACCAGTATTTGTTCGTTTCTTACTGTTTAAAAAAATATTCTAAGAGAGTTTGCAAAGATAATTTCAAATAAAATTTCAGATAGGGGAAGAGGTTTTACCGAGGAGCCATCGATAAATATAGATCTGACGACCTCGGTTGAATCGCGACAGCGTCTTCACCGTAAGAAAATTTTAGTTAAAAGTACTTTCGCGCTGAGGTTCGAAGTGAACCTTGGTAAAAGTGAGAGTGAGTGGTGCAAAAATTGGGGGCGCCTGCTGCCCCTTATTTATAGGGGACTCCGGGCACCCGGATCCCTTCCGGGCGCCCGGGGTTGATTTAGGGCGGGGCGCCCGGATCCCCTCCGGGCGCCCCGGAGGGGAATACCTGGGGCGCCCGCCCCTGGTTTTTGACTGATTTTTTTTTGACTGATTTTTTTTATTTTTTTATTTTTTTATTTTTTTATTTTTTTTTTTTAGGTTTTGGAGTTAAGTTTTAAAATTAAAATTTTGAAAATAATTTTTAAGTTTAAAATTTAAAATTTTGAAAATAATTTTTAAGTTTAAAATTAAGATTTTGAAAATTAATTTTTAAGTTTAAAATTAAAATTTTGAAAATAATTTTTAAGTTTAAAATTAATTTAAAAATTAATTTAAGTTTAAAATTTTTGAAATTAATTTTAAAGCCTTATTCATCTCACCCGATCTATATTATCAATCAGGAAATCCTATGATTTTGTGAGATGAAATTGGTTTAATTACCGAGTTTTGGTTTAACTTGAGTTAGATTCAGACTTAGCTTTGGTTTCCACAAATAGGCATTCTCCGAATAAACTTCTAAGCTTGGTGAGTCACATGGACATCATTAGAAATAACCAACCTTTCGAGGTTTTCCGAATAGTCCTATCCACGGAACTTAGTACTAAATCTTGGTCTAACTAGTTAGGATTCGTTTAAGGGTAGCTTCGGTCAGTTCCACTTGGCCAAATGCACCAGATCGAAACCATATCTTTCTAGACATGCGATGCCCAAGTTTCCCTAACGTACTATCATCCAAAAATTTCACCAATACCATGATTCAAGTTTAAACTTGGTCTCTAATTCTAATTGCCCTGCCGGGTTTGTTAGTTTTGGGTTACCCTGTCGGGTAAGTTAGTTTTGGAGGTGCCAGCTATTCTGGAGCCTCCCCCTGAATTATTGGCCATTAATTTAAGTTTTGATTTTAGGCTTGTGTCGATTCTTTTTATAGTTATAGTTAACTTGGTGATAATTTTGTTGTTTTTTAAACTGTTTAGATTTTGAATTTGATTTAGGTTTGTATTTTGAATTTTGGTTTGGTTTATTTATATAATGTATTTTTTCTTTAGGTATATAATATTGATTAAGTCCTACTTGCGTGGTTAGACACGCTTTCGGAACCCAAGCTAGATTGGTTGACTTGTATTGGGTTATTAATGATTTGAAGGTTTAATTTGAATTCGACTTATATCCTAGTCCGGTTTTATTATAACATGCTTTTTGATTATTTAGGATTAAGTCTAAATTTTTTGATCTTGTTGTGAATTTTTCTAACATCTCCTTTAAATTGTTTATTTCATTTTTTAATGATAAATTCTCCTCCTCAAGTGTTAGATCTTGAGTTGGATTTGAATTTTTTAATTGTTCCTTGAGGTTTTGATTTTCCTCAAGAAGTAATTTGTTTTCATTTTCTACTTTGGTTAATTTACTATTTAAACAAGAAATGATTCTAAAGAACTTTTTGTTTAAATTAAGATATACCTCATTCGAGCCTTCGGAAATGAGTACGGACTCGTGGCTTGTTTCGGGTTCAGACTCGTCTTCATCTTCCGACTCATTTTCAGTTTCGGCTTCGCGGGCCATCAGTGCGAGGTGGCTCTGATGTTTCTGCTCTTCTTCCTCTGATTCGTCCGAGGAGTCGTCCCACGTTGCTTTGAGTGCTTTCTTTTTTGTTGGTTTTGGTTTGTCGAACTTTAGTTTTAGGCATTCGTTCTTGTAATGTCCCTTTTTGTTGCAGCCGTAGCAAGTCACGTTCTTTTGTTCTGAGGGAGAGCTGATCTTTTGAAGATCCTTTTTGCTGAAGCTCCTCTTTCTCCTGGTAAACATTTTTCTTACCAAGTTCACCAGGTGTTCTTCGTCTTCAGAATCTTGATCGGAGTCTTCTTCAAATTCAGGCTTGCTTTTCTTTGAGGAACCCGCAAATAAGGCTACACCTTTCTCGGCTCCAGCATTAGTTTGTTCGTGCAATTCTAATTCACAAAAAAGCTCATCCAATTTTAATTTAGAAAGATTCTTAGAAATTTTGTAGGCATCCACTATTGATGCCCACAAACTGTTACGTGGAAAGGCGTTTAATGCGTACCTTATCAAGTCTCTGTTCTCCATCTGGTGGCCTATCGCATGGAGACCGTTGAGGATGTCCTTGATCCTCGCGTGGAGTTGATTCGCTGTTTCTCCTTCCTGCATTTTTATATTAAAAATTTTATTTAAAAGCAGGTCTCGTTTTGTTACCTTAGCATCGCTTGTTCCTTCGTGCAGCTCGATCAGTTTGTCCCACAATTCTTTATCGTTTTTGTGTGGACCGACTCTGTTTAGCTCTTCTCTTGTTAGTCTGCACTGTAAAGTGTTGATCGCTTTGTTTTCTGTTGACGCTTGATTCTTGAGATCTGCTGTCCAGTCTTCAGGATCCACTAGATTCCCGGCGTTGTCCACTGGAATTTTGTAAGGTCTTGTAATGCTCATCCACTGGTCAAAGTCAGTTTTAAGGTAGACCTCCATGCGCTTCTTCCAGTAAGGGAAGTCGTCCCCGTTGAAGAGTGGAGGTCGCACTGTGCTGAATCCTTCTTGTTGGGACATTCTGTGCACAGGTAAATAAAAAATATCCCAAGACTTGGATTAGTAGTGCGGGAGAAAAAAAACTAGATTCGTGTTGCACTAATTTAAATTGATTAGAGAAATATTAAGTTAACGAAACACCAGTTTTTAAAATAAAAAAAATCAAAAGAAAATTCACCCCCTGTCTGATTGGTGGTTGCACCAAATCAGAGCGGAACTTGGCTCTGATACCACTTGTAGGACCGTCAGATTCGATAGAGGGGGGGTGAATATCGATTCGAAAAACAAGAGTATAGGCGCAGCGGAAAAGTAAAATAGACACAGTTGTTTTACTTCGTTCGGAGCCTGTGACGACTCCTACTCGAAGGCCCGTGGTCCTTGACCACTTTCGTTGGGCAATCACTAGCAATTCGAAATAATGATTACAAAAGAACCGTACAGTGAATGCTAATGAAAACTAAAAACAAAATACCGACAA
The DNA here is from genome assembly GCF_018446385.1 of Zingiber officinale. NCBI lineage: Eukaryota > Viridiplantae > Streptophyta > Magnoliopsida > Zingiberales > Zingiberaceae > Zingiber > Zingiber officinale. The sequence goes on along the minus strand of NC_056000.1, from coordinate 14,904,900 downwards.
GAAGGGAAACGAGTGGAGCGTAGTGTCGGAGCTTTGTTGGCGTCGCACTGAACGTTGAGCAGCAAGACCAGCAGCAGAAGAATTCTCAGCTTGATTGTATTTGAAGCTCCTGCCTGGGGCTTCTTTTATATGCTATTCCGGGCGCCTGGATCCCTTCCGGGCGCCTGGAATGCGACGTAGCTGCACAAACCGTGATGCTCCACGTGGCGACGACTCGGCTGGATATAATTTGCCTTCCGGGCGCCCGGATCCCTTCCGGGCGCCCTGATCCGGGCGCCCGGACCACCTTGTTCCAGAAATCTCCTTTTTCCTGCAAAACAAAGTTAGTCCGAGGCAATATATATCCTGCAAAACATATTATTAGCACATTTGTAATAGTATGAATTAGCATAAGTTAGTATGACTTAGATTCCGTCTTTCCGAGACCGGAATCTAGTCACGATCTCGACTTAGACATCCGAAATGGATCTAAGCCGGATCGACGCCTAATGTCCCCTTCCCGGGAACGCGTCCTCACAGTCACTCCCCTCCAGTGACTTACCTCACTTACCTGCCAGACGTCCGGTCAGCCCGTCGACCCGTCTGGACTTCTCGCCAAGCGTCCGGTCAGCCCGTCGACCCGCTTGGACTTCTTGCCAGCTATCCGGTCAGCCCACTGATCGACCTAGAAAGCTCCGATTGCACCCATTTCAGTTCCTGTGGATTTCTAAAATTGCAAGAAGTCCAAATATGGTGTCCATTATTTATTTTGGCTTCTTCAAATGTATTAAAATGTGATTAAAGATTGACTAATGTTATTCCTATATTCTGCCGACAGAGGAGAGAGAGAAGTGAGAGAAATATAATGAAGAAAAGAAAAACAATAGAAAAAGTCAAATTATCAGGAGGGTAAAATAGGAAATGCTTTTAAAAAAGTGCACTCTTTGATAAATACCAAAGTAGTGTACGTCTTTTGGTAAATTTAGATTTTTAAGTGCGCCCTTTGATAAATTACCGTTTATTATATCCTCATTTTACCTTTACCTTTGGCTCATTCATCGGTCGCTGTAAACCGTACTATCTCACGTGCTATCTTACTTTCATCGAGCTAAATTTAATATAGGACAAAAAAATAGTCTTCTTTGCTATGATCTCATAAAGAAAAGAAATGCATGACCCGTTTGAATTTCCTTTAAAAATAATATAAAATTGTTTTATTGTAAATTAAAAAAGATATAATATCAATCATTGCTATGAACACGACAGACAGAAAATTATATTTATTTGAGTTGTTATAGAAATCTCATATGATCCAATAAGTCTAGACTGGTCGACAATGTAATTAAGATGATAAATGAATCAAATATTTATATTCATGAATAAATTTAATATATAATTTAATAATAATTTATTTATATTTATTCAATATATATAATTAAATAAATAAATAAGTTTGAATAGCTCGTTAGATTAAACAAGTAAATTTAAATATATATATGTTCAGCTCATTAACGTTCATGAATAATATTCGTGAATAATATTCATAAACTATATTCATTAATAAAATTCTTATCAATATACTAAATAAAAAATAAATAAATAAATTTAAATTATCAAGTTCAATAATCAATCAAACAACTAAAAATATTAAACAAGTTTGAATTGAGAGCTGGATAATATCTAAATAAATCAAGCTTGAACCAAGTTTGAATTGAGAGTTCGATAATATCTAAATAAATCAAGCTCGAACTAAGCTTAAGCCAAGCTTGAATTAAGAGTCCAATAACATCTAAATAAATCAAACTCAAGTGAAGCTTCAAATAAGTTCAAGTTCGTAAAAAATAAGCTAAGTCAAGTTTGAATAATCATTTCAAAAGCTTGGTTCAGTTTTCGCGTAAATTAGCTTAGCTCGACTCAGTTATCTTATCAAATAAACTTGAACATCTCAAAACTCGACTCGGCTCGGCTCAACTAAGTTCAGCTCATTTAACATTATACATATGACATGAGAAGATCACCATACGAAATTAATCAATTTAACTGTTACGTTGATTGGATTTTGTTTCCCAAATTTATTTATGGATCAAATCTACAAAATAAAAGTCAAAATTTGTTCAGTTTTTATACATGATGGTAAAAGACGAATACGTTCGCTCCCAGCGCCCCCGTCAATCCGTCCTAGGACTAACACGGAGAAGGTAAATCACGGACGACTACTAGCTTTTGGAATAATGACTAATACATAAGGGAGATATTTACCTCAGTTTTGTCGAGATTCAAATCTCGGACTTTATGATGACAATATCTTATGCGCTAACCACTAAATCGTCTCGAAGGAACTGTTCAATTTTCATATACATGAAAAATAATTATGTCTTATTTATATCATCGGAAAACCCTAAGATCTTTCATTTAAAATGTAATTGAAAGTTAATTAGTTTACTTAATTTCCATGTAAATATTTGTCGTTATTTCTTATAATTTAGTAGGTTTTATTTTTCATTATTCATTTGAAGTGCTTGAAATTGATTTGATTTTGCTAAAAGTTAAATAGGTAAATTTTTCGCTTATATATCAATTAACCATTCCACTTCAGTAAAAGTGTTCAGCATGGACTATAATTACAAAGACTCGCCGTGAACGTGGAATGGTGCGTTTGGCTGCCCCAGACTGCTGGCCGGCTAGAAGTCCAGTAAGTGCATCCACTCATTCTCCCCGTCAAGAAATGAATCCATGGAGGTGAGATCGAATTCGGCGTGGAGCTGATCAAAGCCGCCTTCCGTCTCCCGCAAATTCTCGTTCAGTCCCTGGAAGAAGAAGGCGTCGTCGTCGTCGTCAAGCGACAAGGTGAGGCGTGGATCCTCCACCACTTCCTCTGCACTCTTTGGAGCCTCCTGTTGAACTAGCAGCAGTTCTTCTGAGGGATCAACTGATGGCAGCAGCTGCTGGAGCTCCTCTAAATAATCGAGTGGCGTCTGCGGCGCTGCTGCCGGCGGTGGTTGGAGAAGTGGGAGCTGCTCTTGCTGGAAGAATGTCCTGGTGCACCTCTGGGCCTTGGTTTGGATGACAGCGGTGATCTTGTCTGGACCAGGAGCCGCTTCTGTCCCTGCTCTCTCCGGAGATGGATCCGAGTAATTACTAGTAATATTAAGGTCATCTTTGTTGGCTTTGGATGCTCCGCGAACTTTCTTACCCAAAGTTGTGTTCCAGTAATTCTTGATTTCATTGTCTGTTCGCCCTGGTAGGCGTCCTGCAATCAGAGACCACCTGTACACAGACATTATTTTAAGTCGTTTTGATCGTATGATCTACAGTAGACATAACTTTCGACGTCATATATATTATTTACGTATGAAATAATTCATACGGAACCAATAATTAATAAACCCTCTCGTCACCAGTACCTGTTGCCCAGGAGTTTGTGGAGTCTGACAATGAGTTCTTCCTCGTCGACGGAGATGTTGCCTCGCTTGATGCCGGGCCGCAAGTAGTTGAGCCACCGCAGGCGGCAGCTCTTCCCGCACCGATTCAGGCCTGTTACATATCACAAACTTCATAATCTTCGACACGGCATGAATTAATGCGAATAATGAGGTATATGTATGTATATAGATACGTCATGCATGCATGTGTGTTTTGGGGATGATTTGATCACCTGCTTTCTTGGGGAGGTTCCTCCACTTGCCTTCTCCGTAAGTGTTGATGTAGGACACAAGGATCTGGTCTTCCAGAGCAGTCCATGCCCCTCTGTTAATCCCTTCCTTGGCACAGCACGGCTTCCTCCCCATCTCTTCTCTTGGCTATCTGATGGTAAGTAACATTGAATTCATTCGCCATATATATAAGGTAGAAGGCCCAACAAGTCATTGTTCATAGAACTGGTGACGTCGCCAATGATCACTCATTGAATTCTATGTTTTTGAAAGTTAGATAGAAAGGTTGTTAGAGGAAGAATTTTAAATCTACGTTGCCGCAGCCCTGTGAATTCGGACTCTGTGTGTGTGCGTGTGTCAGTGTGGGTGCATGGTGAATAGCAAAAGCAATTAATTCAGCATTTAATTAAAATAGTTGCTCACTGCTCGTGCCAAATGTGCGGCATCTATCAATATTTAATTATTCAAGAAGATGAACGACATCTGTTGCTCATTGATTGACTGGCTATATACAATTGGGTGCGTAATATGGAAGAATGTGATTCTAATTTGAAACTGGACATTAAATCAATTTTCTTCTTCTTTTTGTTCCATCAATTTTTCAAGATATTCGACATCAACCCAATGGGTTCTTAGATGAGATTGAAAATTAAGAAGAAAAATTAAGATATCTCAATCATCAAACCATCACCGATGTTATATCATCTTAATTAAGTATAACTTAGAATAATATGCTTCAACCGACCAAGTTATTAAATATAACCTAGAAAATGTGTGGAGAAATTCAATATATATATATGACCTTTAAACATTTTCTACAGTTTGAAAAATCGACCATTAATTGATCCAAGTTAGTACGTACCTCCAAGATAAGCTAATTAACAACATAATTTCGTCTGCATTTCAAAATAATTTCCATAAACATATATATAATATTTCTTATGCTTGTAATGTCAAAATAGCATGAAACATAATTGTGTATTATTATATTATTATATATTCTCAGTAAACATAAGTATGAATTCTACACATATACAAGCAAACAAATATTTTATCTAAATAAATTTATAATCGAAAAGGAAGCCTAACTTCCCCAGATATCTCATCTTCATCATCAATCTATAAAACTTGCACATCCTAAGTAAAAAAACACAAAAGAATCGATTTACAGATAATCATCAACGATGAATTAATACCAATGTTAACAGCAATTGATGATTTAATATCCTCAAGTCCAAATGAATATCGACTTGTAAGCGTATATAAACTATATGTATTTCAAATTAATTCGATAAATAAATCAGAGAATAAGGCCTTCCAACGACTAGTCCACTATAAGGATGGTCAGCCAACAAAGAAGATCCACCAAATCCCTTGATAATTTATTATTCTCATTTAATTTCTTGCCCCCTTGCCAAGTCCCCTTGGCCCAGCAAGAACAAAAAGATATTCTCTTGCAGTGCATTGCCCTAAATTTTAACATAATTGTCATCATAAGACTAAAAACAGATTCAAAACATAGTTCAGTTGGTGAAGATGAAATGATCTACGATGCATGCTTCTCCTTGTTACATCTAGTTCGGAGATTAAGTTTAAAACCTAGCTAGACGTCTGAGTCCTCACCTCACAAGGATGCATCAACTCTTTCAACAAGCTTTATAACATTTTGATTACTGTTCCGGCCAAATATCATGAATAGTTAAACCACTGGTCAATGAACTTATCAATGCACATTTTTTTAGAAAATTGTTGATGACCGAGATGAAAGAGTTTGAATTGCACTCTAAACGAGAGTTAAACTCGTCATGTGGGATGGATCCTGGGGCCACTTTGACGCTCAAGTTAGAATTTGTTTGAAGTGATATATGAGAAGAAGAAGATGGAAAAGAAGGATAGAACCTAGTCTCAGATTTTAGGAAAATGGAGATCTCTTGTTATTACCTTCGTGAGTATTTATATGGTTGTCCATAGGGTGATAAACAAGCCAAGCGAAATCAAACTTTGAGGTTTTCAAGCGTGTTTGATAAGGTAATTGAGCCAAGCTGAGCTCAGTTTAAAATGAACCAAGCTTTTGAAATGATTATTCAATCTTGACTTGATTTATTTTTTTATGACTTAAGCTTATTTGAAACTTGGCTTGATCTTGGTTCATTTAGATGTTATCGTGCTCTCAATTCAAGTTTGGCTTGAGCTTGGTTCGAATTTGGTTCATTTAGATATTATCAAACTCTTAATTCAAGCTTATTTGATTGTTTGAAATTTTTACTTGCTTGATTGGTTATTTAACTTGATAATTCAAACTTATTTATTTATTTAACACATTGATAATGGTGGGACTGAATTCACATATCCCTACAATGGCATGATACTGTCCACTTTGAGTCTAAGTCCTCATGGCCTTATTTTTGGGCTCTACTAAAAATGTCTCATGCCAATGGAGATATCCTACATTCTTTTAAACTCATGATTTTATCCATATCTTTTCAATATAGGACTTTGATTGTATCTCCAGCAATCCTCCCCTTAAACAAAGGACTACAATTACTCTCATGGTATGAGCCTCGCTGTGAGCATCCTGTTGGTTGATCCTAGGAAGATCGTACCGGTTCCACTATATAAAAATTTTGTACAAGTGTCGAACCTTTTCTAAACAACCTATTGTGTTCTTTAGAAGTTAAATTAGGAATCGCAAACGGAACTTAACATTATTGATTCCAAATTTAACTTATTTGTTCTTAGGGGTGTTTGGTTGATGGGTTTGGGAATGAGGGAATGAAATGGTAGTAAAAGATAATGTTTGGATTGTAGGTTTGGGAATCACATTTTGGGAATGATTACCAGATTTATGGGAATCAACCAAACTCATATAACTTGATGGGTTTCATTTCCATTCCTATTCTCATTCCACCCTACTATCAAACTAATACCCATAGTCATTCCCATCATTTAACCAAACACCCCCTTAATGGTTTAGATTTGGATCGCAAGCGGAACTTAACACTATTGATTCAAATCCACCTATGTTATAAAGTTAATTAAATATTTATTTCTAAAATCGGCTCCCAGGTCAAACATGGCGAGGCACTAGGCCTTCTTAGGTATGTAATCATCCACCACTACCTCGACAAAACCTTTAATAGAAATTTAATATTTAATTTCCTAAAATAACATTAGGTTTAACTAAAATGAACAATCGAATCACAAATTTGAAAAATAAAAAAAAACACAACTCGAATTACAAATTCGAAAAACTAGAATCTAATGCCTCTTGTGTTTGGAATTCTTACAAAGAAAAATAGCTAGCATGATGCAGAAAACAATTACTAGTTATACCTTTCCTTTGTATGCTAATAACCTCGAGATCTTCTGTCGTATTCCTTGATAAGACCTTTGCGTATGGCTAGAGGGGGGTGAATAGTCTTTCATTGATTTTTCACCTACAATTTATTAGCGGAAGCACAAAAAGAAATGAAATTGAAAAATAATAAGAGAACAAGGCTAACTCCTTAATTTACTTGGTCTCCACCTCCTTGAGGTGACTAATCCAAGGCACGCACACACCCAATCAAGCTCCACTAAGATCTTCTCCTTTACAATCCAAGAGTGACGGTGGAGAAACCTTTACAAGATGATCTCCTCCTTTTACAAGATTTTTAATGAGCTTAGGAAGGAGAGAATAAGAGTAGTAAGACTTGGAGGTCACTTGGAAAGCTTAAACAGTAATTTCAAATCAGTTAAGTTGTTCTCTCCAAGGTTCCAACTTTATATACAGTATGCTGGAATTCCCGATACCAGTCGACTGCGGAAATCCTGTGTCATCATCCCAACGGTATTATACCAGTCGACTGATAAAACATGCAGTCGACTGCATGTTTTAGCAGTCGATTGGTGTCTGTGAATTGAGCGAACAGAGACATTCTGTTCGCTCCCAGTCGACTGCATCAGTCGACTGGTGTCCGGAGTTGCCCTTGAAGTCTTCCTCCTCAGCCTTTGTCCCTCAGATGCACTCAAACCTGCAGTTATTCTTCGTGTCATCCTTCACATTGCCTTGAGGTTCACTTTTCTTCACTCCGTTTGCTTGTTGTCCGTGGCCCCTCGAATGCACCATCCTTCACCAATCTTCAAGAACCTGAGCCATGAAACTTTCCAAGCTTGTGCAATCTACCAAGTCCTGCACAACTTAAGTACATATTAGAACCAATATAAATCCTAACTTAAATCCTTTGACACACACATCAAAAACAAAGATCGCCCAATTTAATCCTAGGTCGATTGTATCAACAATCTCCTCCTTTTTGATGTGTGACAATATGTTTAAGTTAGACATAAGATTAACTTTGAAAATTGCAAACATAATATAAGCATGAAACATAACTTTGATATTTGTTATCATGAAGCGTAAAATCATGAAGAATACAAATTCATAACTTTGAAGATTGTAAGCATGGTATAAATCATAAACCATAAGGCATAAAAAAATCCACACACACTCCCTCTTATCATATGCTCTATTATGAAACATAAATAATGATATCCAAAACTCCCCCCTTAACATATACTTTATTAAAAAACATTATATTCTAAAACTCCCCCTTAACATATGCTCTATCAAAAGTATTTTTAACTTAAACTTGTTTTATCCTCCCCCTTTGACATACATCAAAAAGGAAAGAGGAAGCAACAATTTCAGAGAAACATAGCATACCCTCAAAAGAAGTAAACAAAATCGTACAAGAATAAACAGAAGCATAGGCGTACATGAATAGTTACAAATAGAGGCACATAATCATAGAAAAATAGTAACACCATAAACATAACGAGCATGCATAGATAGAAAGACAAAAGGTCTCAAGCGACATAGGCAAAAGAGATAATAACATCCAACAACATCATCATCAACAGTGTTCGAGGTGAGAAGGAGGAAACAAATCATAGCCAAAAGTCCACCCGACACCAAGCAACAAAACAAAGTCCCTATGGCGAAGCATCATCATGGGAAGGAGGAGGAGGAGGGGGGCCCTGGTAGGCAAGATCCCAGCGCCACATCATATCAAACATCTCCGTCTGCTACAGGCGAATGCTCCGAAACTCCTCGTGAACAAACTCCTCCAAGTGAAAGACATGCCCCCGCAGGGAGGCACGTGCTGACTCTGCAGCAAGGACAGGGACCTCCTCCGCATCATCATCGGAATCAGAATCATCCTGGCCAGGGCGGCGACGCCACACCATAACACCGTCACGCTGCTCAATCTGGGCTAAAGACATCTGGTGAGGCCCTAACTGATCAAAGTCCTTAGACAACTAATACAAGGCACCCCTAGTGACATCTATCCCTTTATGAATGAAAAATGATGTCAAGACATGACAGAAGGACATGTGTAACTTCCCTTGGACTGGTCTAGAAAAATGAATGATAGACTCATAGACCTAAAGAGCAATATCGATATCAAGACACTGCTCTAGGGCATACATCAGAACTAAATGAGGAAGACGGATTTTGGCTTGCCCTTTGGTCACGATGGGCAGAAGACAGGCAATGACAACCTTATAGAGGATGTAACTGGGGGCTGACATGCGGGTGGCATCAAAAATATATTTTAGTGGAGCCCTGGGAACATGAAAATAATGCTGATGAATCAGATAGATGGAGACATGAGACAGTGTATCAGAGAGAGGCTCCTCAACCTGAGGAAAACATGTAAAGGAGTAGATCGCCTACACCCTAAGAAGGACCTCAATATTTCAGGGGTGAAGCTAATGGATGTCCCGCCGACCATAGTGACATATGCATGACCCTCAGTACTAGATGGACACAGATTATTGTAAAATTCCTTACACAGGTCTAAATTGATGGTAGTCATGCAATGAAATAACTTTTCTAACCCATAATTCACATTAATGTCAATGATTTCAAGGGCAATTCCGGTGAAATAGGGACAATTGAGATAACGACAACTCATCATTTTAAAGTCAGTGTTCTCAAAACGAGTACGGAAGGCCTCGGAGGGAAACCGTCCTCCAGAAGGCGCCGGAGGGGGCTGCCGAGAGGTACCCTCTCCACCCGGATGTTTTTGCCTAACTCTAAACCATGCATATGCAATAACATTGCCCATTTTCAGTCAAACAGGAAAGGAAGCAACACATAGATGATTTTAGGCATGAATCAACCCAAAATGAAAAACCCAAGATGAAAGAAAGTATTACTGACGCTCCATTGTGTCGAGGAATCGTCGTATGAAGGGGGAACGGCAGGAACCTCAACCCAAACCTCGGAGTGGTGGCTGAACCGTGTTCCAGGTGACAGATGAGAGAAAGAACGTGAGGACGTGTAGATCCGAAGGTTTTGGAGAGGATTCGGAGACAAAAGAAGGTAGGAGAGGTCGGGAAGAAAGAGTATGTGGCGAGAAATAGTGGGCAGCGACGAAAAATTAGGGTTTCTGCCGCCGCCCAATCGGGCGCCTTATATAAAATCGATGGCATCAGTTGACTACTAAAACATGCAGTCGACTATGCAGTCGACTGCATGTTTTAGCAGTCGACTGCACCCCGGAGAGAAATCATACAGAACCATTCTGTATGGTCGAACAGTGCTATCAGTCGACTTACCAGTCAACTGATGCAGTCGACTGATATCTGTAACAAGGGACTGGCACGTAGATGAATTATTCAGGATCCGAGTTTTGAAAAATCACCAAATATTCTCTAGACCTTCAAAAATACCCAAAATTCATGGAATGATCTGTTATGTGAATATCTATTTGGGAAAAATAGGTACACAAGTGGATGCAATCCTAACTATAAAATAGATACAAACTCGATAACTATCAAGATTACAAGAATGTAACCTTGACCTAAAGTACTAGTTTGAGTTTTTCCTTAAAATGGTTGTCCTAGCCAAATCTGAGTATATCTCAAGCAGTCATTTATATAATAATTATGCATTGAATTCATAAGTTAATGCCCTTATGACCACATTGCATAATTATAAAAAAATATTATTTCAAAATTTCCAATCATATTCTAGGAGCAAAGAGCACATTGATTGTGCACAAGTCTTCCCAATGATTGGTCCAATGAAGGATTGATATCTCTAGATGTCATTTTGGCTCACAATAATGCATCATAACTAACATGATGAACCAAATGCATCTTCCTAATATCTCACATGATGTCTAAATACAAGCAAGTCATCCTAGGTCCTTTGTGAGATACATTCAAGTATGTGTTTAGCTTTTAAATTAATGGGATCATGAAAAGCTAAATCTATTATTCTACAAGGCACAGACCAAGCTCTCTTCTAATAGAGATAAACTCCGCTTCGGGTAAAGGTTTAGTAAAAATATCGACAAGATTAGATTTGGATTCAACATAAAATAGTTCAATGTCGCCTCTTGCCACATGATCTCTAATGAAGTAGTGTTTTACCTCAATGTGCTTTGTTCTAGAGTGATATACCAGATTTTTGGTTAAATTAATGGTGCTCACATTATCACATAAGACCTTGACCTTGGAGTAGTGTAGCTCATAATCCTCTAAGGTATGCATCATCCAAAGCAATTGGGCTACACAACCACCCATTACCACATACTCGGCCTCGGTTGTGGACAATGCCACACAAGGTTGTTTTCGACTACTCCAACTCACAAGAGAAGGTCCAAGAAATTGACATCCACCGCTAGTACTCTTTCTATCCAATTTGTAACCCGCATAATCGGAATCGTTATACCCAATTAAGTCAAAATTTCTAGTTCTAGGGTACCAAAGACCCACATTAAAAGTGCTCTTGATGTATCTCAAAATTCTTTTTACCGCTACTAAATGTGACTATTTAGCACATGATTGATATCTTGCACACATTCCTACCGCAAATAATATATCCGGTCTACTAGCGGTTAGGTATAGCAAATTACTAATCATGCTCCTATATTGCTTTGGATCTATTAGTTTTCCTTCTTGATCACTATCCATCTTGGTATTAATCCCCATAGGGGTAGATGCTCCTTTAGCATTTTCCAACCCAAATTTCTTGATAAGTTCTTTAGCAAATTTGGATTGGTAAACATAGGTTCCCTCACTAGTTTGTTTGACTTGTAATCCCAAAAAGGAACTCAATTCTCCAACTAAACTCATTTCAAACTCACTTTCCATGTGTTTGATAAAGTCATGAAGAAGGTCATTATTTGTTGAACCAAAAGATGTCATCAACATAGACTTAGGCAACAAAAATGTCTCCATCTTTAGACTTTAAAAACAATGTTGGATCAATTGTTCCCCTTTTAAAGCCCTTAGAGATTAAAAAAAAGATGAAAGTCTCTCATACCAAACCCGGGGAGCTTGTTTTAACCCATATAATGCTTTCTTTAGTTTATAAACATGGTTCGGATAATCTATATTTTCAAATCTGAGTGGTTGCTCTACATAAACTTCTTCCTTAATGAATCCATTTAGGAAAGCCAATTTTACATCCATTTGATGAAATTTAAACCTTATATAGGCGGTATATCCTAATAGTATCCGAATGGACTCTAATCGAGCTACCGGAGCATATGTTTTATCATAATCAAGTCTTTTTACTTGATTGAAACCCCTAGCTACCAACCTAGCCTTATTCCTAGTGACTCTCCCTTGATCATCCAACTTGTTTCCAAAGACCCATTTTATTGTAACAATTGTACTATCATTCGGTCTTGGAACTAACTCCCATACATCACTTCTTTCAAATTGATTCAACTCTTCTTACATTGCTAGAATCCAATCCGTATCAAGTAAAGCATCATCAATTATTTTTGGTTCAAGTTGTGATATTAGAGCAATTTGACTAGTGTGATATCTAAAGTATGACTAGTCCTTACCCCTTGTGCCACATCTCCAACTACTTGATTAATAGGATGATCTTAATGATGCCTTAAGGTCCTCGAAGTTATGGAATCATCATCTTTGGGAGGATCATTGTTTACATTATTTCTTTCATCATCTGAATCATCTCTTCCTCCCCCTTGATTAATACCCCCTAAATGTAGATTTTGTATTCCTTGAGTAACATCTTGATTTGGTTCACTTATATTCTTATCAATAGGGGATTTTCTAGGGTAAGTATTAGTGGATTCATCAAACTCAACATTGGATGATTCCTCAATCATTTGAGTCCTTTTGTTGTATACTCTATATCCTCTACTAGTAGATGAATATCCAACTAGAATTCCCTCATTGGAGATACCAATTGTTGGATCGAAAAGAATTTAGATATCTCCACAATTACATGATATTGTCCACTGTGGGCCTAAGCCCTCATGATTTTGTTCTTGGGCTCTCCTCAAAAGGCCTCATATTTTCCTAAGTCATCTTTAGTATTAAGAATATAAACCTTACAACCAAAGACTTTAAAATAGTGAATCGTAGGGATTTTGCCATTCCATAATTCAAAAGGTGTTTTACCTAAAAACTTATGAATCAAGACACAATTTTAGATATAACATGCGGTATTAACTGCTTCGGCCCACAAAAAGCTAGGTAATGAGTATGCATTAAACATGGTCCTAGCCACCTCTTGTAATGCCCTATTTTTCCTCTCCACTACACTATTTTGTTGAGGTGTTCTTGGACAAGAAAATTCATGCTTATAGCCATTTTCCAAACAAAATTTAGAAAAGTTCAAATTTTCAAACTCTCCACCATGATCACTTCGAATTCTATCAATTTTGAGGTTCTTTTTGTTTTCTACCCTCTTGGTAAACCCCATAATTGTTTCTAAAGTTTCCCCCTTATGTTTCAAGAAATAAACCCAAATATATCTAGAGTAATCATCTACTATCACCAAACAATATTTGTTACCTACCAAAGAAGGTGTTCTATGACAATCACAAAGATCCAAATGCAATAACTCTAATGGTAATGAAGTGCAAGTTAAAGTTTTACCTTTGTGTGATGACCTTGATTGCTTACCCTCTTGACATGCATCACACAATTTGTCCTTGATGTACTTGATCTTTGGTAGTCCCTTTACTATCTCCATCTTGGCTACCTTGGCTATGTTTCTCATGTTGATATGTCCAAGTCTTCTATGTCATAACCATCCTTCCTCTTCTTTTGATATCAAACACTTAATAGGAGGATTAGAAGCATATGAAAGATCAATATAATAAAGATTTTTTTTTCTAAATCCTTTTAGCACAACATTCTCAAGATTTTTGTGCTTAACTAAACATTTATCGGGATGAAACTCTACATTATATCCGGCATCACATAATTGGCTAACACTAAGCAAATTAAATCTCATATTTTTAACCAATAGGACTTTATGAATGATAATTTTAGATGATACCTCAATTGTACCTTTACCTATAATCTTGAGTTTTCCACTATTCCCAAATGATACCGTTCCCTTCTTTATCTAATTTATTGTGGAGAACTTGCTCACATCACCGGTCATATGTCTTGAGCAACCACTATTCACAATCCACATACTTGCATTCTTCTTCTCCTCTACCTAAGAAACATAAAACATACAACTCTTTGGTACCCATGCACTTGATTTGGAAATATCATTCAAATATTTCTTAGGCACCCAAGCTTGTTTTACCTTCCCTTTAAGATTTTTCGTAACTTTGTTCCTAAGTGCATCATTTCTAGTACCATTGATTAGAGACATATATGCAACTTCCTTTTCCTTAGGTCTATATCCTATTCCGGCTTTGTTGTAAATGACTCTTTGATCTCTAATGATAATATCTAGATACTTGGATCCATTTGTGAATTTTTCTAAACATGCTCTTAATTCAATCACGTCATTCTTCAATTTCTCATTTTCTTCCTTGAGCATATTTGACTCACTAGACATGCATGCATCAAATTTAATGGTCCTAAGCTTTCCCTTCAAGGTCTTCACCTTAGATTGTGATTTGACAAAAGCATTTTTGAGGTGAGTAATAGTTTTATAGAGAAATTCTACTTTGGGAGATTCTTTTACCTCATCATCATCACTTGATGATGATTCCTCACTTGATTCCTCTTCATTTGATGAATCCTCTTCACTTGACACTTCCTCTTGACTTGACTCTTCTTTGTCATCTTCAAAAGCCATAAATGTCATATGTCGAGTAACATGGCATAGCTCATCTTCATCCGATGAGTCAATGCTTGGTGTATGCCATGTAGCTTGGGCCACCATGGCTTTCTTCTTCTTTTTCTCCTTCTTCTTCTTCTCCTTTTCTTCTTTCTTCTTTAGTTCCGGGCAATTTGGCTTGATGTGTCCTTTCTTGTTACACCCATAACAAGTGACATTAGTGTTAAAACTTGAACTTTGACTACTTTTACCTTTTGAGGGTTGAAACATTTTCTTCACATCCTTTCTTGTGAATTTTCTTGATCTTCCCATCATCTTTTTGACATAGTGAGTCACTTCACTCGCCGATATTTCATCATCACTATCCGATGATTCTTGCTCGGATTCGGATGATGAGGATTCTTTCTTCTTTTTATTTTCCTTCTTTTCTACAATAAGAGTCATACCTTTCTCTTTTGAAACCATATTAGCTTGTTCATGAAGTAGTTCAAATTCATAAAATAATTCATCAAGCTTAACTAAGGAAAGATCTCTAGAAACCTTATACGCATCAACCATTGATGCCCATAAGGTAATTCTAGGAAAAGATTGAAGAACATACCTTACTAGGTCCCGATTGTCAATTTGCTTACCTATTACATGAAGACCATTTACTATCTCCTTGAATCTACCGTGCATTTGACTCACAGTCTCATTGGTCTTCATAGTGAAAGTTTGAAGTTGCCCCAACAAGATATCTCTCTTGGCCCTCCTTGATTCGCTTGATCCTTCATTTAACTCAATGAGTTTCTCCCAAAGCTCCTTGGCGGAATCGAATGGTCCTACTTTGCTTAGTTGCTCCTTTGAGAGTCCACATTGTAGGGTTGTTGTGGCCTTTGCATTTGCTTGGGCCTTCTTTGCCATCTCCTTTGTCCACTCCTTGGTTAGAAGAGGTGCTCCTGACCCATCTTTTGGCTTCTCAAATCCATCTACAACACTAAACCAATTTTCAATATCATTCATTAAGTAGTATTCCATCCTACCTTTCCAATATGCAAAGTCATTGCCATCAAAGAAGGATGGTCTAGCGGTGCTATATCCCTCTTGAAACGTCATCTTGATGCTTCGGTTGACGATGAGTTCTTCTGATGCGTTCCTTGCTCTGATACCAATTGATAGGACCTTTGCGTATGGCTAGAGGGGGGTGAATAGCCTTTCTTTGATTTTTCACCTACAATTTGTTAACGAAAGCACAAAAAGAAATGAAATTGAAAAATAATAAGAGAACAAGGCTAACTCTTTGATTTACTTGGTCTCCACCTCCTTGAGCTGACTAATCCAAGGCACGCACACACCCAATCAAGCTCCACTAAGATCTTCTCCTTTTCAATCCAAGAGTGACGGTGGAGAAACCTTTACAAGATGATCTCCTCCTTTTACAAGATTTTTAATGAGCTTAGGGAGGAGAGAATAAGAGTAGTAAGACTTGGAGGTCACTTAGAAAGCTTAAACAGTAATTTCAAATCAGTTAAGTTGTTCTCTCCAAGCTTCCAACTTTATATACAGTATGCTGGAATTCCCGATACCAGACGACTGCTGAAACATGCAGTCGACTGGTAGCACACAACGGCTACTGTTTTGTTTGAATCTGTGGAGATCCTGTGCGTCATCATCCCAACGGTATTATACTAGTCGACTGATAAAACATGCAATCGACTGGTGCAGTTGACTGCATGTCTTAGCAGTCGACTGGTGTCTGTGAACTGAGCGAACAGAGACATTCTGTTCGCTCCCAGTCGACTGCATTAGTCGACTGGTGTCCGGAGTTTCCCTTGAAGTCTTCCTCCTCAGCCTTTGTCCCTCATATGCACTCAAGCCTACAGCTATTCTTCGTGCCATCCTTCACATTGCCTTGAGGTTCACTTCCCTTCACTACGTTTGCTTCTTGTCTGTGGTCCTTCGGATGCACCATCCTTCACCAATCTTCAAGAACCTGAGCCATGAAACTTTCCAAGCTTGTGCAATCTACCAAGTCCTGCACAACTTAAGTACATATTAGAACCAATATAAATCCTAACTTAAACCCTTTGACACACACATCAAAAATAAAGATCGCCCCATTTAATCCTAGGTCGATTGTATCAACATTCTTCACCTCACCTTGGACGTCGTGTGGGCGACGATCCTCCAAGATGAACACCACCCAAAAGCCTTCTTCCTCCTTCTCTAGAATTTGGCCACCACCACCACCACCAAGGAGCAAAAGAGAGCAAGGGAAAAAGAAGGGGAGGAATCCGGCCACAAGAAAGAGAGCACAAGCAAGTGAATAAGAGATGATGCAATCCCTACTTCTCCTCTTCTTCTCCTTCTCTTTGTATCCAGCCACACCAAGCAACCACAAGAGGTGGCCGGCCCTAGCATGAAGGGAAGCAAGGGCTGGCCCTTAGGAGAAGAGTAGAGAGAAGAGAGAAAAAGAATAGCTTGCTCATGAGGTCTCTCCTCCAAGGCAAATAAGGAAAGACTTTTATAAAAAATTAAAATCTTCCTCTTGTTTTTCCTTTTCTTTTTTATTTTTCCTTTTCTTTCCTCTTGATTGAATCAATCACCAAATCATTGATTGGATAATTTGATTTGATTGGTTGGCCCCTTGCTTGGGCACCAAGCAAGGGTGGTCGGCCCCTTTAAAAGGAAAGAAATTACTTTGTAAAAATTTTATAAGCAAAGAAGGAAAGCTCTTATAAAATTTTACAAGCTCTCTTTTTAATTTTCCAATGTGGATGTTAAAAAAGGAAAGTTTTAAAAATTAAGACCAAATTTTAAAATTTAAAACTTCTTTTCTAAAATTTCCTTTTTTAACATGGTTACAAAAATAGAAAATTTACAATTTTAAAACTTTTCTTCCTTTTTCCTTAAAACCATGAGGATGGTTAAAAAAGAAAAGTTTTAAAACTTTTAATTTTTTTTTTTAAACCATGTGACCTAATTCAAATAAGAAAAGGTTTATATTTTAAAATCTCTCTTTTAAAACTTGTAGATATCTACAAAGAGAAGATTTTAAAAATTCAAAACACCCCTCCTTATTTGAAATATGTGGTCGGCACCCTTCAAACTTCTTGTGGTCGGCCACCTTAAGGAGATTATGGCCGGCCCCTTTGGCTTGGTCACCAAGCCATAGGCCGGCCCCTTCTTGGACATCAAGATGAGCTTTTCATGAGTGGATTAGAGGCATTAATGAGGCTACGGCAGGGATCTAGAGGAGAAATTGGTTTTGGTCTTTTGACGAGCTTGAGTATCTCGTGTTCGCCCCGAACACACAACTTAAGTTCATCAATAATAACTCATTCCACTAAAGAATTATTATTGCACTACCGCACCAATCCCAAATTATATTATGGGCTTCTTCTTATCATGAGTGTGTTAGTCTCCCTATGTTTAAGATAACAAATGTCCACTAATTAAGTAAGTTACTGAAAACCCACTTAATTAATATCTAGCTCCAAGAGTAGTACCACTCAACTTTATTGTCATGTCGGACTAAGTCCACCTGCAGGGTTTAACATGACAATTCTTATGAGCTCCTCTTAGAGACATTCTCAACCTAGATGATTAGGACACAGTTTCCTTCTATAATCAACAACACACACTATAAGTAATATCATTTCCCAACTTATCAGGTCTATTGATTTATCGAGCTAAATCTCACCCTTTGATAAGTTAAAGAAATAAATACTAAATATATATACTTGTTATTATATTAGGATTAAGAGCACACACTTCCATAATAACTAAGGTCTAGTTCTTTTATTAAGTCAGTATAAAAAGAACTTACCTAAATAGTCCTACTCAATACACTCAGAGTGTACTAGTGTAATTTATTAGTCAAAATAAACTAATACCTAATTACACTACGACTATTCCAATGGTTTGTTCCTTTCCATCTTAATCGTGAGCAACTGTTTATAATTTATAAGGAATTGATAACATGATTTTCTGTGTGTGACACCACACACCATGTTATCTACAATATAAATCAATTGAACAACTACACTTAGCATATAAATATAGATATTGACCAATGTGATTCTTTTTATTTCAAATATAAATGTTTACAAAAAGCTAGGCTTTTAGTATACACTCTAACACATCCAGTCACTCTTAAGCTGCTTTGGGCCTCCCCGTAAGTATCCAGTCACCCTGACCTGCTCCGAGTTCCCGTGAGCATTCGGTCACCTTAACCTACTCTAGGCCTTCCCCACAAGCATCTAATCATTCTGACCTGCTCCAGGAATCCTCGCGAGTATCCGGTCACTCTGACCTACTGCAGCCCTTTCCATGAATATCCAATCAGTTTAACCTACTTTGGGCCTCCCCGCAAGTATCCGATCACTCTGACTTGCTCGAGCCTCCCCGTAAGCATCTGCATCTGATCACTCTTGACATGTCCTGAGCTTCCCCACAACTTTGTTCAAGGCCACCCAACATGCATCTAGTCTAGACCATGGTTCTGATATCATTTGTTGGGACCGAAAGGAATTCACATATCTCCATAATGGCATGATATTGTCCACTTTGAGCCTAAGCCCTCATGACTTTATTTTTGGGATATGACAAGGTCTCATTCCAATGAAGATACCTTACATCCTTTTAAATTTATAATCTTTTCTATATCTTTCTAATATGGGGCTTTGCTTGTATCTCCAACAGATAAGAGTTTTATTAATGAACTTGGTTCGTGAACATTATTCATGAATGTTGTTCACGGACATTATTCACGAACATTAACGAGCTAAACACATATATGTTCAAGCTTGTTTATTTAGTTTAACGAGTTATTCAAGCTTATTTATTTAATAAATCTTGTGTATATTGAATGAGCATAAACAAACTCTTACCAAGTTAAACATCAAACTTGTTCACGAACGTTTGATTCATTTATAGCCTTAGTTGTCCAGAGAGCATCTCCATGTTAGCCAAAATATAATCATTATGGGGACTGGTGAGGGGACAAGATCCGACAGCCATTAACTATTGCTCTACTCATTCGGCGCCAAGTGTTCGTAGGAGAATATCAAGAAGACTGGGTCTGACAACCTCCTAATTGTTCCCTCATTCTCAGGATGTCACGTATCTTGGAATATTCATAGTTACTATCAATGAGCATGCCTAGGGTGTAGGCCTATTTTAAGGGCAGGAAAGGTAAGGTCAATGCAGAATGTCCTTGAGAATAGACAAAGTCAAGATTTGAGACTGAGACTGAGACTGAGACGATGTCGAGATCCAATGTAGAGAGAGGATATGGTAGTTAAAACTAAGATGGATTCTACCACCGAGACTAAGAGGGCCAGAGTTAGTAGTTAAAACTGAGAGGGAGTCTGTTGCTAAGACTAAGGGATGATGCCGAGACTTGGGGTTAAGACAAGGAAGGTGTCGTGATTTAAGTCAAGATAGGGACTATGGTAACTAACTTGCCCTTGTTTAGCTTTGTATCTCTAGAATGATTAATTTATTGGTACAATCGACTTCTAGGGTTTCGATATTTGACAATGTACCTAAGTCTGGTCAATTTGACCAAGGTTGATCCAAATAGGACTTGATATTTGGAAGAGAGAAGTCTAGTCAAGACTAGATGACTTGTAAGAGTAAGTCCTAACTAAAGGATAGAAAGGTGAGAAGTCTACTAAGTGATTAGTCCTAATTGGAGGTTAGGCAAGGGGAAGTCCTGGTGAGTAAAGCTAGACCCTAGTGAGTGAAGATAGGTGGTGGAAGTCCTGGTGAGTGAAGCTATGTCTAAGTGAGTGAAGCTAGGCAATGGAAGTCCTGATGAGTGAAGCATGACCCTAGTGAGTGAAGCTAGGTGGCGGAATCTTGGTGAGTGGAACCAGACCCTAGTGAGTGAACCTAGGTTGTGGAAGTCTTGGTGAGTGAAGTTAGATAATGGAAGTACTGTGAGTGAAGCTGGGCAACCCTAGGGGAAGGTGCATGTCCCTAGGTAATGAAAAGTCTTAGAGAAGTAAACTCCAAGCATGTGTGACCAACTAGTTTTCAGTCGACCGCGCGCGGTCGACTAGACTAGCAAATTATCAATAATGCTAACACTATTTTCTTTACTATTTTATATCTATTGTGCTAATTCAGTGTTATAGATAAGTCTTAGAAGATCAGCTTGGTTAGATACTAAGCTAGACTAGAGAAAGTCTAAACAGGTCTGGAGGACCAGATGCTTGGTAGGTAAGTGGAGGTAAGCACTAGAGGAGAGTGTGTAGGATCGATGTCCGCTAGAGGGGGTGAATAGCGCTCATGGCTTTTTCACATTCATTTAAAAAAAAAAATTGAAGAGATAAGGGTAGCAGAATAAAGATAGAAACAAAAAGCAAACAACACTAACACACCAAGATTTACTTAATTTGGAGCCTGTGACGACTCTTATTCCAAAACCCGCAATTGTCGATCACTTTCGTTGGACAATAATTATCGATTCAGAAAGTTACGGTAATGATTATAATTAAGCAATTAACTTTAATAATTAACAAATAATATCGACAATTTGGAGAATCAGATCTTGAACGTGGTTGTCATCGGAGCAACTTTTGGGCTTTGTAAAGGCTTTATCAGAGCAGCGCATAGAAGCAAGAGTTGCTTGGAATGTCGTTGTGAAGCCACTGGTCGAAGGCTTCTTTTATAGGCCATTCCGGGCACATAGAACCCCTCCCGGGTGCCTAGACCGTGCTGACATGTCAAACTCTCATCGACACTTCATCCCTGAAGTTTATCCTTGCCCGGACGCTCGGACCGTGACGTAGGTCCGCCAAACCCTCACGCTCTAGCTTAGCGAAGAGATGAACTTTGGCGGTCCAGGCGCCTGGAGCTACTCCAAGCACCTGGACCATGAGGGCGCCTGGTAGGGCGAGGCTCGCCCGGGCGCTGTTCGGCGAAGCCACTCCGGGCGCCCGGAGTAGCTTCGAGTGCTCGGACCACCAGTTTTGCGAACTTTCTCTTCTTGCAAAATAAGATTAGTCCAGGTAAATAATATGTAAAGTATAAATTTGACAGCCTCTGACTGTCCGGTCCTGACTTTAAGTTTCGCTGAAACTCTAGGTCGGACTGATGCCTATTGTTCCCTCTTCGGGGAATGCGTCCTCACCTGCTCCTCTCAGGAAAATTACCTTTTGGCAGATCGGTCCTCCAGATCGTCTAGGCTTCTGCTTAGCATCCGAGACTTCAAGACTTCTCTGCTAGGCATCCGATCCCTGACTCGTCTAGTCTTCTGCCTAGTGTCTGCAACCCCCGGGACTTCGACCTAAAATCCGCGATCTAGGATTTTACCTGACATCCTCAACCTGCTAAGACTTTACCTAGTCCCCCGGACTAAGACTTCGTTGCCTAACCACAACTAGAACTTTCCACCTGACTAACCACAGCTAGGACTTTCCTTCAACTAAGATCACTTAGGACTTTCCTGCACACTTAGTTCAACTTGTTAGATCACAAGACAACTTAACTTTGAATCCCTTTGCCATTATCAAAATACATGTTTGATTGTCTGGTGCTCCCTGCACTAATAATCTCCTCCTTTTTTATTATGATAACCTGGTTCAAAAGTTAAGTAAAAATATATAAAATAGTAAGGCATTAAGAACAACTAGATAAACACTTTTTTAAAAACTAAGAATTCTTTAAAAAGTTCAAAAAAACTCCTCCTAAAACATTACATTTTCTTATTTTTTTCTTTAATAAAAAAACGTAGCTCCATTCTTAGATTTTAAGAACCTTTGTTAAGTACTAAGCTTTTGAAATAGATTTCTTATATAAATACTATTAAGTACTTAGTTTTAAAAAAAAATTATAAACCCTTTAAGTACTTAATGAGCTTAAGAAGATTTTGATAAAAACTTTAAGTACTTAATTTGCTTAAAAAGATTTTGATAAAAACTTTAAGCTTTAAAAAATTTTTTTATAAAAACTTTAATTACTTAACTAGCTTTAAAAAGTTTTTTTATAAAAACTTTAAGTACTTAATTAGCTTAAAAAGATTTTGATAAAAAAAATTTAAGTACGTACTTAGTTTAAAAATATTTTGATAAAAAAACTTTAAGTACTTAATTTGCTTAACAAGATTTTGATAAAAAAAAAACTTTAAGTATTTAATTAGCTTAAAAAGATTTTGATAAAAAAATTTTAGTTATACTTTAGATTTAAAAAAAACTTAATTAATAAAAAATTTAGTTAAGTACTTAGCTTTGAAAAAACTTAGTTTATTTTTTATTTAACTTAACTTCTATTATTCCTCTTCCTTTGACATATATTAAAAATAATCTCAGAGTTTTGAGAGAAAAAAAATTTAATCTCCCCCTTAATGCTAAGATTTTAGGTGAATACTTTTAAGTTTGAGGGGGATGTTCCTGTTTCTTATCCTAGAGTCTAAGCATGTAAAGTAAAAAATTTTGAAAGAAAACTTTAAAGCATTCATCTACTTTCCTTAGAATAAATGTCTAACCTTTAGTTACTAGTTGTTTACCATAAGATATTGACGTTCACTTGATCAGCCAAGTTAAGTATGTGATCCAATTAGTTTAGGCTAAAAAGAATAACTCAACTTGATCAATTTCAATTGGTATTTATAGCCTAGACTTATGTTGATATACAGACATAAGCATTCTAAAGTCCAAGTAATGCCCTATGCATCTCACATCATTCTAAGTATTTTGTTATACACAAGGAAGGTATTCCTAGTGTGCTTGTGAGATGCTTTAGCTAAAACCTATGGGTATATGCTTTCTAGGGTAAAGACCTAGGCTAAATCTAATCTTTGAAAGCACTAGTAAAATTAGGAGTTTTAAAGAAAATAAAATGATTTTATCCTAAAATTTTAAAAGCAAGCTGATTTGAAAAGTACTATTGAAAAACGATTACTTTTTGAAAAAAAAAACAAAAATAAATAAATTTGAAAAATATTTTGAATCTACTCTACTAAGTACATGTCTAACTGTCTTCTAAGTGTACTGAACTCGAGTTCAGATAAGGGTTTTGTGAAAATGTCTGCTATGTTTGACTTAGACTCAACATAGTCAAGTACAATTTCACCTCTAACTATATGATCCCTTACAAAGTAATGTTTAACCTCTATATGTTTAGTCCTTGAGTAATGGATTGGATTTTTAGTTAAATTGATAGAACTTATGTTATCAATTGATATTTTTATATTTTTATATTCTAATTTATAATCTTTTAAAGTATGCATCATCCATAATAGTTAGATGCACAATCTCCCATAGCTATGTATTCTGCTTCAGTAGTGGATAAGGTGACACAGTATTATTTTCTACTAGACCAGCTTACTAGGAACTGACCTAGAAATTGGCAGCTTCCACTTGTACTCTTTCTATCTAGTTTACACTCAGTATAATCTGAGTCAGAGTACCCAACTAAGTCAAATGTGCTAGTTCTAAGGTATCAAAGTTCTACACTTAGAGTTCCTTTAATGTATCTAAGTATTATTTTTACATTAGCTAAGTGTGATTTTTTTACATACAATTGGTACCTAGCACACATACCTACTGTAAATAAAATGTTAGGTCAACTTGCAATTAGGTATAGTAGACCTCCTATTACATTTCTATAATATTTAAAATCTACTGATTTTCCTTCTAAATCAAAGTCAATTTTAACATTGGTTGTCATAGGAGTATTTATATTTTTTTAGAATTTTCCATTCGAAACTTTTTAATTAATTCTTTAACATATTTTGTTTGAAAAATATAAATTCCTTCTTTTGTTTATTTTATTTGTAAACCTAAGAAAAAAATTAAGTTCACCTACTAGGCTCATTTCAAATTTATTTTCCATTAATTTAATAAATTCTTTTAAAATTTTAGTATTGGTTGAGCCAAAAATTATGTCATCTATATAAATTTGAGCTATAAAATTTTTTTAAAAGGTTTTAACAAATAAGGTTTGGTTATTTGTCCTTGGTTAAATCCCTTAGATATTAGATATGTTGATAATCGTTCATACTAGACCCTAGGTGCTTATTTTAGTCCATACAAAGCTTTCTTTAACCTAAGAACATGGTTTGGGTGATCTAAGTCTTCAAATCATGGGGGGTGATTTACATAAACTTCTTTTTTTATGAACCCATTTAGGAATGGGAAATTTATGCTCATTTGGTATAACTTGAATCATTTATGTATTGCATAGGCTAGCAGTATCCTGATGGATTCAAGTCTAGCTACAGGTACATAGGTTTCATCATAATCTAACCCTTCTACTTGGTTGAATCCCTTCACCACTAGTCTAGCTTTATTTCTATCTATTTCACCTTTATTGTCTAATTTATTTCTAAAGACCCACTTAATATCAATTATAGATTTATTTGTCGGTTTAGGTACTAGTTCTCAAACTTGGTTTCTTTCAAATTGAGCTAGTTCTTCTTGCATCGTAATTATCCAATTTGATTCAGGTAGGGCTTCTTCTATAGCTTTAGGTTCAATTTTGAAAATAAGAGCTATTTAACTTAGGTTTTTATAAGATGATTGAGTTCGAACTCCTAGGGTTAAGTCACCCAGAATTTGGTCAGTTGGGTGGTTGGATCTCGTAGATAGTCTTATGTTAGGGTCAACAATTGGTTCTTCTGATTCACTAGGTTTAAGTTTAATTTGATTATCTTCATCATTTTCTATATTTCTTATAATTTGATTACTATTTTCATTGATTAAATTTGATAGGTTATTTTCTTCATCAAAAATTATATTTGTTGTTTCTTCAACTTTTAGAGTATTTTTATTAAAGACTCTATAAGCCCTACTAGTTATGGAGTACCCTAAAAAGATACCTGATCCTGTCTGAAACCTACGAAGACGTGCGCTAGCTCCGGTGAACGAGGCTCCTCGCTAAAGATCTGGAAAAAGCCCTTCACGACCCTACGCACAGCGAGACAAACCAATAAAGCGTTAGTGACCTAAGACCGAGGTGGGGATCCCTGGCTAGGCCCTCCGACGCTCAAGTCAGTTTCTCTCAAAGGTCCTAATCTAAGATTCAAGTCCCTCAAACCTATCAATGAGTAATCCACTAAAATCATCTACTGATAACTTCCGGTAGAGTAATTGAGTACAAAGAATACGAGAAAAGTATAACACCCTACACTTTCTTAAGTAATAAAGCAAATAACTGTAAATTAAATTTTACCAACACAATGATGTAGAAGTTGAAGCGCCTGTGTATTGGTGTCGGTCTGCCAGTAGCGGTTGAATGTAGAAGAATAGTCGCGCGGTAGCATCACAGCAATATGCACATAGCAGTCTAATGATGGAAGGATCACATAGAAGTGTTATCCCTTTTCTTGGGCATCTAGCCTCCTTTTATAGATAAACCTGTTCTTATCAAATCCATTGAATTCAGGATAAACTTTTTGACTTCATATCTTATGGATAATTTTGTAGAGAAAACTAATTAAATAATTCAGATCTTATCCATTGCTTTGGTTCGATATGATTTAATTCGGTCTGTTTTGGTTCTGTCTGGTCTGGTCTAGTCCGATTTGATTCACTTCATCCACTTGAGGCGCCGCCCATCACTGTTCAACACAACAATCTTCTGAAGGTCATATCTTTTGACTTCGAACTCGGAATCAGGCTCTGTTAGTGGCTATGCATGCAGGATTTGAAGATCTACGTGTGTATCTACAACATAGAGTTAGAAATATATGCACAAATAGTTTATTTATGATTTAGATCCTATCTTACTAAGATGAAGATTTAATTATGGTGTCAGCTTAGACTTTCAAAATGGATCTAAGCTAGACTGGGACTTGTCTTCACTAGATCACTCTCCTCCAATTGACTTACCTCACTTACCATTTACGGTCTCTTGACTTGCCTCTTGATCCACCAGGTCTTCCTATCGGAATCATACATCTAGACTTCAGCCAATCGTCTAGAATCAAACATCCTGATTGAACTTCAGCCAACTGTCAGGTCCTATAGACTCAGTTGGACTTCCTGCCAGAATTACACATCTGGACTTCAGCCTAGTGTTAGGTCCTCTAGGCCTGTTAATTCCTGCACACTTGGTAAAGAGGTTACACAAACATAACATCTAACTTTAAATCATTTGTCATCTATCAAAATATGAACTTAACCATTAGTGCTAACTGCACCAACAATCGCTAGAAAGAGAATTGATTGAGGCAATCGATACTTCTTAATCGATTAAGGTCTTTCACGAGAGAGCAGAGAGTTTGAGAATCGATTGGGTAATCGATTAAGGCTTTTTGAATTGATTGGGATAGCTTGCCAATCGATCATGGTTGGAAAAAAGAGTCGTTCTACAGGTTATTGGACGGTCGAATGACATGCCAATCAATTAGGAAAAAATCTAATTGATTAGAGGCATCAAGTGAACCCTAGAAACGGGCTTTCGCGAAGGTTTAAAGTCAATCTCTCTCACAACACACTCTCCGCCAGTTCTTGAGCCCTTGGAAGATAAGTATTGCTTCACTTTCCAACAATCAAGAGGCATTTATAAGCTACCAAAAATCAAGCAATGTGTTTATTGTATTGTGTATTCATTTCCTTGTTGTGAGTTTGTACAAGATTTCTCCACGTCTAGATTATTTTCGAAGAGTATTTTTCATAATGGAGTGTATGCACTGTATGAATCCTTGAATTAGTCTCCTCAAGGTGATGAATACCAAGTAAATTCGGGTCTTAACATTACTTCGAGTTTTTCCGCTGTAATAAATCAACAAGATGAAACCATTAAAGCTAATCACCTCCCTCTAGCTCCAAAAGTATCCTAACACTAACACAGCTCAATATAATTTTCTATCCTACAAGATACATAGACTCCAGTGCTCCACCACATCAATCACTTGTACCAATGGAGAAAACAAGCATTGAATATGGATGATAATTTTCTTCCAATCTGATGAAAAATTAATTTATCCGATCCGAATGGAAAAGGATATGAGAGAATTATATATATATAAGAGAGGGAGAGGGATAAGTATGAGTATAGATATGAGAATAAATATTACATCTAAATACGGAGAATATAAAATTCAACTAAATCCGGCTTATTGTCATCTTAGCACGGAAGCACACGTCTAAATAATAGTGAATCGATGATTATTACGAACGTTCATTGATCAGACGATTAAAAAATAACTCATTCAAGTCTCTTATTTTCCAGATAATTTGTCTTCAGGGAATTCACAAACTACGCCTGATACCTCCGATTTTGATTGAATTTCTGTCTAGTTTTTCTTTTTACAGGAGAAACAACCGGACCACTCTTATCTACCATAAACAAACAAATTAAATCGATCGTCGCCCAAAAAAAATTGCCAAAAGATGATCCTCACTGTTTAATTCACTCCTAATCACCAAATGATATTTACCATTTTCATTATTAAAAAAAAAACAGATTTTTTGCAGCCTTCCCCTCAATCTTCCTCGTCGCTGCTCGAATCCGACTTCGAATTGCTCTTCAGGAAACGTAGCGGCAAGTTCGGGAACCTGGCCACTGGCCTCCGCCTACTCTCCGCCCCTTCCTCCCCCACCGTCGGCTCCGCCCCCGACCTTGCCACCGCCACTGCCGCCTGCTTCTTCTTCTGCAGATTCCTCGCGATGTCCACGCACGCTTTGTCTACCATGTCCAAGAAGTCTTTCACCACCACGAAAAGATGCAGCGGCTGCCCGTCCCTCTCCTTGGCCGCCCCCGGGTGGTAGTACTCGTTCGTCTTTTTCACCACTTCCATCACCCTCCCCTGCTCCACCGCCGTCGCCTTCAGATCTCCCTTCGCTGCCTCCACGAACGCCCTCATCTCCTTAACGAACCCCCCGCTGCCCTCGCCCCCGGCGCTTAGGCTCTCCACTAGCCTCTTGATCTCTTCCACCCGCGCTTGCAGCGTCGGGCAAGCGATCTTGAGCGCGTCGAAATCGACCCCAGCCGCCTTCTTCAGGTTGGCGAACTCGTCGCTGAGCCCGCCGACGAGCGGCAGCCCCAGCATGGTGTACTCTTTCTCCCTCTCCTCCTGCGCCGCCGCCGCCGCCGCCGAAGAGGACCAGCTCGGCGCCCGCTCCAGTGCCCCGCTGTTGTGGCCCCGGTTGTTGATCACCAATCGCTTGCCCTCCGACCGCACCACCTCCTCCACCACGAAGTGCAGCAGCGTCGTGCTGCCGTCCGTGCTCTTGACGTCGGCGAGCTTGCGAAGCGCCGTGAGGTTGAAGGCCTGAGCGTTTCCGCAAGCCGTGCCGGTGTTCATGCGATTGCCGGCCTTGAGCACTGTCTCGAGCAGCTTGAGGAAGAGGCCACGCGTGGGCGTACGCAGTTCCCCGCACGCCGCCTCCAGCGTCCTCAGGGTCTGCTTCAGGTGTCCCAACTCGGGCTCGTAGTTGGCTCGGAAGAGCATGGCGTCGAGACGGGCGAAGGGCGCGGCGGGGACGGCCCGGAGGATGTGGAAGAGGAAGTTCTCAGCGTCGGCAAGCATGCCGGGGTCGCCGGAGTACGCGCGGATGACGTCCTCCTCCTCCTTCGTCGGTGCGATCGTGATGAACCGCTCGAGGACGTCAGTGCTGAGGCCGCGCCCGTCGATCGCGCCTTCGATTATAGATTGGCGGTTGACAGCTGTGGTGGACCGGAGGACGATGGCGATGTTCTGCGATTTACGCGGGTCTAGCAAGTTGATTGGGGTGAACCCGTCGACGGCGGCTGCCTTTGACTCAGAGTTTCCGGAGTTGTTGGCTGCCTTCTTGTTGGCGACCTCTGTGCCAAAAAGAGCTTCCATGATGTCTTCATCGACGCTGTTTCAATATCCAGCAAACCCAAAAAAAAAAAAATCAGCAAAATTAAAGGAGAAAATTGCCATTTTCAAAAATAAAATTACTGGCGCTGTGCCGGTGGCCGGTCAATTTCATTTCAAAAATAAACAAAATTAATGATATAATTTAATAAAAGTCAACGTTGAATTATCAAAGTTGGACTCCTTCAGATAGTCGTCTGGTTGTTAGAATACTCTGGTGCATCTGATAAACAGGTTTTCAAATTCTAGGAAAAGTCTTTATGAATGGATTGTGATGCAGAAATCGCAGATGGAAATCTAGCTGTTGCCCAGACAAATTTTTAGATGCCACCGAGAATCTGAATTTTAGATGTTTCAGAATTTCAAGTAAATATGGTTCGATCTTAACATTTTTCAGAGGAGATGAAGGATTGTGGATGAAGAAATGAGATAAAGCTTTAGCCAAGGTGTGATAACGGAGTTCACGTACCTGAATGAACCGCTGTGGAGCTTGTCCCAGACCATGGAATGTTCGACGTTAATGGCGTTCATCTTGTCCCAGTGCAGTGGCTTCAACTTCTTGGCCCCACCTTCTCCCTGAACCGCCGATGTTGGTCGCGACGCCGGTGGCGGCCTAGAAGACCCTCCGCCGGGTCTGCCCCCCGGTGGCGGGGGCGGTGGAGCTGGACCTGGAGGCTTTCCGGTTGGAGGCCTGAGCGGAGGCGGCGGCGGCGGCGCTTTCGCGCTTGCTTTTGATGTGGACAGTGACGGATGAGGCGCCGGATCGCTCCTCTTCGGCGGAGGAAGAGGAGGTGTCGGAGGGGCGGCGCTTGGCTTCGGTACCGGTGCTGACGGAGGAGTTGGTGGCGGCGGAGGGGAGGCGCTTGGCTTGGGCTCTAGTGTTGAAGGAGAAATTGCTGGCGCGTGAGGCGGTGGCGTACTTGTGTAGCTAACCTCCGATGTCACGGTGGCCGGAGGCGACGGCGATGATATGACTCGACTCGGAGAGGGCGGCCGTGGTGGCCTTGTATTCCTAACCTCCGAAGCAGTTGCTAGCCTCGGCGCCGACGACAAGTCCCTGCTAGGAGACAGCAGTGACGGCATCCGCGGCGGATTTGTGTTTCCAATTCCTGCTAGCAGCGGCAGTCGCGGAGGCCTTAGTTCCGGCAGGGCAGCTTGTGGCCGCAGCGCCGAGGGCACGAATCTCCCCGGAGGCGGAGGCAATCTCTGATTAGGCGGCAGTGGCAGATCAGAGGAGCTACGGTCGTCAAAAACCGGCGATGTGGAGCCGATGAAGCCGGCCGGAAGCAGACGCTCTTCTTGAATTCTCCAATCATTTTTCTTCGCCTGGTCTGTGTAGCCCGGGCCCACACTTCCCTCGTCGTCGTCCTTCCGCTGGCCAGACAGGGACTCATCTACGTCGCTGTGAACAGAGCCGACCTTCCCCTTGAACTCGCGCCAGTAGACGGCATCCAAGCCGTCTTCGTCCACGAAGACGCTCTTCCTCCTGCTCGCCCTCGAGCGGATCCGCTCCGCGAGGGAGATCTTCTCGGGTTGTGACTTTGCCCCCTCCTCCGCTGCTTGCCTCCTCCGCTGCCTCCTGGTGACGAAAAAATGGAGGAGGAAGAAGAGGAAGCCCCAGAAGGCGAAGGTGCTGGCTGCGGTGGCGATGACGGCCTTCGCCAGCCTATCATCGTCGGTGGTGGACCCCGACGTGGAGGGTCCCTGCGGGGGAGGCCACGCGTCCCCCACCGCCGGATAAGACGATGACGGGAAGAAGGTCTCTAAGTTTCTTTGCATGGCTGGTTGGTTTGTATCAAAAGGAAGAGATCAATGCATCAGAAATGACTCAACTCTGCTATTTCATTATGAAGAGATTGGGAATTTGTGTTGGATTTCGTTGACTCCTCTCGTCTCTCCCCATTCAATTTTTTTTGGTTGCTGTGAACGCTTACTGCATTAATTATATTAATTGACTATTTCCTAAGCTTGTTTTCTAAAACTTTTCTTGCAAAGCTATACACAATTATAATAGTAAAATTAAAAGAATGTTGTATATTTATAGATTAATATTAAATAAAGATTTTAAATAAATAAAATAATTTAATTTTGTCAATATAATTTTAGTTATAAATAATTAGGTAAAAATGTAATTTTCTTTGACTATTTTTTATATAAAAAATATGCACAGGATGGTTTTTAGTTCCATATTATAGGATTGATAGCACAGTAAATCAATTTTTATAAATATTTGGGCCAATAAAATTTAAAATATATATTTCTTAGTATTTTAGTTAAGATCAAATATAGTATAAAAAATTAATTAAGTTTTTAGGAGAGAAAATCATTTATAGTAGTTTATTATTAGGGATTTCTAGCATTGTCCCTAATGTATTACTGTTCGGTGTACCTTTACTAATTTTAATTTATAAATCTAAAATATTAATTTATGTGTATCCATATATTATATTTGTAATGCGTGTGCGCAATGATTAATTTATTATTAAAATAGCATTGTATTTCACTTTAATATATTTTTATTTTCTAAAAATATACTGGTTAGGAAAATTATATTATAGTATCCACTAGAGTGGATTAGGGGTTGTTAAGGTGGGGCCAGCGCACAGGGCCCCACCTTTGACAGGCCCTTTTTTTAAAAGAATTTTATATATATATATATATATATATATTAGTAAAATCTAATCAAATATATATTCATTAGAAAAAATTTAAAAGTTGTAATTATAAATTTTAAAATATCATAAATTTTAAGAGGTGTCCTCTAAAAAACATACGCATGAGAATAGATGAGTCTTTTCTTATTTTTATTTCTTTAAATTTTAATCTTTCAGAATTCATTTTTATTCACTCTCAAATTCTTCGTTTATATCGATAATCATCATCTAGCGTCGTCGTTGTTGCATCGTTGTATCGTCACCCTCACCCACGGATACTACATAGTAATGTACACATTTAAACTTTTCAATTTAAATAAAATTTTCTTACTTGAATTAAAGGGAGAATTTTTTTATACCGGCCCCTTAAAATCTAGGACCGTCCCTAATATACACATTTCAACTCGCAATACTCATAATACTCTTATAGCAAAAATAAATTATAATTGTGTTCATAGTCTCTATAATCATCTCTAATCAATAATGATAAATTGTAACTAGTAAAATATAGATAATTTATTTTTTATCAGTATTATATTATGATAATTATGAGTAACTAACTAGTGTTAATTTAAAAAAAAAAAAAATAGGAGGATTTAGAATTTAAGATTTAAAATTTAAGGTGTAATATTTAAGTTAAAGAATGTAAAAATTGAGAAAAAAAAAATACTAAATGCTTATAGGATGTTCACGGATGAATCTATACATAAATGGTCAAACTGTACCTATTGAATTTTACTGTCAAAATTTGGGAAAAGAATATTAAATCAGCTGTCTTGGCCAACTATTTGACAAGCAAAAAAGAATGGAAGATAGATAAGCTTAACTAAACCTATAGACGGAATTCAAGTCAGTCGGCTATGCCTGCTAAGCAAAGCAATACGATGGACGGACCAAATTTGATCATTAAAAAAAACCAATAAATTCTTCCTTCCTCTCTATTATAATTCAACCTCATTTTCAACCATATGTCCTTAAAAAATACTAATAATAGATTAAATTAATCTCATTGTCTAGTTTTCAAAGATAACTGATCTGATTCTATAAAAAATTTTTATCAATCATCAGATAAATCAAAAAATGTATACGGTGAACAGTCTAAAAGTCCAGCTTCCTTTAATTGTACATCATATTTAAAGAAAAAATTCCTACAAATACTCCATAACTAGGGATCGAACTGCGAATATCTGGATGACAACTTTTCTTAAGAGACGTACTATCTCTTGATTAGATGCGACTCTTTAGAAATCAATGAATGATATTAAGTCATCAAAAGGGCACTTAAACCTTTCAAGTTGGATGATCAAGATTTGTTAATCTTGATCCAACGATCTAGATTTAATTTCTCATTTAAATTTCCAACAATCCCCCGTATGAATGTAAATTAATACATGCATGTTATCACCTAAGGAGAGTTCAATCGAAAGATTATTATATCAGGAGAGGTAACTTGTGGCTTTGAACCTTTCGTAGTAAAGTGTCATCGGATTTACTAGGTTGTTTAGCGAACGTGATGTCTTGAACTACTCAGTCATTCGTATAAACCAAGACAATGATACATACATAATAACATTTCTGACTTCTTTATAGTTCTCATTGTTTTGTCTGTTTTGACCATGGACAACATCTTGGATTCATAAGTATTCCATTGAAGCGACCCACCTTCATACTTTATATAGGTGACCTCCTATAAAGAGTATCCTACCATACTCTACTTTTTTAAATATAGGAGTCATTAAAAGTTTATAACTTAACCTCACTACATATCGCAGGTAGCACTTCCCCATCCTAGGAATGAGAGGAGAACTAGTCTAAGTACTCACGCGAACTTTCATAATTTTGTTGTCCCATTGAACCAAGATCTTGAGATCTCCAATTAACAAGGTTAGGTTACTACTATGAGTGTTCATGTTTGTAGATTTTTAATCTCATTCCTCTTGATGTCTAATATATGCTTCATTAGAGATTAACTGTCTAATGGTATTGTGTCATCGGCAAATATGTCGTGACTTACCATTATACAAGTTATTTTGTGCTCTTAAATTGCCGATTGGTTATCACAATGTATCATCATGGCAAGAACTGGTTTTTCTCAACATGGGATATCTTCTAAGAAGTTATAAAGTTATTCAGCTTCTTTTGCGGCTTTAGCTAAGGCTATAAACTCATATTTCATAGTTAATCGAACTATGCAAGTTCGTTTCATGGATTTTCATAACAGTACTTCACCACCAATGGTAAATACATATCCACTGGTGGATTTAGAGTCTTTTGTATTAGATATCTAATTTGCATCACAATAGCTTTCTAGTATCATTGGATATCTCATATAATGTATTCCATACTCTAAGGTGTATCTTAAATATTTAAGAACCCTTATTAATGTCTTCTAATAGTCATCATTTGGATTACTTGTAAATCTACTTAATTTGTTGACCGTATAGGCAATATCTAGACGTGTGCAGTTAGTGATATATATCAAATTTCCAATTATCCTCAAATATTCCAATTGGGATACAAGTTCACCATGGTTTTTAGCCAAATGCAAGCTTAAGTTCATCGATCTTTTTACAGGAGAAAGATCATATGCATTAAATTTCCTTAGTACTGTCATAATATAATAAGACTCTAAAAGGATAATTCCATCTAATGTCTTATCAATTTTAATCCCAAGTATAATGCCCACTATACTCGTATCTTTCATATCAAAGTTTCTAGTCAATATCTTCTTAGTAGTCAAGATTATATCATGATTACTACCCATGATGAGCATATCATCTACATATAAACAGATAATGATAAATGAGTCAGATATATCTTTGATGTATATGCATTTATCACACATATTTATTTTAAATCCATTTGACATTATAGTTTTGTTAAATTTCTCATGTCACTATTTCAGTGTTTGTTTTAGCTCATATAGTTACTTCATGAATTTACACACCTTATTTTCTTGTCTTGGAGTGACAAACCCTTCAGATTGCTTCATATATATTTCATTTTCTAATTTACTATTTAGAAAGGTTATTTTCACATCCATTTGATGTATCTCAAAGTTATATATTGCAGTAATAGCAGTAAGTACTCGAATGTATATGATCCTTGTTATTGGTGAATAGGTATTGAAGAAGTCATGACCTTCCTTTTGTTTTAATCCCTTTGCCACTAGTCTTGCCTTGTACTTTTCAATAGTTCCATCAGCCTTATATTTCTTCTTTAGGATTCATTTACATCCTAAAGACTTGATTCGAGATGGAATATCTACCAATTCCCAAGTATGGTTTTGCATAATGGAATTTATTTTACTATTGATGGCTTCTTTCCAAAAGGGAGCCTCGAGACTTGATAAGGCTTCGTTTATTGTCCTTAGTTCATTGTCCAACATATAAGTTATGAAATCAAGACCAAATGAATTTACTTTTTTGGCCCTCTTACTACGTCTTGGTTCTTCATTATTTCCAAGATTATCCTTACTCGCAGTTTCATAAGTTCTTTTATTTAAACTTTCTTCTTTTCTATCTTTGTAAGGAAAGACACCTTTAAAAAAATGTAACATTCCTTGATTCAATTGTACTTCCAACATGTACTTCAATAATTGCTTATCTGTGCACCAAAAATCGATATGTACTACTATTATTGGCATATCCAATAAAAATACAATCGATTGTCTTTAGTCCTATTTTATTTTGCTTTGGTCTAGGCACTTTCACCTTAGTCAAACACTCCTACACTTTTAGATATTTATAAGAAAGCTTATGACCCTTCCATAACTCATGAGTTTTATCTTTCCTTTTGTGAGGGATTTTATTGAGAATATGATTTACCGATAAAATAGCTCTCCCCCTATAAATTCTGGGGTAAA
The DNA here is from genome assembly GCF_018446385.1 of Zingiber officinale. Taxonomy (NCBI): domain Eukaryota; kingdom Viridiplantae; phylum Streptophyta; class Magnoliopsida; order Zingiberales; family Zingiberaceae; genus Zingiber; species Zingiber officinale. Next base: position 14,868,911 of record NC_056000.1, on the reverse strand, counting down.
CCTGAACTTATCAACATAGCATTCATCATTTCTTTAAGAGTTTGGTTTTTATGCTCAGTAATCTCATTTGATTGAGGAGAGTAAGGAGTTGTCATTTGATGAATAATACCAAATTCTACACAAAATTCATCAAATGGATCATCATATTCTCCTCCTCAATCACTCTGAATTCTTTTAATTCATTGACCAATTTAATTCTCAACTTCATTCTTATAATTTTTGAATGATTCTAAGGCTTCATCTTTGCCACTCAATAGATACACATAATAGCATCTAGTGCAAACATCAATAAAAGTAACAAAGTACTTTTTACCTCCTCTAATTTGCACAAATTTTAAATCACATATGTCAATATAAATTAATTTTAGAGGGGTTGTGCTTCTTTCCACTGAATGGAAAGACAATTTTATCATTTTAGCTTCAACACATATTTCATGTTTATGTGTTGGATCAACATTAAATGTTGGTAATAAATTTAAATTCACAAGTCATCGCAAAGTGTTATAGTTTACATGTCCAAGTCTAATATGCATAAATTAGAACACTCGACCAGATAAGTAGAATTTATAATTTTATTGCCATTGAATTCACGGTGTACAACAATTACATTCATTTTAAATAAACCATTCTCCATGACGAATGACTTGACCATTTTTTGTCAATACATATTTATTTGGCTTAAACACTAGCCTGAATCTAGCTCTGACAAGAGTCGATCGTAATACTAAATTCTTCTAAATGTCAGGAACATGAAGCACATCAATTAGTGTCACTTCTTTGTCTAATATCATCTTTAGTACCAGCTTGCCAAAACTAACAATGTTGGAAGTTACAGAATTACCCATGATTAGTTTTCTCCCATTAATAGGGGTATAAGTTGAAAAGTGAGCCTTGTCAGAGCAAATGTGTTGTGTGGCACCAGTATTGACTCATCACTTCCTTGGATTGTCTACCAAGCACCAGTATTGACTCATCACTTCCTTGGATTGTCTACCAAGTTGGCTCCAAATACAATGACAGTCGGGTCTAATTCTGACATGTCTATTAGCGTTGACTTATCTTCAGTTATGTGCACTTGAGTGACTTTCTTTGGACGTCGGCAGTGTTTGGCCCTGTGATTTGGTTTGCCATAATTGTGGTATATTCCTTGGAACTTCTTGACCCTCCCCTGGCTCTATCCTTTGCCGAGATACTTTCTTTTCTTACTAGTGTTTAGTTCCAGTAGATTTACCTTTTCAAATATAGGCATTTTATTGATTATAATTGCTTGCAATTGTTCAATCCACAGTATTACAATCAAATCCTCAAGTCTCATCTCTTTCCGCTTATGCTTTAGATAATTTTTGAATTCCCTCCATGAAGGTGAAAGTTTCTCGATTATCGTAGTAACTTGAAAGGACTCATTCATTGTCATGCCTTCAGCATGCAGATTATGTAGGATCAACTGCAGCTCTTGAACTTGAGTTGTCACAATCTTAGAATTAATCATCTTGAAGTCTAAGAATTTGCGGACAGTGAATTTCTTCAATTTGGCATCTTCTATTTTGTACTTCATTTCGAGAGATTCCCATAACTCCTTTGCAGTCGTCATTGGATTATATACGTTATATAATGTGTTATCCAAGCCATTGAGGATATTGTTTCGACATAAGAAGTCACTATGTTCCCAAGCATCATATGCCACCCTCTTTCCTTTATCAGTCTCGTCTTGAGATATAGAGGGGGAATCTTCACGTAAGAACCTAGCAAGGTTCAACGTGGTTAGGTAAAATAGCATTTTTTGCTGTCACCTCTTGAAATCGATACCCGTAAACTTCTTCGATTTTTTGACATGCGCCGATGGAACAAGAGTCGCCGATGATGAATCCATCAAGATTGCACAAAAAAAAATCATCTTAAAATTGTTGGTTCTGGTGATGGTGCAATCTGAACGTGGGTAAAATGAAGTCTAACACCGCTTTGGTGAAGTCAAAGCTAGAGTTGAACTCTATCTCTTTAAGACAAATTTGCCTTGCATGCAGTACTCGCGGAACACGACAATCGTCTCCCAAGATGTAACGATTTTATCTTGCGATAGCAACACTGCAAATCGCAAGAGCTCCGAACTGAAGAAGCTTCTCGAACTCTCCAATGCAAGTATGGAATGCAATGCTTACTTTGCTTGGAATGAATTGAGTGATTCAAATGAAGATGTAAGGGATCTTATTTATACTAAATGAAGGAGTATAAGAACCTCTTGGTTCAATTAGATCTCATCCATCCATTTTGAATTGGATGATGTAGATCACATCCTTTCCTAAGAGACACACTACCTCTTCATTAGATGTCACTCTTTAAAAATCAATGAATGAGATTGAGTCATTGGGTACTTAAACCTTTCAAGTTGGATAAATAAGATTTGTCAATCTTGATCCAACGATCTAGATTTAATTTCTTATTTAGATTTCCAACACCTTTTACGTGGTTATTATTTAATTCCCTAAATAATATAATATTTAGTCAAGTTGTCACCTTTTTTCTTAAAATGATCATATTAGCATGTTCTTTCCTTCTGTTTCAATTTTTATGCAAGTTATCCTTAAATAGAATGATCCGGCGATAAGAACAGGGGACCCTCGTTGTAAGGGGTCAACGCCACGTGGAAGTCAAAGAGCCGGGCGGTCCATCGAAGAAGGTCGGACCAGCTAGGCCGACCGGAGAAGGGGTCTGACCGATCGGGCGGCCGCCCGGTGTTCGGCCGATGGCAAAAGGCACCCCTATAGGAGTCGGGGTTCCGACGCTCATTGGGCAAGATCGTAGGGCCGAGCGGACAGCACACTCGGCCGAAGACATGAAGCATACTGCTAACAGTCGCCACTACACTACCGATAATTTCCCTAGCGGACCATCATATATGACCGGTCGGACGGAAGGTAGAGGTGGGCCGGTCGGACGCCCGGCAGGAGTACGGGGAAAAAGACAAGGGACATCTTCTGACAGCGGATATGCTCCACATGTAGGCCATACGCCAAATCTTATGACGGGGTTCCGCTATCCCATCAAGGACATGTCTGGACTGTAGCAGTATGGGTCAGGTAAGCTTCCTGACAGACACATACCGAGGTATGGGCTACGGACACGTATGTACCTCAGTGGACGTGCAGGAGCTCTTTCACCGCTCTATATAAAGAGTCTCATACTTCGCCGGAGGTACACATTCTAATATTTTGAGAGCCACTTTTTCACTGCTTGCTTGTCTGACTTGAGCGTTGGAGGGTCGCCACCGGGAACCCTTTCCCGGCCCAACTTCTATGCAGGTTCGCCGGAGGTTCGTGCAACCAGTCGAAGATCCACGTCAGCAGCCAGGGAGCGCCACGTGCCCAGCGTCCGTTGATTCATCATTCGGACAGGATCATAGAGCAAGATTTAGTCACATCGTTGCCTTAACAGGCTTTCTTTCCATTTTGATATTTCATCTCGTATTACTAGGAAAATGGAAAGTCCAAGAGGATGGTGAGCTAGGAGCCCCGAGAGGATTGAGAGCCAGGAGTCTCGATAAGGTCAGAAGCTGGGAGTTCTGAGTGGGTCAGGAGCCTGGAGCCCCGAGAAGGTCAAGAGCCAGGAGTCCTGAGAGTCGGGAGCTAAGATCTCGAAAAGGTCAGAAGACGAAAGTCTTGAGAGAGTTGGGAGCCAGGAGTCTCGAGAAGATCAGGAATCAAGAAGCCCAAGGGACTTTGGGGCCAGGAGGCCCAAGAGGTTTCAGATCCGGGAAGGCCAAGGGGCTTAGGAGCCAGGAGTCGGACCTTGGACCTATCTTTACAACCACTTTGGCAGCTTCATCATCCTTCCATCTACGTGGAATCCTACTCATCCTTACCTGGACCACAAGTTTCCCCTTCAAGTCTAATCGAATGAGGTGGTGGTCTGACTGACTAGACAATTTTGGTAATCAGAATAATTCCTACCAACTCGACTTTAGCCATGTAGTAGATGTTGGAATGTATACTAAAAGTCTAGCTTTTTGTATAAACATTTACTTAGAAATAAGAATCATATTGGTCAAATATCTACATTTATAAGTTAAGTGTAGTAGTTCAATTAATTTATATTGTAGATAACATGGTGTGTGGTGTCACACACAGAAGATCATGTTATCAATTCCTTATAAATATAAACAGTAGCTCACGACTTAGATGAAAAGGAACAAACCATTGGAATAGTCAGAGTGTAATTAGGTATTAGTTTATCTTGACTGATAAATTACACTAGTACACTCTGAGTGTATTGAGCAGGATCATTTAAGGTAAGTTCTTTTTATACTGACTTAATAAAAGAACAAGACCTTAGTTATTATAAAAGTGTGTGCTCTTAATCCTAATATAATAACAAGCGCATATATTTAGTATTTATTTCTTTGACTTATCAAAGGGTGAGATTTAGTTTGATAAATTAATAGGCCCGATAAGTTGGGAAATGATATTACTTATAGTGTGTGTTGTTGATTATAGAAAGAAACTGTGTCCTAGTAATCTAGATTGATAATGTCCCCAAGAGGAGCTCATAAGGATTGTCATGTTAAACCCTGCAAGTGGACTTAGTCCGACACGACAATAAGGTTGAGTGGTATTACTCTTGGACTAAGATATTAATTAAAGTGAGTTGTTAGTAACTCAATTAATTAATGGACATCCGACATCTTAAACACAAGGAGATTAACACACTCATGATAAGAAGGAGCCCAAAATGTAATTTAGGATTGGTGCGGTAGTTCAATAATAATTCTTTAGTGGAATGAATTATTATCGATGAAATTATGTTGGGTGTTCGGGGCGAACACGGGAAGCTAAATTTCATCGGGAGACAAAATCAATTCCTCCTCTCGGTCCCTATCGTAGCCTCTTATTAATAAATTATTATACCCACCTATACCCACCTTTATACCCATTCTAAGGTCGGCCAAGCAAGCTTGGGTCGGCCAAGCAAATAGGATGAGCTAAGTTGTGTGGTCGGCCCTAGCTTGAATCCAAGCTTGGTGTGGTCGGCCACATTAAATTAAAAAAGATTTTATTTTTTAAATCTTTCTTATGTGAATACCATGGTTTTAAAAGAGAGTTTTAAAATTAAATCTTTCCTTTTATAGCTTTCTACAAAAGATTAAGTGAAAGGTTTGATATCTTTCCTTATTTGTAGTTAAAAGGAAGATTTTAATTTTTGATAAAACTTTCCTTTTATGAAACCATCCTCATGATTTTAAAAGAGAGTTTTAAAATTAAATTGTCCCTTTTATAGTTTCTACAAAAGATTAAGAAAAGATTTGATATCTTTCCTTATTTGTAGATTGAAAGGAAAATTTTAATTTTTGATAAAACTTTCCTTTTATGAAATCATGTTCATGATTTTAAAAGAGATTTTTAAAATTAAATTTTTCCTATTATAGTTTTTACAAAAGATTAAAAAAAGATTTGATATCTTTCCTTATTCGTAGATTGAGAGGAAGATTTTAATTTAAAAAAAATCCTTTTTGGAAATCATCAACATGTTTTAATAGAGAGATTTTAATTTATAAAATTTCCTTTCATAACCAACCATGAAGGGAAAAATTAATAGAGAAATTTTTATTTTAAAAATTTCCGGAAACAAATTAGGAAGTTTTAATTCTTGTGATTAAAACTTTTCTTGCTTGGAGAATTAGAGGTGGTCGGCCACTTTAATAAAAGAAAAAGAAATTATTTTTTATCAATTAAATTTTTATTTTCATGGAAAAGAAAATAAGGAAGTTTTTATTAAAACTTTCCTTATTTACCAAGACCAAGGATTATAAAAGAGGGAGGGGGTGCCTTCACAAAAAACAACTCTCTTCTATTCCTCTCCTCTTTTCCTTGGTGTGGTCGGCCCTCTTATTCTCCCTTTTCCTTTTTCTTTCTTCTCCTTGGCCGAACCTCATCATCTCTTGGAGCTTGGAAGGTGGCCGGATCTTGCTAGGAGAAGGAGGAGGAAAAGGAGGCTTTGTTTCTAGCATCCTTTAGAGCTTGGTGGTGGTGGCTGAGACTTGCTATCTCTTGGAGAAATTTGCTTGGCCGAAACTTGGAAGAAGAAAGAAGAAGGGCTTGGGTGGTTCTCATCTTGGAAGATCATCGCCCACACGACGTCTGAGATAAGAAGAGGAATACAGTAGAAGATCAAGAGGTTGTTGCATACAAAGAAAGGTATAACTAGTAATTATTTTTCGCATCATACTAGTTTTTCTTTGTATGAATTCCAAACACAAGAGACTAGAGATTCTAGATGTTCGGGTTTGTTTCGAATTTGTGTTTCTTTTATTTTTCGATCTTGTGATTCGATTATTTTTTTTTGTTAAGCCTAGAGTTATATAAGGAAATTAAATATTGAATTTCGTTAAGAGGCTTTGTCGAGGCAGTGGTAGATGTTCCCATACCCAAGAAGGTCAAGTGCCTCACCATGTTTGACCTGGGAGTCGATTTCTGAAATAAATATTTAATTAAATTTGTAACCTAGGTGGATTTGGATCTATAATATTAAGTATCGTTTGCGATACAAGTCTAAACCACTAGGAACAGATAAGTTAAATTTGGAATCAATAATGTTAAGTTCCGTTTGCGATTCTGAATTTAATTTCTAAAGAATGCAATAGGTTGTTAGGAAAGGTTCAGGACTTATACAAAATTTTTGTACAAGGGAACTGGTACGATATTTCTAGGATCAGCCAACAGTAGATCCCCTGCACATTTCCGAGGGGATTGTGCATTAATTTGCGACGTATACATGTCTTCATTCTCTTAAATGTCATAACTCCTTTTAAGCACATTGCATGCATCATATATCTTGATTCAAGAGCCTAGAATGTGTTAGTAATCCTCCGAGATGACATCATACTAATGTGATGAGATCGATATCAGTGAAGTCCGCATGTCTTTTTTAGTAAGTAATGATTATCTTGGAATTTTTCCTCTTGCCTGCAAGATTACATGGTCACAAATTTGTCCCGCCTTTTTGACAACAAAGATCCAACACTCCTTTTTGAACAAGCCAGGTTATATTAAGGTGAATAAGAATATTTTGTATTCTTATCATTTTTCTTCGTCGCTACCTCTTCGTCTTCATCTTCCTCTTTTGAGTTTTCTCCTTTGGGTTTCCTACATCCAGTAAGTAACTTCAACCTGTTCTTACAATCTCTTTTCTTTCGGTTTGTTAGTAGTATTCTCCATGGCCAGCTAATCTTCCTTCACTCCCTGATATAGGTTTGTCACCTCTAATTTTATTGAGACCTCTCTAGATCAACAAAGAACTTTTTTTAAGAAATCTTAATCGATCACCTGTTAAGACTTCTGAATGGCAACGACCACCCTGACTGTCCTCCTCCAGGCTTTGCAACCTTTTTCCGCAGTCATATGGTAGGTGGTCTACGCTTTCCTCTTTATGGATTATTTATAGAAGTGTCCCAATATTTTTGCATCTCCTTATCCCAGCTTGGTCCCAACTCCTTCGCATTCTAACTGGTGTCATGATCCTTTTCCACTTATATTGCATTCCACTTTCTCTTCACTTTTTCCAATTTTTTTCTATCCCAGAATGATGGAAGATTAAGTCTTCTTTTACTATTCTCACTCTAAGCTTAGTTTGATTAAGGAACTCCCCTCATCTCATAAGAGGTAGAAGCTCCAATTCTTCTTTGTCAAACTCTCAAATCCTATCTCATGGCCAACTCGTTGGCAACGGGAACTGCCTTCTCTTACAACTCTGAAAAATTATCATCTGAAGCAAGGTTACTTCAGCGTCACTCAAAAACTACTTTGTTTGCAATTTAACAACAGTGTTTTGCTTGAGGAGAGACTCTTATACATGTTTGATCTCAGCCCCCAACTAACTCCCCTCATAGGTCCATTTGGTAAGATTTCTTACTTTTTTGAATTTTTATGTCTAACTGAATGCTTATTATTCTTTTCAGTTGACACGATGATGAAGACATCCTTGAACAAGGTGATGAAGCTCACAACCGCCAAGTTAGAAATGCACTGAGTGGAGATCGTGGATCTCATGGAGGCAACTCCAAAGGGAGGAGCAATACCGACCCTAGCCATAGCCTCAAGAGAGAGCGCTCAACTAGTAGAAAAAGCTCTTAGCCCAATTAGGGAATCAGACCCTCATACGGGTCAATCTATTATTCCCCTACCAACTTTGTCAGCAGAGTCGGAGGTTTGGTTCTCCTCTGAATTTCTAGAAAAAGGTGTCGTCCATATGGCCCTTCTATTGATCAAGCAAGTACTTCCACCTCGACACCTATTTAGTTGATCCTTTAACGCCCCCTAATTCAAGGGGCTTTCCAACGACATATATCCTCCCCTTAGCGCCCCCTTCACGGTCACTCAAAACTCTAACTTCCCATCCCCCTCTTGAAGCAAGAACTCCTTCCATGAGAGCTGACTCATCTCAGGCCCTCGAGAATCTACAAGATGATAATATTCCTTTTGAGTTTGCTCAAGATTCAGCCTCAAGTGAGCCTAGTGTTAATGTCGCCATTTGTGGTCTTGCAGCCCTTGCCTAGAGGGATGGGAAAGCAAAAGCCCTGCCATGCATATGCGAGATTTGGCGAACTCACTCATGCGAGTGGGGGCTTAGCAGATGTCTCAACTGATGATCTTTGGTTGGAAGTATCCCGAGATCAACCAGGGTCATCGAGATTTAAGGGTTCATATTGCTAAATTGGTAGCCCGGTTGGCTACGACTCCCTCCCCAGAAGTCTTAGTTGTTGCCTCCTCCCTAGAAGTCTTGGCTATGGCTCATTAAGAAGTAATCAATGCTCAATTAGTGATTGATTGCTTGAAGCGCCTACAATCGAACCCTACCATGTTGTCCAAGCAACCATCTCCTGATTGAGAAGAAGGATATATGAGGTAACTGCTGAGAGGATCAACCTGGCTTATAGCATCAGTCAGTTGCAGGTGGAGAGGAACACCTTGATGACAGTAGCAACTTATATGCATGCCAAATTGGACGTTATGGCAACCAACAAAGTTGCTATTAAGGCCGAGTTGGTCGTTAGTCAGCGAGAGTTAGGGAGCTTAAGGGTGGAACTGAGAGCCACTAGAGAAGAAGCCACATCGAACAAGGCATATGTGGAAACCCTTCGTGGTGATTTAGAGGCCACCAGTATTGTTGTTGAGGATGCCCGAGCCAAGGTGTAAAGTCAGGAGGTCTCTTTGATGGAACTATAGACTATTTTTGAGAGGTTAGAGATATAGAAGAACCAACTAGAGAGTCAAGCATCCCACTTGAAAGAGCACTGGGTGGGAAAAGATGAGCACTGGGTCATCAAAAAGAAGGAATTCCTTCAATCAGAAGAATGTTAGATATGGTCAACACTCATTTTGTCTGAATGGTGTGTCATAGGATCGATGACACCTTAAAGCAATTGGTAGAGAGCGAAAAGCTTCCAGTGAACTTCCCCCTTTTAATCATTGACCTCCTAAAAATTAATGAGAATATCCCCGAACAAGATATCACTAACCTGTAAATTTCTATTTTGTAAATCTTCTTCTAATATCAATGAAAATATTTAGTTCTATGTGGTGAACCTTTTTTGTTGTAACGGTGGCAATGGTCTCGATCTTGGAAGAATCTCAAACCCGACTACCTTCAAGTCGAGAGAGTTTTGGCCCTCAAATGGACAGGGTGATACGGTACTCGCTTGACCCTTGTACGAAGGTGAGCCCACTATTGCTGCCGGGAGGATCTCGACCCTAACTACGTCGAATTCCATAGGAGTTTGGGCCCTAAAAATGGTATGGTGTATGAAAGAGAGTCTGCTACCACAGCCAGGAGGATCTCGACCTTGATTACATCCAAGTCTAGGGGAGTTTGGGCCCTGAAAAGGACACGGTGATGGAGTACTCACTTGACCCTTGTACGAAGGGGAGTCCGCTATTGTAGTGGAAAGGATCTCAACCTCTACTAACCTTGAAAAGGACACGATGACATGGTACTCTCTTGACCCTTGTACAAAAGGGAATTCGCTACCGCAGCTGGGAGGATCTTGACTCTGATTATGTCCAAGTCTGAGGGAGTTTGAGCTCTGAAAAGGACATGACAATATAGTACTCACTCGACTCTTGTACAAAGGGGAGTCCGCTATCGTAGCCGGGAGGATCTCGACCCCGACTACATCCAATTCCGGGGGAGTTTGGCCCCTGAAAAGAACACGACAACACGGTACTCGCTTAACCCTCGACCTCAACTACATCCAAGTCCGGAGAAGTTTGAGCCCTGTAAAGGACACGGTGATATGGTACTCGCTTGACCCTTGTACGAAGGGGAGTCTGCTACCATAGCCGGGAGGATCTCGACCCAACTACATTCAAGTCTGGGAAGTTTGTGCGTTGAAAAGGATACAATGATATGGTACTCTCTCGACCTTTGTACAAAGGGGAGCTCACTATTGTAGCCGGGAGGATCCCGACCCCGATTACGTCCAAGTCAAGGGAATTTGGTCCTGAAAAAGATACGGTGATACGGTACTTACTCGACCCTTGCATGAAGGGGAGTCTGCTACTGTAGTCGAGAGGATCTCGACCCCAACAACATCCAAGTTGAGAGAGTTTGGTGCCAAACCTACTTTAAAAGAAGGAATATGCTATTTTATTAATAATAATACACACTTGACATCGGTATACCTTTGAAATATTTTTAAAGAAATAAAAAAATCTTCGGTACAATAAGGTTTAAAATGATTGACGCTCCATTGTCAATCAAGCTTTTTACCATCCGTATCTTCTAAATAATTGGATCTTGAGTTTAGCTTGCTAATTACTTGAAAAGATCCTCCCCATTGTGACTCCAATTTGCTCACATCTCCTACATGCTTAATCTTCTTCCAGACTAGATCTCCTACTTGGAATGCACGAGGGATAACACATCTGTTATATCTAGTGCACATACATTGTTGATACGCTTTAAGACGAGTGGCTACTTGTTCTCGAGTCTCAATGACTAAATCAAGATCAAGAAGTCATTGTTCACAATTATCCAGCCCATAAGTGTTTTTTCGGATAGATTATTCTCTAATTTCTACAAGGACAATTGCTACTCCTCCAGGATAAAAAGTGGGCATTCTTATGCTCTCTCATGGTGTGGTTTGGTAAGCCCACAAAATGTTAGGTAATTCATGCACCCAACTGTCTTTCACATAATTTAATTTGATCTTAAGTTCTCACACTATTTCCTGATTAACCACCTCAATTTGACCATTACTATGTGGATATGCTACTGAGATGAAAGCTTGTTAAATTCCAAATCCTTCGAACCATTCTCTCAATTGCCGCCCTTGGAACTGCCGATCATTGTTAGAAACAAGCTTTTAAGGAACTCCGTATCATCAAATAATTTTCTTCTATAAGAATTTTTTTAGCGCATCTTTAGTTATTTGTGCTAACACCTCTACTTCAACCCACTAAGAAAAATAATCCACAACAAGTATGAGGAATTTTTTCTATTGAGGTCCAATCAGGAAAGACTCGATAATATACATGCCCCAATGATCGAAGGGGATTGTCACTGTGGAAGTTTTCAATAATCCAGTCAAGTGGTGAGAAAGGTTTTGATATTTTTGACAAAGAATACAGGCTGCAATGAATCAAGTGGTGTCGGCTTGTATTGATGGGCAAAAATATCCAGCTAATAACATTTTTCAAGCGAGTGCCCTTCCTACTACATGATTTTCATAGATGCCCTTGTAAACTTCCCTTATCACATATTCAGCGTCTTCAAGATCAAGGCACTAAAGGAGAGGACTTGAGAAAGATCTCTGATACAACATGTCCGCTACTAGAGTAAAATGAGAAAATTTTCTTTTGACCAACCGGGCCTATTCAAGGTAACCAGGTAGGACTCCTTGCTTAAGGTAGGTGATGATAGGTGTTCTCCAATCAGCATGTTCATTTTGGCTCAAGTTTTGTTAAATATGGGAAACTAATAGAGTTTGAGACATGCATTCATCTGTTTTCCACACTGTCAAGGTACTTGCTAATTTAGCTAACTCATTTGCCTTTTGGTTATCTGCTCGATGGATCTTTTGCAAGGTAACTTCTTGGAAGTTACCTTTTAATTTCTCAAAAATGTCCGCATATTTTTATAATTAATTATTTTTAATTTTAAAACTTTCCTCTAGTTGTTGAGTTACAAATTGAGAATCTGAATATATAACTACTTGGAAAGTCTTGACCTGTTTAGTCGCCTGGTCTTGTGAGTAAAGCCTCATACTCAACTTCATTGTTAGATGCCTGGAAATCCAATTCAACGAAAAATTGGAGCACCTCTTCTTTAGGAGAGATTAATAAGATATCGACTCCATTCTCTCTTACTTGGTAAAGGAGCCATCTACAAAAAATTTTCAAACTTCTTCTGTTCCCTAGTCAAGAATTTCTGTCAGAAAATCTGCCAAGGCTCATGCTTTAGTAGTTGTTCATAGATGATATTGAATATCGTATTCACTTAATTCAATAGTCCACTTGATTAACTTACCTAACGCCTCAAGTTTAGTTAATATCTAGCCAAATTACTATTAGTAAGAATTGTAATCAGGTGAGCAAGGAAATAAGGTCTTAACCATCAGGCTGTGAGAATCGGTCCAAAAGTTAATTTCTCAATATTACTGTCTTCTCTTGGCATCCTTCAATAAATATCCTCTGAAATAGATAGGAAGTTGTATCTCATCTTCTTCGAAAAGTAAGACCACTACTACGACTCCCTCTGATGTCACTAAATATATCCATAACCTTTCTCCTGTCACTGATTTGGAGAGCAAAGATAATCTAGATAAATATTCTTTTAATTCAGCAAAAACTTCATCACACTTGGAGTCTCATTTGAACTTGGAGGCTTTCCTTAATATCTTTAAAAGGGTAAACTTTGATCAGCTGACTGAGAGATGAACCGAGAGAGTGTTGTAATATGTCCAACTAATCGCTGTGCTTCTTTGAGGTTTCGGGATAGCGACATATTCTGAAGGGATTATACTTTCTCAGGGTTTGTCTTGACTTCTCGCTCAGTCATGATGTACCCAAGAAATTTTCCATTCGTGACCTCAAATATGCACTTACTAGGATTAAGCTTTAGCCCATGTTGCTAGAGAGTACAACATGTTTTCTCAATGTTTAATATCAATGTGTTTGATTGAACTAACTTAATCAAGATATCATCAACATACACCTCGATATTCCTCCTGATTTTATGTTTGAAGACCCGATCTGCCATTAATAAGTTGCCCCTGTATTTTTTTATCCGAAAAGCATAACCACATAACAAAAGATTCCCTTTAAAGTAACAAAACTAACATTTTCTTAATCTTATGAGACAAAGAATCTAATGATGACCTTGATAAACATTCGGCATATATATAAGCTCACATCCAGAGGTAGAATCTACCAATTGATCGATACGGGATAGAGGATAACAATGTTTCGGGCAAGCCTTGTAAAGATCACAAAAATTGACATAGATTCTCCACTTGCCTCCCGATTTAGGTACTAGCACCACATTAGTGAGTCAGGTAGGAAATTGAACTTCCCATATGTGTCCTGCTTCCATTAATCTAGTGATCTCCACTTGAATTATTTGATCTTGTTTTGAAGAGAAGTTGTATTTTTTCTACCGGATAGATTTAACTTCAAGGAGCGGGTTGAGTCGGTGGACCATTAAAGTTGGTGAAACTCCTTTAACATCTTTTGAAGACCAAGCAAAGAGGTCATCGTTATACAAAAGGCACATGATCAACTCTAGCTTCGACTCTGAGGGAAGGTGGGTGGCTACTCGAGTAACTTCGTCTAGTAGGTTGGGGTGCATTTGTACACTTTCATCATTCTCTTCTATCACAAATATTGGCATCTTCTAGATGGTTTGAACAACACTAACTTGAGTTTGGTGACTTTTACGCGAATTGCTTCAGATTATGTCAACATAGTATTTTCTAGCCATCAATTGGTTGTCTTTCACCTCCCTGACTTAGTTTCCTACCAAGAATTTGATCTTCTGATGAAAAGTAGATACTATGGCTTGGAATGTACTCAATGTTGGCTTGCCCAATATGACATTATAGGCCAAGATGGTATTTACTATGATAAAAAAAAATTGTCGAGCCCTCATTAACGGCTCCTCCCCTAGAGAATGGGAGAGATTAATTGGCCCAGTGGCTTATACCTCTTGCCCTGTGAAACTATATAGGGGAGTGTGTATAGGATGAAGTTCTTATCCATCTAGTTGCTTCTAATCAAAAGCATATTGAAAGATGATATTGGCAGAACTGCCAGTGTCAATGAATACTCTCTTTACTTGATAATTTGCAATGAAAACCTCAATTACTAAAGTATCATCGTGAGTAGCCTCAACTTCCACCAGATCATCGGATCCAAAACTTATGGAAGGACCCTAGCTTCTCCCCTGACTAGTACTAATAGCATAATATTCTAGTCTTCTACCTTGAACTTTTCGAGCTCGAGTGGAATCTCCATCCATGAGTCCACTAGAAATTATGTTTACGGTGTGTCAAGCACTAACTTTCCATGAGCTAGTATCTTTTTCTTTGATATTTAGTTGGGATCAAGAGGATTTTTAAGGTTCCTTTGAAGGGAAATGAGACCATCGATTCATGGATTGTTTCTTTTTGTGATGATGACCGAACTTATATGGTTTAGGAGATTTTCTTTTGCTTGGCTCACTCCGTTTGGCACTCCGCTGCTCAGCTATTTGTTTTAACTTCCTGGCATATTGTTGATAATCTCGTATGGAGTGAGTACTTGATTGATGATAAGCATAATACTAAGTTACCTCGGGGGGTTGTTGTTCAGATTTGAGAGGAGTTTGGACCATCTCTACATTTTGCACCACCTTCTCCCCTTTCCAACTAAATTCTCAACTTTGCAAGGGCGGGGGAGGAGCTTTCAATTCTTGATGAGTGGTGACAGGAATTGGAGTTGAAGTTGATATCTCCTTTTTCTTTCCCGACAAGGCTTCCTCTACTTAAATATACCTAAGCGCTACTTGTAACCCTTTGAAGCTACTTGGAGGTTTTTTCACCAAGGATCTGAAAAAATGCGCGTCAATCAAACCTTACGAAAAAAATGCTAACCTATACCTCTGGGGTAACCAAAGAGATATCCATGACTACTCGATTAAACCGCTGTAAGTATTCCTTCAAGGGTTCCTTGAATCTCTGTCATAGGGCGAACAAATCATGAGGTTTCTTTTGGTATCTTCGACTGATTGCGAAATACTACATGAATAGACTTTAAATTTTTCGACACTTGACACCATCCAAGTATTAGTGTAACCAAGAAGCATTTTCAAACTTACATATGTGGTCCTCTGGTTCTGTAATACCATTATACTCCCCAATTTATGGTACTCGAAAGTGTTTTGGTAATTCATCCTATAGGATATCTTTTGAAAATGAAAGGCCTTGTGGAGTCTTTGAAATACCAAAATTAGGACCAGTTCCTTTGGGGGAAACTCTTGATGAGGAGTTTCGTCCAAAGATTCAGTAGAAAGTTCTCCAATCATGGACTTACCCATCGGTAGGGGAGAAATTGCCTGTGACATTCCTGTTAGCTATGTTACCTTTTGGTGTGTTGGCATCGCTTCAACTAACAGGGGGTGGTTCAGTGGAAGATTTGCCCGAGGGTTGTCCCTTCAACATTGCTTATACATTAGCAACCACAAATTTATTGAAGTCCTCTGTTACCATGGCTATAACCTTAGGTCTTTCAGCATCATCCATCTTCATGTTCCAATTCAGGTATTAACTCAATGTTCCCATAGACGGTACTAATTTGATCCTATCCATGAACGTCGACTGATGATTCACCAGTGAACTAGCTAGATGGCTAACTTAATCGCCAATAGTTGAATGGCAAGGAAGACAACGATATGATCTAAAACCTATGCAAAAGAAAAACAGCAACCAAAAAGAGGATTTGGGTGACGGCCAAGGAGTTCTCCGACGTAGCGACTCCGACGCTCAAGATAGAGAAGAAGATGAAGATTAGGGTTTTTATATGTAGAGTGACATAGGCATATGTATATGTGTACCTGGGAAGTTATGAAGGATTTTTTTTATAGAGAAACCACATACCTTTTCCTTATTTTCCTTTTACGTGGTTATTATTTAATTCCCTAAATAATGTAAGATTTAGTCAAGTCGTCGCCTTTTTTCTTAAAATGATCATATTAACAGGTTCTTTCCTTCCATTTTGATTGTTATGCTAGTTATTCATTAAATAGACAAAGATTTAGTCACACCATCATCTTTTTCCTAAAATAACAGGATTAACATACTTTCTTTCCATGTTGATATTTTGTCTCATATTACTGAGAAAAGAGGAAGTCTGAGAGGTTGGTGAGCCAGGAGTCCCAAGTGGGTCAGGAGTCAAGAGTCCTGAGAAGGTCAGGAGTCAAGAGTCCTGAGAAGGTCAGGAGTCTGGAGTCCCGAGTGGGTCAGGAACCAGGAATCCCTAGAAGGTTAGGAGTCGGGATTCCCGAGAGGGTTAGGAGCCAAGAGTCCCGAGATGGTTAGGAACCAGGAAGCCCGAGGGACTTTAGGGACAGGACACCCGAGGTTCTGGAGCCGGGAAGCCCAAGGGGCTTTGGAACTAGGAGTCGAACCTTGGACCTATCTTTGGAACCACTTTGGCAACTTCATTATCCTTCCATCTACATCGCATCCTACTAATCCTTACTCGGATTAGGATCAAATTGAGAAGATATGACTGAGAATCGAGATATATCATTTGGTTTAGCACCTTAGTGTTGGTGCAATCGCCTTTACTCTGTTTGAGCAATACATTTAATAGAGTTTAGTCAAATTGATCAAGTAGTTTGGTCAAGGTTGATCTTGGTGAGAGAATCCAAACAAGTCAAGATTAATTGGATACTTATAAATTAGTGATAAAGTCCACGCAGGTCAAAGTGTTATTGTAGGATCATTTGCACTTTAGAGACAAGATGAATCACGTGTAATTTAAAAATAAAATAAAATTTATCAAAAATTCAAGTGTGTGGAAGAATAAAAACCGAGTGAGACAAGACAAAGAATAACACATGATCAGTAATTTGGTTCGTAACCCGGTGACTACTACTGCAAGGCTCATGCCCCCTTTAGACGTTTTCGATGGACAATTCACTAAATTCCCTCCCAAAGAACCTTCGATCAAAGAGATCAAATACAAGGATGAAGAAAATGTAATACACTACACTTTCTTATGCAAATAAAATAATAATAACAATGAATTATTTTACTGACAATGGGAGCTCGACGCCAATATGGTTCTTATTGTAGAAGTTGGCTCAAGCATGAGTTCGACACAATACTATCTCAACACGGCAGTAAAAAGATGAAAGCACAGCAAAATCAAGTTGAAGCTTTATCAAAAATTAATGTCTTGAGTTGTGATCGAAGACTTTTTTTATAAGGCATTGGGGGCGCCTCGATTTATCTGGGGCACCTCAGTTCATCTGAGGCGCCTACATGCATGTTGATATAATCTGAAGACGGCTGCATTTATCCTCTTCAGGGCACTTCCAAAGGATCTAAGGTGCCTCGAAAGAATCTCAGATGCCTCCAATAGATCTAAGGCACCTCTCATGCGTCGAAGCTCATCCTTTACGCTTATCAACTTCGAGGTGCTTCTAGTAATTTGAGGCCCCCTCTACTGCTTCTTCTTTGGGGTGCCTCCAATTACCCGAGGCACCTTTGTTCACTTGAAGTGCCTCTGTTCACTCGAGACGCCTCCAACCAACTAAAGTGCCTAGAGTATTGTTCATTATAGCTTGACTTTTTTCTTCAAGCTCCTGCAAAAACATGTTAGTCCAATAACAAAAGTACCTACAAAAAGAGTTAGCACAAATGCATGAACAATTTATATATTTGTGAATTAGATCCTATATAACTAAGATCAAGATCTAGTATTGGTCTTAACTTAGATTTTCAAGTTGGATCAACGCCTAAGTTAACCTCACTGGATCTCTCTCCTTTAATTACTTACCTGACTTACCATTTGCATAATTATGTCTAATCTCCTGGCCCACTAGAACTTCTTGTCATATATCACATCTGGACTTCAGCAGATTGTCTAATCTTGCTGACCCAACTAGACTTTCTGCCAGATATCTGATCCTCTCTAATTTATCTAGGCTTCTTGTTAGTTATTTGGTCCTCCTAACTTAACTGGACTTCAGCATATATATCATTTTCTAGACTCGTCAAGCCTTTTAATCTGCACACTTAGTCCAAATATTAAAAAACACATGATCTAACTTTAATCTTTTATCATGCATCAAAACTTGAGTTTGATTATCAGTACTAATGTATCAACAATCTCCCTCTTACTATAAGAAAAAAGACTGAATGACAACGCTTTAAAAGCATTGTTTATGTGACTGAAAAAATATTATTAAAAGTATTATTGTTAAAAATCCATTCAAAGACAATATATAAAATATGTTGTTATTTTTTATAAAGACAACACTTTTACAATATATAAAAAATGTTATCTTTTTTAGCAAAGACAACTCATATGCAATGGAATAAAAGTGTGGTTTTTTAGCAAAGACAATATTTTTTTAATGGATAATATTAGTTTGCCTAGATATACATATTAGTTTCAACATATCTTGCTTCTTAAATTGAATTTTTTTGATAATATTATATGTTCTCGGAAATATATGAATACTCGTCTAAGATCAGAGCGTGTTCGGAGACCGAACCAAGGTTATTTGGTCTGGGCAACTAGGCATAGTTTCGAGTGATCGAATCTTGGCTTGGGCAACCGAAACAGGTCGAGTCAATCAGAAACTCCAAAATTGATCCAACCACATGTAAGACGATCTACGGATGAAGTTTGATCGAGCTCAAGGCGACCGAAAGTGTTCCAAGTGAACAGAAGTCGCGAAGTCAGCTTGATCCGGAGTTGAAGAGGATCAAACTTGTAAGTTGCTACAACTATATAATTATTATAATTATGGAATAATTACTGCCACAACTATATAATTGATATAAAATTATAATTACTAGTGATCGTG
The DNA here is from genome assembly GCF_018446385.1 of Zingiber officinale. Classification (NCBI taxonomy): domain Eukaryota; kingdom Viridiplantae; phylum Streptophyta; class Magnoliopsida; order Zingiberales; family Zingiberaceae; genus Zingiber; species Zingiber officinale. The sequence goes on along the minus strand of NC_056000.1, from coordinate 14,849,849 downwards.
TGTAATATAATCCATTGAAATCACATTAACCCTTTATAATAAAATTAACTTGACTTTTGAAAATCTGAATTATTTAGGTCTTTAAAAATCCGAATTATTTGGATTTTCGAGTGTCACCCTTACGTTTAGAATCAAGAATTAATTATTTGGGTAAGATTCGTCAGACCCATGTAATAGTGCAACAATGTTGTTTGGATTTTCGAGTGTCACCCTTACGTTTAGAATCAAGAATTAATTATTTGGGTAAGATTCGTCAGACCCATGTAATAGTGCAATAATGCAAGGGTGACGCTAGAGAATCCTAGCAACGGGCTTTCCTATGGAAAAAATTAATTTAATTTAATATTATATTTATCTTAGTAAATAAAACTAAGAAAAATATATTTTTAAACATTGTCGGCCTAAAATATTTATAGAAGCTTTTTTGATCTTAGTATTGTCAATTCTAAGATGTGGGACTAAAGAAAACTATATTTTTTTATATAAAACAACCAGAGAAAATTAATAATGAGAACAATTTATAATAATACGCCGCAGCTGAGTCTCGAATTTTAGATCACTAATTGTTTCGCTTGTGGAATTACTAATAAACCTTGAAATTATTTTTAGTGTGAATAGAAAAAAGGATAATAACGTAAATTCATTTTAGACTTCATCAGTAAAGGGGAGAGATTTTTAATAAAATAGTAAGATTATAACTGTGTAACTATGAGATCCTAATTATTATAATATTATTAGAAATAAATAAAAAAAATATCCTTTTAATTTTTTTACTAAAAGATTTTATGGTCGTGTTTCCATATAATATATAAAAAATAATATAGTAGGTTGATGAATCAAACGATGAGTTGACTCTACGGGCAGAGAACTAAATAAAAAGTTCCCGTTCGTTTAATTGTTTACACCCTCTTAGTGAAACTTTTTTTTTTTTAGTGTATCATTATTATTTGAAAATTATCGACTGGAATTGTTTTAATAATTATACTGCTTAAATTTTATTAATGTTTACAGGTTTTCAATTTTATCAATTCTCACTGATTTTTTTCGGTTTTTACTCTGGTTCCTATAAGGACTTGTTTTAGAATAAAATAGGATCAAATTTTATTACGGACTTCCGATTGAACAGGTCCAATTGATTGGTTTGATCCTATTTTTAAAACATTGAATATGAGAAACCGTCAAGAAACAAATTCACTGGTTTGGTTGGTGCGATTTCAGAAACAGTTTGAGCAAAACAACGTACTACACTTTAATGCAGCGGCAATTTATCAAATGATACATCTGTTTGAATTGATCAAAAGATATATTATTTTGATATTTATTAAAAAGAGCACTTGAAACAAGTGCACTTCTCGTTCTATCCTCCTGATAAATTTAATTTTTTCTATATTTTTTTTAATTATTTTTCTCTCTCTTTTTTCTTTCCTTTTCTCTATGCATGCAACTTTATGTTTATTTTTCTTTTTCTCTCTTCTCTTTCTTCTCTCTTTGTATGGATGAATACCATATAGAAAATATTATAACATTTAAATATATTTAGAGAGATCATATCAAGTTCGGGTTGGGCCTAATATGATTTCATATCAAGTCCAACGTTAAGAATTTTGACGATTCTTCCTTATTACATTTTAACACTTCCGAAAAGTCAAAATAAACAATGGATAACATATTTAAACTCCTTGCAATCCACATAAACTGAAATGGATATAATCGGTGCTCTCTAAGTCCATCACTGGAGTTTGATCAAAATTCTCTAAGTCCATTACTGGGGTTTGATCAAAATTCACTGATGGACCTAAAGAGTTCCGATTGTACCTATTTCAGTTCTTGTGAATTGCTGAGGTTACAAGAAATTTAAATATGTTATTCATTATTTATTTCAATTTCTCCAAATTTATTTAAATATTATAAAAAATCAATTAACCTTATAAGATGTTATTAATACATTATTCATATATGGAAAAACGGAAACAAGAGAAGAGAAGAGAAGAGAAAAAAAAAATTAAGTGGAAAATTACAATGCATAAGAGAGAGAAAATTGATTGAGAAAAAAAATATAAAAGGATATAACTGGAAGAGCACTTTAAAAAGTATTTGATAAATATCAAAATGATATATGTTTTTGATAAATTCAAAAAATTAAATGCACTATTTGTAAATTACTGTTAATATAGCGTTGCACGGTTGCACGGTGAGAAAAATGTTAAAGTAAGCAGATGCCAATTATGCGAATTGAGCTCGTAGTGAGAGAAACACATTCCATAGTGAGAGAAACATCGACAACGGGGACGTATTTAAAATTATAAAATTATGCATCTTGTTTAAAGATGCATTTTAAAAAAATTACCCCTTCCGAGAGTCACCATGATGCTACATTCAAAAACAGATAGTACTATATTTAAAGTCAATATTATCTCCTCAGGATCATATAATAGTTAGCAAATTAGATATTGTCATCATTTTGGGATTTGAAATTTGACATAGTCAAAATAAATATCTTCCTTATATATTAGTTATTATTTCAAATATTAATAACCGTCCATGATTTATCTCTTCCATATTAACTTTAAAATAAATTAACAAGACACTGAAACAAACGTATTCAATTTTGTCATCATATTCAAAACTCAATATTATGATGCTACATTTAAAAATTCAGTATCACTTTAGTATAGTATAAATCTTAAAATTAACATGACAATAATGTTTACTTTAAAAATTAGTATTGTTCTTTCAATATAATACCGTAATAATTGACAGAAAGGATAAAATAAAAAATAATAAATATGTTAATGGTCAAATTTGGATCAATCCACATCCATAGTTATTATATTCATCTTCATCATGATCAGATATTTAACTTTCATCTACATTTTTAGACGCATCAAGAATTGATGAATTGAATATTTATTCTCACCTCTAAATTCATTCAATTGAATAACCTCTATACTAATTTTTTTTTTCATTTCATGGAACTACCATCCTTAACAAAAACAAATTATAAAGGAAGAATATTTTTATTAAAAATAATAAAAAAAATAATTTGTAATTTATATTACTTTACCAACTTTTAATGTTATTTAACATCATCTTTGATACTGTTTAAATTTTAAAATCAATATTACTACATTAATATATTTTAAAAACCAATATTAATACTAATTTTCAAATATCAACACCATACTATATTGAATTTTAAAGAACAACACTGTCTATAAGATGTAACAGAGACAGTTGACGCATGACATCTCTGACGTAATGATCAGGAGTCGATTCTCAAGAACTAATGATTTAAAATTTACCCACCATGTATCTAACGCTTGTGTACTTACTTTCCTTCATATCTATGGGATCGTTAATCTAATGACTCTATATTCAAAGAAAGGGGACAAGTTAATATATGGATTGATGATGAAAACGTTAAAAAATGAATGGATTAATATATATATATATATATATATATATATATATATATATATATATATATATATATATATATATATATATATATATATATTATTTAATTAAATATTTTAGTAAAATATAGATACGAATAAAATCCGAATTACAAAATTTTCATACTCAGATTATTTAATCTGATTAAAAAAATTCATTCCATACCGTCGTCTTTATCGGGAAATTTTAACATATTCAAAGTAAAAAAAATATATAAATTTTATATAACATTTTATTATAAATATCCTCCAATAAAGTTATCAAATTTAATATATGTATCTAAATATTAATTTTATTTTCCTTAAAAAATTATATTTAATTATGAATTGTAAATAAATAATAATTGTTTAATTATATATTAATTAAACGATTTATCCCTTTGGATAATTATAATTATATGTGTAAAAAAATGAACAATTATTAATAATGCCTTTATCTATTTATAATTAAACAACGTTTACGAAATTATAGTTTTGGAGTAGTCCTTCGTCGTAATTAATCCCTTCCGGTTGTTGGCTAGTGGAAGGAACAGGAGTCTCCCCCGCCGGCACCGTCTTCCTCCTTTTAGTCGACTGACCAGGCGAAGCAGGCGCTGCCGCCTTCGTCCTCGGCGAATGATCAGCGTCGTCGTCGACGGCTTCGTCGTCCTGCACGTGAGCGCAGCCGATGAGGTGGGGGAAGTTGAGGAGGGCGCGGGAGCCGCGGATGCGGAAGGCGGCCCGGTCGTAGGCCCGCGCCGCCTCCTCGGCGGTGTGGAAGGTTCCCAGCCAGACGCGGGCGCCGGCGCAGGCGGGGTCTCTGATCTCCGCCGCGTACTTCCCCCACGGCCTCCGGCGCACCCCCCGGAAGTTCATCCCCCTCGGCTGCCGCAGCACCCGTTGCCGCGCTGGCAATTGCGGTGCAACTGCTTGCGCGGTGGCGATTTGATCGCCGTCGCGGTCGTCGTCGAGGAGGTAGCTACGAATTGTGTCGAGGAAAGTGAGGTGGTGGTGGTTGGTCGAATCCAATAGCATGTCGGTTTCCATCGATGGCATGGATCTAGTTTAAGAGAAATTAGCGAATTTAGTGCGTAGCATTGGTGGGGATGAGGACGCAATATAAAGTATATATAATGGATAAAATTACAAGCATGTTCATGCATCTAATTAAAAATATATAGAATATCGAGTCGGCTTCAGGTGCATCGAAGCTTCCTGATGCATGGATGACGCTGATGCGTGATCGGTTATTGGCCAAGCCGCCACGTACATGATTTGCACGTGTGGAAAATTTGCACGTATATATAGTCAAGGACCTTAAAACAACCAGCTACGGAAGAAAGTTCTTCGTACATGCTCAATATAATTTTATAAAAGATATAAGTTCAAATTATTTGTGAGTTAACCATTCTTTATCATTTATTTGTGTTTCGCGATAGTAAATTTTTGTGGAACCGAATTCGTTATTTTCAGAATTAATCGGATTGTAGACTACCAAAAAAAAATAATAACTATCTATTTAAGATGGAGATTGTAAAGCTTTTTTATTTAAAAGGATACCTTCATAGCCCATTTATAGATTTTTTTTAAAATAGTTACTATCACGTGCATACTGATGGTCACAAACATATATAGATGGCTCAAAATCTTCATATAATTCCTCCGCAATCATTATTTCTTAAATTAGTGGCTAATAATAGTCGAGTAGTTGATATTGATCATGTAGATTACTGTAATTAATTATCAGTCAGTCGGGATTAATGACTGGAACAATGATTTTTTTTAATATATATATATGATCACAATCTCCACATATATATACTCTTAACCTCATATGATCGTCTATCATCCTAATATGATTCATTACTAGCCTTTTCTATATTTCTTCCTGGACCTTTCATCTTCTTTCATTTTGTTTCTTCCTGTTATTCCTCTTGTCATGTATTTAAGGCCAAATGATAAACTTGTAATGTAAGTAGAGCTAAGCATTTAATGTACGTAGGCGGCGTCGGCTATCCCTGGCCAAGTAATTAAGATTTTGGATTCTTTATATGCCCGAGTGGTGTCTCGGATATCTTGATCGATGTCGCGGCTACCTCGATCAATACCTCGTATGCCCGAGCAGGGACCTAGTGCTTAAACAGTATTCTATATGATCGAACGATGACTCAATTGCTTGGCACGTTAAAATAGAGTAAGAGATCAATCGGATACACTCGTCTGATCAGCTCATTGTACTCGATCGGGAGACCTTCATCCATATTAACCTTAACTGTGGCGGCCACCTCATCCTTAATAGCGCTTTCTTTACGTCACATGACATCCTCTACGACCCCGCATCAATGAACATGAAAGAAAACGCCTTCATGCCGATATCAACCCAAAAAAAATAAAAATAAAACAACAAGATGACTTTCAAAAACTAACAATCATGGCATTTTTCGACCGGGAAGGAAAGGTGCGTTTTTTTATGAGAGACAAAACATTCAACGGACAATTAATGACACTCGACGAGATGTTAGACCGGTTCATTTCATAGATCGATTGGAGAAGGTATAGAGAAAAGCGCTAATTCAAGAGGTTAGTGGGACCAAGTAAAAGATTGGTGGAGGGCAGTTGATCTCACGTGCTTCCTAGAAAAGGACGCATCTAAGAAGCTTCACTAGCCCACCTACACCATTAAAAAAAATCCAATCATCGCAATTCCAATTCCAATTCCAATTATTCCAAATCCAAAGTCTAGTCAATTCATCAAAATTAGGCTGCGCAATAACTAAAAATCTATTTCTTTTGGAATTGAGTGTAAATTTTTTATGGATAAATTAAAAAATACTTATAAAAATATATTTAAACTATCAGCGTTTTTAGGATTATCATTTGGAGAAAAATATATACAGTGCATCATAATTAAGATTTAACTCTCAGATATTTAGTTAATTATTTAAAGGGTCTATATATAGTATTATAGTATTGCTTGGGATAAAAAAAATGGTTTTATTATTTGTTAATTAACCGATTAAAAATTATTTCATTAATGCCGTAATTCAATAATATAATAGTAGACGAAGAAGAAAGATTCGCTAGTTCAAGAAATTTGATATTCAGGAAAGGCGGCTCCAATTACGATATATAATAAAAAAACACTATACTTATTTTTATTTAATTGATATTCTTATCAAAACAAACCACTGTTAATTTTGTCTCAAATACCATTCTGAACTTTGCTAACAGTAGTCACTAGTAACACTCTTGCTTCAGCGCTTCTGTAACTCGATGGAAGTTTGTCATCAAAAATTTTCAACTCATATATCTGATTAGAGAATCTGAAACTTTAACAGCAGAAAGAATGAAGCTTGTAGCCTTGTATTGTGCATCAGCAAAGGTAAATTTGCTCGAGAAACAGAACAGAAGGCAGTGCCTTTTGCAGCAATTAATATAAGAACAGGAGACGACTGCTCCTAATTAACACACTGTTTTAACATCGAGACAGCTTTTGATGGATATACAAGGTATTATGACCTATATATCAAACACTTCACACGTCATCAAACAAAGAGGCGGCAACAAACTGTATATGTGGACGATAGAGCAAATTTCTCACTGGGTTTTGTTAGCACTCAAGAAAATCAAAGACATAAATATACTCCTTTAAGATACTTCCTACACCTGTTCAGTTTTCCAGGCATGTAGTATCAACGAAAAACCAAGGCTTTGCAGGTGAGATTGTTTCAGAAGTTGTGATGTTGCAGACCAAGGAAAGAACTTTTCGGCCGAGAGGCATGTCTGGAACATGAAGACTGCATTGGCGTTCGGGGGACCGAAAAGCCAACTGTGAACATCCCAGAACACCTCGACGGGAAGGCCGTCGACTAGGATAGTTTGATTGCCGCGAAATTTCCACGCGAGTCGCTTGATCTGCATTACCCTTTTATTGTCGATGCATATCTCGAGGCATGGATCCTTGACGCCGACGGTGTCGCACTCTATTGAAACATCGTGAAAATTGCCGTTGTTGCAGAATTGAGCTTTCGTCGAATAGGAATTCCTGCCGTAGATGTGCTCTCTCTTGGCTATGAATGCTGCGCTTGACGGGCCAGGGACGGCGTTTGTCTTCTGACGGGCTTCGTGGGACAGATCGCCCAGCAGGAGGACTAGCTCATGGTCGACGACGACGGCGACGTAGTAACACTCTAGTGGCTCAGGCCCCGGTCCGAACTTGGCGGCGGAGAGATCCCAAAACAGGTTGATCTTGCCTTCCTCCACGTTCAAGCTCTTGAAGCCCTTTCTCTTGGAGAAAAGCCAAGGCTTGATCTCTAACTTGCAGGGCGACTCGCCGGCTAACTCATCGATTTCGATGCTGAGGCTTTGGCCCATCAGGTTCTTGCTCCATGTGACCGTGATCAGGGACGGACGGCCGAAGAGCTGCGCTTGGTAAAGACAAGTTACGAGGTTCTGGGCGGACTTGCTGTTGCCCCCCGACGACGATGAAGAGTCGGAGACCTGGATTCCGCTTTCGCCGAAGCAGGAAGGAAAATCCCTCATCCTGATGCCTCCGACCATCGATTCTTGCTTCGCAGTCACAGTCTCTTCATCTGATCAAGAAAAGAACTCAACGACTCAGCACAAACACTTCCCAAGGATAGTCCTTGTCATTAGATCATGTCAAACGACTGATAGTATTACATCAAAACACTCTCAATTGACGACCTCATGATTCTAAAATGAAGAAATAACCAAAATCTCAGTTTCAGAAATAGCTATAGTTTCGAGAAAGAGAAAAAGAGAGTACAAGTGGGAAGATCATTAATTATTCCACAAACACACTCAATGAACAAGCAAAAGAAGTTAAAATCATTTATCTAACTTCTTGCTTAAAGCAGACCGATACAGAACGGCCAGAGACTTCTCTGGCTCAAACGGTGAAGAACAAACAAATTATTACCTACGATTGGTTAAAGATGCTTCGAGATGAATAAACAACAACAACAAGAAGAGTTGGGACTTGCGAGTAGCTTACCTCAGACCATGGCCTGCTTTCTGTGAGTGCAGTGATTCGAGGACAGAACAGAGGTGTTGCTTCCTTCGGGAGGCAAAAGCCAAAAACCAAAGCTAATGGGAGAAGCAACTGAAGCAAGGTTGGATTGTGGAACCAAAAAAAAAAAACTGAATAGGAAAAAGGTAAAGGTGAGACTGTCAAAGGCAAAGGAGACAAAGAGGCAATCGTCACTATAGCAGCAAGCGCCTCCGCTCCCATCTCGTGCATCTGTAGTTATTACTCGCAGCAAATTGCAAGCTTTCCATTCCCCACTTGCTCCTGTTTCCCTCTCTCTCGCCTCTGGGAAACACTTTCACAGGCCACAGCCAGTGTTTTCACTTCGATCAGAAGGAACCGAGAAGAGGGAGGGAGGGAGGGAGGGGCCTTCTTTGCGAGTGAGAGCAACACGAGGCACATGAACGCATGAGCAGATCCCAACAAAAGCTTTATTGCCGTAGAATATCAACCGGCATCATGCCATTGCCTGTAACTTAACGACAATCAATGAAGCCCAAACGTTTGCTTTAATTGATCTTTTATGTTTCTTTTTCTTTTTTTAATTAAATATAAAGGAGGTGATGATGCATGAGCATGAAGTTGGAGTTATGAATGTGTGTTGTTTATCAGAGAAGATAAAGAAATGCAGACCTGAAACCTTATTGGAAATTGGAGATGTAAACAAAGAAAATTAGGGTGCGTTCATTTGTGTGTTTTTTATTTTTATTTTTTGAAAAATATGTATTTTTAAAAAATGATATTTGATTTGTATTTTTTTATGTATGTTTTTTTTTAAAATAGATAATTTTTTTTCTAAAAAAATTAAGAATGTCTAAAAGTCTATGAGAAAATGAAAATGAAAAATATTACCTTATAATTTTGGAAAGAAAAATGAGTATTTTTTATATGACTTTTTGACATTTTGTCTCCATTCATTTTTTTCCTTCTGAAAACTGATCTTTAGTTTCTTGCCAAGTAAACGAAGGATTTCAAAACTACAGATAAGCAAAAGCTTCGTTGCATTCAGTAGGCCCACAATAAGAAACGAGATGGAGATATCTTCATCTCGTTTATTCTCCATCTAAAAATTATTATATAAAAAGACTTTGATATATTGCTCATTTTATATTACATATCCGTGTATATTTAGTGTATTTATAAAAAGACTTTTTAAAGTTTATGGTTTAGGTTTTAGAATTTCGGATATAATATTTAAGAAATAGAAAAAAGATACACTAGATATGGATAGGATATGTAACAAGAGATGGACCGTGTATCTATATATATATATATATATATATATATATATATATATAAAATCTCACGATAACAAAAGGTAAATACGTTCGTCCCAGCACCTCCGTCAATTCATCCCAGGATCAACACGGATAAGGTAAATCACGAACGACGACTAATAGCTTTTGGAATAATACGTAAGATATATAAAATCTCACGAGTCTAGTTGAGGAGGTGATTGACATGGTAATAGGGGGTGGCCTCCCACGTGATCGTCTATTTAAGTATTTGAACTGACTCATTCTAATTTTAAAGATGAATAATCAGGCCTTACGTAAATTTATACTGGTGATCATCATTCAACATTTTAAACAATAAGACATTATCATCATGGTGTTACATCTTTCTATAGATGTTCATGACAATCATACAAATAAACACCATCTTAGCTTTATTTTATGTATCGTTATGTAACTTATCTACAAATAAAGTTCAATTATTTGTTTCGTTTGGTCCCAACCTCTACATGGGAGATGATGCTGTCAAATAAACATTTGCCATCCCTATGATATTATTTATTTATTGTTATCTTTTATTTTTATTTGAAATAATTGTAAGGTCTTGATCGAGTGGGTCAATCCATCAATAAATTTGAGGCAGTAGACATGAATTGGTCTCTTGATATAGATATTTAACATAAAATAAGTGGATAACAGTACCATTTGATTTGCACGGATAAAATTAGTGTTATATTAAATACTAACTTTAATTAATTTGGTGAGGTGGACACATTCCCATCCAATGCCATGATTGATAATTTAATTATTTGTATTATTTTGAAAATCTAATTAAGTCATATGGCACCATAGAATCATTTAATTATTGTCACACTTCATCTGATCAATTAAGTTGAACCATGTATTGACCATTTGAGTTTATTGTCCAATTTGTTTGGTTGGGTTCACTTAGTTTGGATTGATAGAACCAACTCAAATTTTACTTTAATTCGGTTTGGCGAAGTGAACATAGTAAATCGATCCATTTGAATTTGATTAGTTGGATAGACTAATTCAGTATATTGTAAGTCAATTATTGAATCGATTTGATTGAGTTAGTTGAGGAATAGCAATGTGATAAATCATTGAATCATTGTCTCCTAATCCATGATGCGAGACCATTGAGATTAACGACAAGTAAGATTATCAATCTTGTCTTCTAATTAATAATTGTTTTAAAGTTCTTGTCCAACAGGGTTAAGGTTATCATCTAACAGCTAATCAACTTGTCAATTTCATAATATGACATTTAAATTAATATTTCTACACAGTTTTATATATATATATATATATATATATATATATATATATATGACACGGCGAATAAGATAAGATCTCAAAAGTTGGATTCGACGTGTGTGTGTATATATATATATATATGATACGGCGGATAAGATAAGATCTCAAAAGTTGGATTCGACATAAAAAAAAGTTAGCTGATGTAGAGATCAAAGTCAATAAAAGGGTCGAGGTCGATTGGAATGGTTGGTTGGACCGCTAGTTTGATTGGATCCCGAGTCCCTCAAAGTCAGCGAAACCTCGGGTGGTATCAGTGCCAAGCTGAAATGAGTCAAGTGTAACTGTCGAGTGCTCTAGCCTATGGACTAAAGGTTCGATCGGACACGCTAGACACATCATTTGGTTGAACTGGATTCTATATTCAAGTGCAGTGGCCGAGTGCAAAATAAATCACCAACGTAAGGTCCAACAGGATATCTTGTCTGAGCGGATGCTGAATCTCCAACATAAACCCAAAGGAATTAGAGTCGGTCGAACCTACAAGGTTCAGCTCCTGACTTCATAGAGGCAGAGCTCCCAGTCTATATCTGGTCAGCCCCATGGCCGGTTAGACCTGTGGAGTTTAACTACCCATTTTGCAGAGGTTGAGCTCCCAGTCTACAGTTGGTCGACCCCATAGCCGGTTGGACCTACAAGGCTCAGCTCCCCATTTCTCCAATAAAAGGTTCCCAGACTACAATCGTTGACCCCAACGTTGGTCAGACCTATAAGACCCAACTCCCCACTTCTCCAATACAAGGTTCTCAGCATATAGTCGGCCAGACCAGTGTTGGTCGGATATACGGGGCTTAACTCTCCACTTCTCATTTAACAAAGCTCCTAGTATACATCCGGTCGGTCAGCGAACCAACCGGATTCTCTGTAGGAGATAACATTATTAGAGAATCACAATAACTCATTAGAGAATAACAACTACTCGTCAGAGAATATTCCATCATTATGACATATACATGTAAGGAAGCATTCTTCCGACTATGCAAAGGTTGTTGTATATCCTCCACCATCTAACATACTTTGCACCAGATATTCTCTATCGCCTCATTAATGTGGAGGTTATGAAAGACAGTATAAAAAGGGGTTCTCTCGGTTGGCCAGATACACTAAAGCATCCGTGCATACAAGGATCGATATTATTGTTCTATTATTTTACTATTAATCTTCTTCTCCATTTCGTTTGATTACTATTTTAACTTGAACGTTGTAGTATCTGCGACAAGGACTCTATTCCTGATTATCGCTCTAACATTTCGATTAACTTTGTTTGTGGTATGTAGATCCGTAACTTCTAGCTCCAAGTTCGTCCACATTATCATCAATATTATAGCCACCTAATCAGCGTCATCTCCCTGATTTCAGATCGGATTAGTTTAATTCACCTTTAATTATGAACGTTGTTAATTTTGATATTTTGATCAAACTGAAATTTTAGGCGAAACTGAAATGCATTCTTAAATTGTTTTCTCTTTTTCTATTTTTCAAAATTCTTATTGTTCCATTTTTTTTCATATTTTTATGAAGATCAAACATATTTTCCGTAAAATTTTATTATTTTCAGTAGTGTCTATCTTTTTAATAAAAAATAAAATCTATATAAATTAAATCATGTAGATTAAAAATGGGGTAAAAAAATAAACGTCAAGTTTGAGCAATCTCTGTTTTTTTTTAGAATTTGCAGTGGTTAATGGACGCAAAACAGGCATGATGACTCCACTATGAACTTAAGCCTTCCACTTCACGTTACATGATTCCACTTCCACTTCACTCAAATCAGATCGAACCTTTTTTTTCCCCTTCTTATAATTATTATTATTACATGCACCTCTACCACGAATCGAGGAAGAGGAGGCCACGAGTAAGAGAGTATCTCTTTGTTTCCCCTGCTAAATGGAGAAGGTGATCGTAATGGTGGTGGTGGTGGCAGCAGCTGCGGCAGTGGCCTTCGGCGTTGGGCGCTCGGAGGCGGCGGTTTACAAGGTGGGTGATGCGGTGGGATGGACCATTTTGGGGAGTCCAAACTACACGGCATGGACCGTATCGAAGGACATCCATTTGGGAGACACCATAAGCAAGTCATCCTAATCCTTTTGTTCTTCTTCTTCATTATTTCTGCATTTTAAAGGCTATTGAAAATCTGTGGTTTTCATTGTGTATAATGCGGTGTTGCCAATGCAGTGTTCGTGTACAACAAGAACTTCCACAACGTGGTGGAGGTGGGCAAGGAGGACTACAAAGCGTGCAACGCGGCGTCGCCTATTGCCACCTACACCACCGGCAACGACTCCATCACCCTCAAACGCCGCGGCCACCACTTCTTCATCTGCGGCCTCCCCGGCCACTGCGCCGCCGGCCAGAAGGTGGACATCAGGATCGCCAAGCTGCACTCGCCTTCCGCCGCCGCCCCCGCTAAGTCGACTGCGACGTCGTCCCCTGTTCCAGGCGCTGCCGACGCCGGAGGCTCGGTCTCAGGACCTGCCCCCGCGCCAGGCCCTCGACCCAGCGCTGCCGGCGAGGGACGTGATCTTTCGCCGGAGGTGCTGCTTTGCCTTTCTGCTATATCTGCGGGATTGATTATGATGTAGTCATGAAACAAAGCGAGCGAGCGATTTGAACAGAGGTGTGCTTTTAAACTTGATATTATTGTTTGCAAACTAGCGATTGTTTCTTAAATTGAAATTGGATAAATATTTAAAAAGTAAACGTTTTGAATTATATTTGCATTTAAATTTTTTAGATTTGGCGCCTGTGAAAATCATGTCAACAACCACAATCAAATCATCAAAAAAAAAAAAACATAAAGTATTGATTTTTTTTACCCAACAAATAATTATTTAATATATGATACGGCAATAAAAAGAGTCCAACATATATGAATTTAAGACGAAAACAGTAGCTAACGTAGAGATTAAAATTAAGGAGATTAAAAGTCAGAAATCATCGGATCAATAAAGTTGGATGAGCAGGTGATAACGTGTCGAGTAGGCTTGAAGGGTCTGATAGGCCCGAAGATTCATCTGAGTAGATCATTCATCCGGACAGGATAATTATATAGAGAGGACATCAGATGCTCTCAACTGTAACGATCCTATAAGGACTAATCCAACAGGATCACATGTTTGGTCGTGCGAGGAACTACCTACCAAGCCAAGCGACCATGGAGAGGAACAGCTGAGATTGATCGGACGGGGAATCCCGACCGAACTGCTCTCCGCTCGGCCAAACAGTAGAACCCCTTGCTTAGCTCATTGCATCATTCTGGGAGTTGGTGTCACTGATAGCAAGGTATGACCAACAAGCAAATCGTACGACAGAAGCTTCCATTATCATATCAGGGATTTGCATGCCCTGTTAAAGAGTAGTGTCAGAGACATTTTTCTGACATGTCTTTTCATAGAACAATTGGAAAAATATGCACGCGCCTTGAGGGGCGTGCATGTCTGCTACTGGAGCATTATATAAAAGTGGTTTATATACCGGTGGAGGTATGCGTTATTTGTGCTTGAGCTCTTGTTGTTGCTATAGTTTTTTGTCGTCTTTCTACTATTCTGGTGACTTACTTAAGCGTCAGAGGGTAAACGCCGGAGACCCCTTCCCTAGCCCGACACTGACGTTCTTGATTTTGTAGAGCGGAGCGGAGTCTTCACGAGGTCAACTGCTTATCCATATCCTCAGCCAATTGTCTTCACTGTTTTCGGACAAGATCATATTGACGTCGTCTATGGAAACTTAACTTATATCCGAGACGTGGAGATAGAGGACGCTGGACGACTTACAATCGTGATATTGACGTGCGACCAAGACGTGAAATTGGACATGTTGATATAAGTCCGGGCGACCAAGATGGTGGAGCAACAACAGCAGACGATGGCCGAGCGCCAAGCAAACGAACCAACGACGTTAGCAGCGGGACAACAAGCCAGATACATAGACCGAGCAAAAAATATATCCGCTCGAGGGTCAAACAAGAAGCCGACTGACACATATGGGGATGCACCAAATGCATCGATCCCCTTTCACCAAGCGTTGTTCCACACTCCTTCAGAAGAACAAGGCCGAGTGGATAGAGAGCAAGGATCTTCCTCGGACGATGCACCTATTTGGGACGGATGAAAGGGAAAGACACCAAGGATCGATGATTTCCCCGAACGGATCAACATGCAATTCTCTCAGGGAATCCTAGATGCCCTATTACTACGACATTACATTCCATTGACGATCAGGGAGTACAATGAGACAACTGACCCAAAAGACTATCTCATCAAGTTTGACAACACGGTCATGCTCCATCAGTACACTGATGGAGTGAAGTGTTGAGTCTTCCTCACCACCCTTTCTGGATCAACGCAGAGGTGGTTTAGACGCCTGCTGATCGGATCAATCCACAGCTTCAAGGACTTCCGAACGACGTTTTTGCATCATTTTACCAGCAGTCGTCATTACTAGAAGACGAACGTTAACTTGTTCACTGTGAAGCAAGGGCCCAAGGAGGCGTTGAGAGCATACATCAAGAGGTTCAACCAAGTGGCTATGGATATCCCATTGGTCATCCCAGAGATATTGGTAAGTGTCTTCTCACGGGGACTTACTGAAGGCGAATTTTTTCGCTCACTCATCTGGAAGCCGCCAAAAAACTTCAACCACCTGCTCAGGCGCGCCAGCGAATACATCAACGTGGAGGAGGCCCATGTTAGGACCAAAACTAGCTAGAGGGGGGGGGTGAATAGCTCTTCGCGTGCTCGTTGCTCGGCGTTGCTTGGCGTTGATTGTTTCTTCAAGAATATGCAGCGGAAAATACAGAAACAAATACACCCACGCTAACACTAGGATTTTACTTGGTATCCACCTCCAAAGGAGGTGACTAATCCAAGGATCCACACCACGCACGCACCCTCCACTATGAAACACTCCTTTTCGGTAACTACCGAGGGCGGAGAAGCCCTACAAGACTCTCGGTACAAGAAGAAGGAAAGAGAAACAAAATACAAGCACAAAACTTACAATGAATGCAGAAAACCCTAACCCTAGCTTCTCTTCTTGCCTTTGATCCGCCTCTTGACTCGGAGAGCTTCCAAGAACCTTCAAGAACTGGCGATCACGAGCTTTGAGAGTGCTGTGGAGGAGCTGGCGAAGATCTGAGATGAAACCGTGAAGAGATGCCGCAGCCATCACACCTGCAGCTATAAACGACGCTAACGGTCGGATCTCGATCGATTCGAATATTCCCAATCGATCGGGAGGCTTTGGATCGATCCACGGATCGATCCGAGCGCCTGCTCGAAAGCGCTGGATCGATCCACGGATCGATCCGGCGCTTATCGCGCGAAGCAGACGCCCCAATCGATCCATCGATCGATTGGGACCTCTGATCGATCCACGGATCGATCCGAGGCTCTGTCATTGGAAGTCCGGATCGATCCATCGATCGATCCAGAGCTGATCGATCCGACGATCCAGAACCTTGATTTTGTCCAAAACCAAGTCCCAAACCCCCTAAACTAACATCTGGTCAACCATGACCTGTTGGTTCATCGTGCCTAGCATCCGGTCACCCTTGACCTGCTAGGACACCCTCACCAAGTGTCCGATCAATCCCTTTGACCCACTTGGACTTTTCTTCGTGCTAAGTATCCGGTCAATCCCTTTGACCTACTTGGACTTTTCCTCCTCGTGCCAAGTATCCAGTCAATCCCTTTGACCTACTTGGACTTTCACTCACCAGGTGTCCGATCAACCTTGATCCACTTGGATTTCCTTGTGCCTGGCTTCACTCACCAGGACTTCCTTTCTGCCTAGCTTCACTCACTAGGACTTCCTTCTGCCTAGCTTCACTCACTAGGTCTTTCACCTGGCTTCACTCACCAGGATTTCCTTCTGCCTAGCTTCACTCACTAGGACTTCCTTCTGCCTGGCTTCACTCACCAGGATTTTCCATCTGCCTAGCTTCACTCACTAGGACTTCCTTCTGCTTGGCTTCACTCACCAGGACTTTTCTTCTGCCTGGCTTCACTTACCAGGACTTTCCTTTTGCCTGGCTTCACTCACCAGGACTTTCATACTGCCTAGCTTCACTCACTAGGTCTTTCATTTTGCCTAACATCCCAGTTAGGACTTCCCAGTCAAGTATCCGGTCAACCTTGACCTACTTGACTCTTCTTCAATCAATATCTTATTGTCAAACATCTAAACCCAAACCAAGACTCAGCTTGTTTACCCAGGTCAACCTTGACCTGAGGGATATTGCACCAACAGCCCAAACGACACGAAGGAAGTGTCCGCTGAACATACTGCCGCCCCTGACAACGGTCAGCCAGCAGCCATGAACCACCAAAGGACCCCCAGAGTGGGAGCAACACAGCCACACCAGGAGCCCCGAGCCCATGCTGCGCAGTAGGTGGAAGCAGAGCAGTCGAAGGCTACGAAAGGCAGGTCGTGGACACCGTTGTTCTTCTCCTACCATCGCTCGGCAACACACAATACCCGGGACTACTACGACTTGAGGCCAATTTCAAGCCAACCAACTCCTCTAAGATATTTGCGTCATTCATCCTCTCCCGATCGGCATCATCAACGCTTATCAGATAGGCGACGTGAAGAAGAAAGACCGGCGGCTGAGTAGTGAACGCCAGCCTCAACGAAGAGATAATGCAAGCCCTACCTGGGCTTCGGTTGAGCGAGCTCGACCTTCAGCTCAGGAGGAGGAAAATTGAAGCGATGCAGCAAGGGCGAAATTGGAATGATCGTTGGAGGGCCGACCGATGGTGACTTCAACAGAGCGAGAAAGTCGAACGTCCGACGATTGGAGATACATGTTGTGTGATGCAGCAAGAAGAAGGTTGAGGGACCAGAGATTAGTTTTGACTTTTGAGGCCAAGAGGGAGTGGAGATCCCTCATGACGACGTATTGATCATTCGAGCGGTAATAGCTAATTACACAATTCATTGAACTTTTGTAGATACAGCTAGTTCGGTGAATATCATCTTCAAGAAGGAATTCGACCAGCTACAAATCGATCGGAGTGACTTACAACCCATGACAACCCTGCTGTATGGGTTCACGGGCAATGAGGTATTGCCGATCGGCCAGGCTCGACTGACCATATCACTCAGAGAGGAACCTCTCAAGAGGATAACACCCACAAACTTCATCGTGGTGGATGCATCGCCCGCCTACAATGTAATATTGGGTCGACTGGCCCTGAACAAGTTCTGAGCCGTAGTGTCCACCTTTTGCCAAAAGATCAAGTTCTCGGTGGACAATTCGGTGGGTAAAGTTAAAGGCGACCAACTGACCGCTCGGTGGTGTTACGTCGAGATGGTTAAATGCGAGGCGAGGGATGCTCGGAAAACTCAGCATTTGGAGGTGAACATAATCATGGAGCAACCTCCTACGCTGGTCTATGATAAAAAAGAGGAGATTCAGATTCATCCCAACTGATCGAAAGTCACAACATTTGTCGTCACTGACCTGGCAGATGAGAGAAAGGCAGAGTTGGTCACCTACCTTAGGCAAAACCACGATATATTTGCTTGGTCAACTCACGAAATCTCGGGCATCTTGCCGAGTCCAACTAGTGAAACAGAGGAAGAGGGATTTCAACTCGAAGCAGAATAAGATTATCCGAGCAGAAATAGAAAAATTACTGGAGGTCGATTACATCCACAAGGTTCAATTTCTGAACTGGCTGGCTAACGTTGTGCTGGTCTCTAAGACGGGCAACAAGTGGCGGGTCTGCATCGACTTCTATGACTTTAACAAGGCTTACCCCAAGGATTTCTATCCCCTGATATGTATTGATCAAATAGCGGACTCTACAACAGACTGCCAGCTGATCTGTATGCTTGATGCGTACCAAGGCTATCATCAAGTGTCACTCGCCAAGGAAGATCAAGAGAAAGTTAGCTTCATTACGACCGACGAGGCCTATTGCTATAACGTCATACCATTCGGGCTGAAGAATGCTAGCGCCGCTTTCCAAAGATTGATAAACAAGGTGTTCCAAAGGTAGATCGACCGGAATATGAAGGTATATGTCGACAACATATTAATAAAATCACTCCGAGTCACTGACCTTTGCATATATATTGAAGAAACCTGCAAAATCCTGAGGATGTACGGAATCATGCTAAACCCAAGCAAGTGTATGTTCGGGGCAAAGAGTGACTGCTATCTCAGATATATCATGACTGAGCCAGGAATCGAGGTAAATTCGAGCAAATTGAAGGCATTGCAAGACATGCCCCTCCTTGCAACTTAAAGGAGGCCTAACGGCTGATTGGACGGATCACCGCGTTGTCAAGATTCATTTCCAAATCATCCGATAGGCTTCACCCGTTCTTTAAGATCCTGTATCACGTGATAAAATTCCAGTGGGACACGAAATGCGACAAGGCATTGGAAGAACTTAAGAAATACCTTACCTCCCTACTTGTATTGGCAAAGCCCATCCCCAGTGAGCCGCTCTAGATATATTTGTCATCCACAGAGCATGAGATTGGCTCGGCGTTGGTGCGACAGAATGACTCTGAATAATAGCCAATGTATTTCTTAACTCATATATTGAAAGATGCAGAGTCTCGCTATACCTATCTCAAAAAGTTGGTGTTCGAGCTAGTACTCACCGCTCGAAGGTTTCGTCTATACTTCCTCTCACATCCCATCACGGTGCTGACTAATAGCGCGTTGGGAAGAGTTCTCCTTAACCCAGAGGCATCCAAATGACTCATCAAATAAACCACTGAGTTAAGTGAGTTTGACATATATTATCAACCCCGAACGACAATCAAGGCCCAAGCCTTGGCTAATTTTGTCACCAAGGTACAGAACGTTGAGGCGGATGTGATTTGGAAGATATATGTCAACGACTTATCCACTCAGCAAGGCAGTGGAATAGGGGTCCTATTAATATCACCGCGTGAGGATAGGATGGAGTTGTCCATGCGGCTAGATTATTGGGCCACAAATAATGAGGGAGAATATAAGGCCTTGATAGTTGGCCTATAAGTAGCCCGGCATGTGGGAGCCACGAAAGTCCTCATCCATTCAGATTCTTAGCTGGTAGCTCAGCAACTGTTGGGAACGTTCGAGATAAGTAATGCCCGACTCAAGTTGTATGCCGAAGCTTTCGAGAAATTGAAGATAAGTTTATAAGAAGTAATTATATAGAAGATCCCCCGGTCAGACAACTAGTATGCTGACGAGTTGGCCA
The DNA here is from genome assembly GCF_018446385.1 of Zingiber officinale. Lineage (NCBI taxonomy): Eukaryota > Viridiplantae > Streptophyta > Magnoliopsida > Zingiberales > Zingiberaceae > Zingiber > Zingiber officinale. The sequence continues at coordinate 14,829,589 of NC_056000.1, read as the reverse complement.
AGTTAGCAAGTTTTTTTTATCTCTGATTATCATAGATAAGTCGGTCGAGCAAGTTTTACTGGTGACACATATTGACAGGACAGCTGGAATAAGCTTCTCAAGCGACTGGAGGATGCCACTGATAGAGTTCCTCCGATCGGGGGTTACATCGGGCGATAGGGAGGAAGCTAAGTTGTTAAAAAGGAGAGTCATCTGGTTCACACTAATTGGAGATTAATTATATAAAAAAGCTTTCTCGAGACTGCTAATTAAGTACATCAGATCGAATGACATTGAGTACATCTTGTAAAAAATTCACCAAGGTTCCTATGGTAGTCATCTAGGCGTAAGGGTGTCAATTCGGGTGGATCGGGTCGGGTTGAGTTTTTTTTTAACCCAACCCAAACCCGACCTGAACCCGAGTTCAACCCAAAATCTCAAAACCTAAACCTGAACCTGACCAACTCGAATAACCCAAAAATCTAATTCAAAACAATTTTTTTTTTTTGGCTATTTTCCTTATAATTCTTTACTTTTATCTCAATACTCCATCATTATCATACAAACATAATATTAATATACATAAAAGCATCTTAATTTTAAAAATTAAATTAAATTTAACCAAAAAAAACTCACTAAATACTATATTTAGGTCAACCCGGGTTAACCTGAATTCGACCTAAAAATTTTAACTCTCCAATCCGAACCCGAAAATACTTAACCCGAACTTGATTTTTTTTCGAGTCGACTCGTGTTAAGTCATTGAGTTGGGTTCATTTTTGACACCCTTATCCGAGCGGCAGATCACTAGCTCACAAGATCTTGCTAGCCGGATATTTTTGGCCCACATTCAAGATGACGCTGCTCAGACGATGGTCATTTGCCCGTCCTATCAGAAATACCAGAACATCCTGCACCGATCTACCAAAAAGTTAAAAGCATCTACTGTCTGCTCGACCAGTGAGGCATGGACATCGTTAGACCATTTTTTTTATGACAATCGGGTAACCAAGATTTCTACTTGTGGCAGTATATTATTTCTCAAAATGGGTAAAGATCGAGCCGCTCTTCAAGATAACTAATATTTACCATTTTCATGTCACGTGGCACATCAAATTAATAAAAGTTAAGGACTCAATTAACTTTAGTAAATCTCGTGTAATATGGAGTCCCAAGTCGAATCTCACAAGGAAACTAATAGTAGAATGTTTGAAATTAGACTAGCATTATTCTCCTTTTGAGGTTTTCTTCTGATAAAATGGGAATGATCAGTTTTGCTTCACATCCTAGATTGCGAATTAAAATGCAACTAATAAATCTGATCTTGAGCAGTAATCAAATCCTAACTAAGGAAAAATAACATAATCTATGACTAAGAAGCTAAAAGGGATATATCAGAAGTGAGATTTCAGAAATGGCATGTGCAGCAATTTGATACTAAACTGGAATTGCAGAAATTAAAACTTAGACTGTAACAATAAAAGAGAAAATGGAATTGAATTGCACAAAAACAATCTAAAGTAACAAAATCAGAACTACACAATTCATATTTAGAAAACAAGAAGGTTAATAGCAAAATCTAAAGGAAACAAAAACGCAGAAACTATAAACTGCAAAACTAAACTCTAAGTCATCTCCAATCAAAACTACTCCTCTAACAAGTCTTCCCTTGCTACAACACAAGCTAATTGAATGAAAACTTCAACTCAATTCAATCTCTTCCAGCACCAAGGAAAACTTTCCTGGAAAAGCCGGTGAAGATTGGAACTGCACAGCTCGAAATTTCGCAGATCTTGAATCCGATTTCTCTGGATCGATACTCTCTGATAGAGAGCAAGCCACTATCACCGAAGAATTCCCCCGATGATGGCTGAAACAGAGGACATACAAACAGATCTGAGCTCCGGAGAGATGTTCGCCGGCGCGTGCAAAAGATCCGAGCCTAGAAGCAAAAGAATGGAAGCTTCAAAGCCAATTAGACTCGAAGAGAAGTAGATATGAAGGAGGATGGGGCCGAAATCCTGAAGAAAGACGCCGGGACGCGGAGCTGAGCGCGGAGGAATCAACGAAGCAGAAAGGCACTGTAGCTTCTGTTTTAAATCAGATCTGGATCTGGAATGGACGGTGGAGATGATTTCGGGCTAAATCAACGGTGAAAAGTCATCCAAAATCTGATCCGAAGGTACTGATGTTGATCTAGGGTCTGGATCTACTCTCCCGTAGGTCGGATCTATCAGATCATCACTGGATGGCCCAGATCCGCCCAGTCTTAAATGAACGGTCCAAATTTATTCGGCTGGATCAATGGCTGGATGAACTCAGATCTGGATCAAAACTTCTGGATCTTCATAAATGGCTCAGATCTGCTCCCCATTAAGTTGGATCGGCCAGATCTTCAATGGATGGCTCAGATCTGCTCAATCTTGGATGAACGGCCCATAATGCTCCGAGGCTTGATCGACTTGATTTGCCTTTGATTTGAGCCCAAGTGTGGTCCAATCTGATCGGGTCCATACCCCTTTTGATGCCTACAAAATAAGAGTCAAATATTAGCACCAAATACCATGAAAACTAGCTAATTTATAATGAAGTCCAAAATCAAATGCAATATTGAGATATGATGCTAATGAGAGATTAAGCTATGAATAAACTAATAAAAACATGCATTATGATTCACAATAATATAGCCAAAATCATGGCTATCAAATCCCCCACACTTAATCTTGGACGTCCCGTTCAAGTCAAGAAAACTAAAAATCCTACTTAAATGACACCCCCTAAACAAATTTCTAAACATGATTAGAAATAAAAGAAAGTAAACTATCTAAGATTATCACATTCCAAAAATCTCAAGCATTCATGGACTTCAAACTTTACTCTTGGTTAACCACATAATAATTTCCATCCATCATGAATAAATTGGAATTGATTTCACACTAAAAACCTCACAAGATAGAATCTTTGTGGCCCTCATCCTATCTCACATGTAATCACAAAAATGGAGGGCACTCATGCTAAATGTGCTTCTTGCCCTACCATAAGCTTGCTTATCTTCTACTCTCCACCATGATCATAGATACAAATCATAATATGAAAGTTAATCATAGACAAGAAAATGAAAGAATATGAATTAAGTACACATCAAAACATTAATTGCAAGAAAAGATAAGAAAAGAAAGAATTAGCAACAAGGAAAGATAAGAAAGAATGAATGAATTTGAGTTCTAGTGGAAGACATGGATACAAAGAATGTTATCTAATGAATACCGGCCATTCTTCTCTACTTCCTTAACTTCCTTCCATTTGCAACTCAAATGATAGATAATCTCATTTCCAATTAATGCAGTAAATTAGTTCAGAAATTCAATGTCAATGTTAAATGTTTTAAAGAAATGGTATGATTTAAATACACCAAGCACTGCACAGCATTTGCAAATTTCAGTATTTCTTTCTTCGACATTCCTGTCTTATATCAAAATCACTGCCTTTTTCCTTGAATTACAGAGAACATGGAAATTAGCATACCATCCTCCTGTCATTATTTCTGTTCAGATTCCATTGTCATTACTACTTCCAAATCCTGATACACCTTTGATACAAAAACTTCCATTGTCATTATTTCTGTTCAGGTTCTGTCAACTTCAGAATTTTAACTCAACTGCAAAATGAACAGAATTAGATTTCAACTTCCAACTTCCAGTCTTTAGGCTTTGTCACTGTTCTGTATCAAACTTCCACTTTAAAACTCAGCTACACGATGGATATGCAAGATCTTCTTTAATCAACATCCTACAAATAACTAGCTTACAGATTTCCAGTAATTAAGTAGCCCTTAATTCCAGTTATCACAGTAACAGCAGGTTCTTTGATTTCCTACACATTTCCTGAATTTGTATCAATTCACCATCATTAAGCCTTCAAAAATTCCAAACTCTTTACATCTGGCCTCTTAAGATCCCTATCAAATCAGCCTCCAAAAATTTCCGGATTTAAGCAACTTAAACTTGCTACAACACAACCTATACAGAACCTGTACAGAAATCCGCAGATTCCTGCATTTACAATTTCAGAATTTTAAAGCTATTATAAGATCTCTTAACGACATATATCAATAGCACTTCACATTTCAAATAATATCTAGAATCACAATATGATCAACTGCCTTTAGAATTCATCAAATTCAAAAATTCTGTTCTGCTGCCCTGCCTAGATTCAACACTTCATATCTGAATTTATTCAAAAGATTTGCTGAATTATCTGTAATGAAGTATCAATTTCAATCCTCAACACTTAGACTTCTCGAACCTTTCCTTCATTATAGCTTGTAGCTATTCCTTGATTAACTGGAAAAGCCATCTTCAAGTGCTTCATGAATTGTATGGCAATTATCAATCAAATTCTGAATGTATCAAGTTCTGAATTTCATAGTTCCATCAGCTTAAATTCTAATTGATCCTTTGATTCAAGCCTTACAATTGAAGCTCTTTAGATTATCTCTTTGATTCTTTAATCAATAAAAGCTTGCATGCAAATGAATTCCGGATCAGAAATTTTCAGGCCTGATATGCAGATTTATTCAATGCATTACCATTCTTTTAAATAATTCCTGAATTTGAGACTCTTAAATTGTTGCACATCAATAATGCTACAATTCCTACTGTGCAAAAACAAAATCTCAATACAATTCTAGATTACTTCTTAAAGGATAAAACTCTAGTATTGATGCCATGAAGCACTGCAAATAAGAATTACTGCAGGTTTTCAACAACAGATCCATGTTTCTGCAAACTTTTCAGCTTGTTGTTGCAATGAATTATCAGATTCGAAGTATTAGATCCAGCTAAACACTTCAAAAATTTTCAGGCTTCAAAGTTGTACTTACTTGGCACGAACAAGGTAAACTATTGCACTTTCAGTTTCAGAAATTTACCAGTTTTACTTGTTCCTTATATCAGCCATTAGAATTCTATGCCATCAAAATAGACATTTATAGACATCATGAAGAAACTCAGCACAATCTTTTTTAAGACTATAGCACAACACCAAAATTTCAGGCCCAACAGTCTTCAAATAGTTTGAGTACATCACCTTAGTAACCATTTCCAGAATACAAGACTCTTTAAGCTCGCTTTATTCATGAATAAACTCAAGGACTGATTCTATTAGACATTGCAGAATTAAAAACTTGGATTTAAAACCTTGTTGTTTTAGAACAGAATTATCACTTGACACCCATTAAACTTCCTTTCACAGATGGTTCCAGATTAAATCTTCAAGAATTTTCCAGATTTCCAACTGTTGAAACTTGAATACCATTTGTTAATAATAAACAAAAGTTTAAACCAAACTCTTCTTCAATTGGATAACTACCCAAAAATCTTGATACAATGTATCACAACAGCTTGATACACTCTTGCTATCATGTGCCATAGCATTTCTTCATTTCTGTATTCTGCATTTCTTATGTTGCTGGAGAAAAAAAAATGTTTCTGATTACAAAATTCGGATCCAAATTCAAAGTGAAAAAATTTTCTGAACTTCTTGAAGCAACAATCCTATTGAAACAAACTAAACTCAAAGTTCATTCCATTCTTCCCCCACACTTCAACTTATCCATCGTGACCAAAAATTCATCACATAGCAAGCAATGTATCCACATCCAAAAGATTACAATTAAGAAGATATAAATTGATTTGATGATTATCAAGAAGAAAAACAAGAATTTGTGTGAAAGAAAGAAAGAAACAAATAGATTTACCTTCATAAACATGATTTAATCCATTGGATTGTGGTTTTGAAAGAATCAAAGCAAGTTCTAGAGGGCAATAACACAAGTGCATCACTCAATTAAGGCTTATCCTCACTAGGCATGAAAATGTATCAATCCAATTTACCAATCAAGTGTCCATCATTAAGTAGAAACCTTAAGAAAATTAAAAGTCCATTATTGACATTAAGCTCCAAAATAGATTTTCAAATCTAGCTCACATTCTCTACTTCTAACATGCTAAAGAAAACTTGTCAAGGGGGTACCATTTTTTAATTCCAAATTCAAACTTTATTCTATAAGGAAATTGTAAACAGTAAAGAATTTATTCCCTTATACTAAACTTATTATTTGAAAACAAAGAATTTATTAAGCAACTAAGCAAGCTAAAAGAAACGAACTAAAAACTAAATTGTGAGAGCAAAGACTTATTATTTGTGAAAACAAAAATAAAAGCTAAGTTGGAACGAACTCCCCTTTGATTTTGGTGAATTGCATCATTATTGTCCACCTTGTCCACTCTGCATCATTTCCTCCCCCGAAGGAATTTCTTAAGTTGGTTGTTATACACTTTGAAGGGTTGACCAGTAGACACCTCCTGCATCTCAATAACACCATTAGAAAAAATATTGCTAACACAAAAAGAGTTCAATGGGTTATTTAATTTCTTTGATTGTCTCACTGGCTCCACAACTTCCTCTGCAATGTCCTTTGAAATTTTCTGTGATTCAATATCTAGTTCTGATGAAGGTACAATAGTTGGTAGTGATTCTTGGGTGCTTGGCTCCATAGCACAAGTCCCTACACTATCTTCACTTACATCCAATTTAGGTGATTCTTGGGGTAATGCTTCCATGCAATCCCCTACACTTATAGATTCATCCACAGAAGTTTGACCACAATCAGATCTTACCTCAACTATTTCCCTGTTATCAATACAACCTCCAAAATGTTTAGATTCACAACCCAATTCATTAGAGTCTGAAACAATTTCATCATAATCCGCATCAATAAAATTCATAGTATCCAACCATTCGGATTTATAAACACTGAAAATAGAATGGTTCTTCTTTTGTTGCATCGTATCAAAAATGCTAAATTGAACAACTACATCAGCAATCTCCATAGATAAAGTTCAGCATGCACATCAATCTTAGTTCTGGCAGTCTTAAGGAACGGTCTTCCCAAAATGATTAGAGCTCTATTCATTAATACATCGCCTTCCATATCCAAAATGTAGAAATCAGCTGGAAAAATAAGGTCACTCACTTTAACCAAAACATTCTCAATCACTCCAGTTGAGTGAGCCTGACTACGGTTGGCTAACTGAATAACAACTCCCGTAGGTTGTAGAGGACCAATACCCAATGATAGAAAAACTGATTTCGGCATTACATTAATAGAAGCTCCTAAATCCAGCATAGCATCCTCAAATACATAATTTCCAATAGTACATGGCACGGTGAAAACTCCTGGATCATCACACTTTTGAGGAATAGGTCGAATAAGAGCAGAAACATTTTTTCCCATGCTAACTAATTCATTTCCCTTTAATTTCTTCTTATGCACACATACATCCTTGAGAAATTTTGCATATTTCGGAACTTGCTCTATCATGGTTAACAAGGGCACATTCACCTCCACTTTGCTGAACAAATTCACAAGTTCTTGAAATTCCCTAACTTTCTCTTCCTCAACATGTTTCTTTTGCTGAATTCTTCCTTGAGGGAAAGGAAATGGAGCAGAAATCTCAGTACCTTGCTGTTGTGATTCTTTCTCTACATTTTGAGCTGAAATTGGAGCTGATTGCGAGTCATTTTGTTCTGTTGAACCAAAATCTGTTGAAATCTGTTCTGCTGTATTTCTTCCACTGTTATGTACTGGTTGAGTGGATTCTGAATTCAAATTTCTTGGTGCAAGATCTGGTGAATGTGAGTCCGGAGCTGGTGCAACATAATCTGATCCAATTGGAATATTCTTCATGGGTTCAGTTATAGTTCTTCCACTTCGAAGAGTCAACGAACTCACATTCTTTGGGTTTGGCATTGTTTGAGAAGGTAGTTTGCTTGAACCTTGAGCTTGCATTTGATTTAAGTTTGTTGCTAGTTGGCTGATCTGTCTTTCAAGATTTTGCAAAGCTGAATCTGTCCTTTGTTGATGTTGCTGCTGCTGTAAAAATAATTGCTGCTGTTGCAAAATTTGTTGCATCAAATCATCCATCTTTTGTTGTGCATCTGAATTGGAAGAGTTATTAGAACTTCCTTGAGTCAAACTTAATCTTGAAGGTGCTGGAAGTGCATTCTGAATTACATTTTGCCCTTGCTGAACTCCCTGATTTTGGAATTGCCATTGCTGATTTTGATTTGGAAACTGCTGAAAAGGCTGAAATTGTTGCTGGAATTGACTTGCAGGTTGATAATATTGCTGGAAAGGCTGATTTTGCTGCTGGAATTGACTTGCAGGTTGCTGAAAATTCTGATTCGAAGGTAGTTGCTGATAAAATGAGTTGCTATACTTAAAATTGGGATGATCTCTCCAACCAGGATTATAAATAGAGGAATGGGGGTCATATTTTTGAGGAAACTGAGCTCTAGAAAATGCTGCTACTGACTCATCTTGATGAAGATTTGGACACAATTCTGAATTGTGGTCTTGGCTTGAACAAATGCCACAAACTCCCTTCGATTGATATGGAAACTGTGTACTTGGCAAAATGGAAGCTTGATTAGCATTATTCAGTGCCAATTGCTTTACCAAAGATGTTAACTCCAATAATGAGCTTCTTATCTCCTTTTGTTCATTGGAAACCATTTGAACCTCTCCAACCCCTCTTGTTGTCAAAGCTCTACTTCCAAATTGTTGTGAATTTTCTGCCATGTTTGAAATAAGCTCCCTAGCTTGTTCTGGAGTCTTGTTCACTAAAGCTCCTCCAGCTGCTGCATCTATCATACTTCTGTCCATAGGTAGTAAACCCTCATAGAAGTATTGGACTAGTAGCTGCTCACTGATTTGGTGTTGAGGACAACTTAAACATAATTTCTTGAATCGCTCCCAATAATCGTATAATGTCTCTCCCACCACTTGCTGAATCCCACAGATACTTTTCCTGATAATTGCAGTTCTTGAAGCTGGAAAGAATTTCTCCAAGAAAGCCTTCTTCATATCTATCCAAGAAGTGATGTATCCTGGTGGTAAATAATACAACCAATCTTTTGCTACTCCAGTCAATGAAAATGGAAAAGCCCTCAGCTTAATATCTTCTTCTGAAATTCCTTGTGGCTTCATGGTTGAGCAGACCACATGGAATTCATGCAAATGTCTATTTGGGTCTTCTCCAGATAATCCTTGATATTTTGGCAGCAAATGAATCAATCCAGATCTAAGCTCGAAGTCTCCTGCCAAATCTGGATATGTAATGCAAGAATATTTGAAAGCCTCATCAGGAGCTGCAAGCACCTTCATTGTTCTGCTATGATCAGCCATAGGGGTATCTGAAGATGATAAAGAACTTCCTGAGTCTTCTGAAATGTTCTCTTGAATTCCCAAAGCTCTGAAGGTCCTTTCAATTTCTGGATCAAAATCAAGTAGTTTACCACACGAGGACCTGGTCATATCACCAAAAATCAATAGTTAGAATAAAAATAGATAGACAATAAAATCAAGAAAGTGAAAACAAAGAAAAGATGAACTATACGCAATCTAAAAACAAGCAAACTCCACTAGTTTCCCCGGCAACGACGCCAAAATTTGATATTTACCATTTTCATGTCACGTGGCACATCAAGTTAATAAAAGTTAAGGACTCAATTAACTTTAGTAAATCTCGTGTAATATGGAGTCCCAAGTCGAATCTCACAAGGAAACTAATAGTAGAATGTTTGAAATTAGACTAGCATTATTCTCCTTTTGAGGTTTTCTTCTGATAAAATGGGAATGATCAGTTTTGCTTCACATCCTAGATTGCGAATTAAAATGCAACTAATAAATCTGATCTTGAGCAGTAATCAAATCCTAACTAAGGAAAAATAACATAATCTATGACTAAGAAGCTAAAAGGGATATATCAGAAGTGAGATTTCAGAAATGACATGTGCAGCAATTTGATACTAAACTGGAATTGCAGAAATTAAAACTTAGACTGTAACAATAAAAGAGAAAATGGAATTGAATTGCACAAAAACAATCTAAAGTAACAAAATCAGAACTACACAATTCATATTTAGAAAACAAGAAGGTTAATAGCAAAATCTAAAGGAAACAAAAACGCAGAAACTATAAACTGCAAAACTAAACTCTAAGTCATCTCCAATCAAAACTACTCCTCTAACAAGTCTTCCCTTGCTACAACACAAGCTAATTGAATGAAAACTTCAACTCAATTCAATCTCTTCCAGCACCAAGGAAAACTTTCCTGGAAAAGCCGGTGAAGATTGGAACTGCACAGCTCGAAATTTCGCAGATCTTGAATCCGATTTCTCTGGATCGATACTCTCTGATAGAGAGCAAGCCACTATCACCGAAGAATTCCCCCGATGATGGCTGAAACAGAGGACATACGAACAGATCTGAGCTCCGGAAAGATGTTCGCCGGCGCGTGCAAAAGATCCGAGCCTAGAAGCAAAAGAATGGAAGCTCCAAAGCCAATTAGGAAGAGAAGTAGATATGAAGGAGGATGGGGCCGAAATCCTGAAGAAAGACGCCGGGACGCGGAGCTGAGCGCGGAGGAATCAACGAAGCAGAAAGGCACTGTAGCTTCTGTTTTAAATCAGATCTGGATCTGGAATGGACGGTGGAGATGATTTCGGGCTAAATCAACGGTGAAAAGTCATCCAAAATCTGATCCGAAGGTACTGATGTTGATCTAGGGTCTGGATCTACTCTCCCGTAGGTCGGATCTATCAGATCATCACTGGATGGCCCAGATCCGCTCAATCTTAAATGAACGGTCCAAATTTATTCGGCTGGATCAATGGCTGGATGAACTCAGATCTGGATCAAAACTTTTGGATCTTCATAAATGGCTCAGATCTGCTCCCCATTAAGTTGGATCGGCCAGATCTTCAATGGATAGCTCAGATTTGCTCAATCTTGGATGAACGGCCCATAATGCTCCGAGGCTTGATCGACTTGATTTGCCTTTGATTTGAGCCCAAGTGTGGTCCAATCTGATCGGGTCCATACCCCTTTTGATGTCTACAAAATAAGAGTCAAATATTAGCACCAAATACCATGAAAACTAGCTAATTTGTAATGAAGTTCAAAATCAAATGCAATATTGAGATATGATGCTAATGAGAGATTAAGCTATGAATAAACTAATAAAAACATGCATTATGATTCACAATAATATAGCCAAAATCATGGCTATCAATAACCGAGCACATGGTTATCAAATTTATATGGTAAAACATTTTATGTCAGTTCAGCATCCCTCGCAAGCTCATCTCAGACAACGAAAGACAGTTCTCAGGACGGAAGCTCAGAGAGTGGTGTGATGACTATGACATCCATGCTTTCACTTTAGGTGCTTATCTATAAAGCAATGGTCAGTCTAAAGTCACCAATAGGGAAATCCTTGAAGGGCTCCTTGCTCGGCTCGACCATGTCAGAAGCAGCTGTGTCGATAAACTCCCAAGCATATTATGGGCTTATCGCATCACACTTAGAGAGGCGACCGACATAACCATGTTCTATTTGGTGTACGGGGGTGAGACAGTGGTGTCGATCGAAGTAGGAGTAAAGTCCGACCGGGTGTATCTCTATGATGATGGAAACGCCAATCGAAGACTCATAAAGCTTGACTTGGTGGATGAAGTGTGAGATAAGGTTGTCGTTTAGATCATGGCATACCGGCAACGCATGAAGCAGAGCTATAATCGGAGGGTAATCTCGAGATCATTCCAGGTCGGCGACTTGGTATAGAAGAGAGTGAAGTTGGTTGGTGACGTCACCAAGTTAGAATCCCTATGAGAAGGACCATATAAAGTCATTTAGAAGCTTCGCTCGAGAGCTTATTATTTACAAGATGAAAATGGGAGAAATCTCAAGCAGCCTTGGAACTCCACAGTCGAACAATGACTATAAACCCTGATTCAATAGTCAAGCAACGGTTATAAAACCTAGCGGGTGTTATCAAGACTTTCGAATAAAAATGCAAATGTCAAACACCCCTAACTTGATCGGGCGAATCATAAGTGGGCGGAGAGGAATCTTCACATGAAAGAGAGGGGGATACGTGACCTGATCGAGCTAAGCGCCCATTCTTATTTTATATAATGGAATGTTGCTTAACCTCAGCTCATGAGATTCAAATTATTGCACGTGGTAACTAAGTTAAATGGAACACACTGAATCGCCGAGCCGGGACACATGTATTAATACTTGATAGCCTTAAGGATGAAATGCTCTATGTAGTCGAACGAGAGGACATTGATTTACACTTGAAAGACTTCTAGGGTGAGACACTCTATGTGCAGGACGGAGGAACGTTGATTCATACTTGGAAATTGTTTACAAAAAACTAGAGGAAGTACAAAAAGATGACAAGAAACTTAAATATAAAATCTACTCCGGATTGGCAACAACTTCCTTAGGGAGCGAGGCCATGAGTTCATCTTTCCGAATGGAATCAACGGAGACATCAGCAGTCAGTGACCGCAATCCTTAAGCTGCTGGAAGATGTTGGTTATACCGAGATTGAAAAGTCATAGAATCCGATCAGAGAAGAGCAGGTTGAAGCCCTTTGAGTGGAGATATTTAACTCGGAAGTCCTCGAGCTGAGCGGGCTCATCCTCTTGAAACTTAACCATTTGGGCCTTCGACGCTTCCATCTCGGCCTTGAGAGACTTCAACTTGGCATCTTGATCGATAATTTTTTGTTGCTCCGTCGATCAGCTCGATTGTTCTTGTGCCAGAGTTGTCTCTATTTCCTTGACTTTTTTCTCCAAGGTTTGAACCTTCAGATTTTTCTTCTCCCGGTCCTCTATTGTGCGGAGTTTTCAAGTGTTCGTTGATTTGACCTTGGAGTCAAAAATCCTTGGTTTGCTTGTTGAGCCGCTGAAGCTGCTAAGCTTGCTCTTGGCTCTTTTTCTTCTCTACTGATAATGTCCGCTCGAAGCCCACTAGCTGTTCAGGTGATTTTTCTAAATCCTGCTTTAGTTGAGCGACCTCAGCAGTGAGCATTTTGACAGCAGCACGGGACGTGCTTGCTCCACCGGTCGAAGCTCGCAGCTGCTTATTATCGTGCTCAAGGAAGGCCAACCTCTGACACGTCATCAGACTCTCCACCTAGTACTACAAAAAGTATGAGTTAGAGCGGTGCAACAAAGACGAATAATAGCTAAGCAAATAAAATTTAATTCAATCAAGAATTAAAACCTTCCTAATTTGTTTCCGGAAATTTTAAAATAAAATTTCTCTAATAATTTTTATCCCTTCATGATTGGTTTATAAAAAGGAAATTTAATAAATTAAAATCTTTCTTTTAAATATGTGGATAAAAAGAAAGTTATCTCTAAAAATTAAAATCTCTTTTAATCTACAAATAAGGAAAGATATTAAATCTTTTCTTAATCTTTTGTAGAAACTTATAAAAGAGAATATTTAATTTTTAAACTCTCTTTTAAATCATGAACATGGTTAAAAAGGAAAGTTTTCTTAAAATTTAAAATCCACCTTTTAATCAACAAATAAGGAAAGATTTCAAATTTTAAACTCTCTTTTAAACATGTAGAAGATTTACAAAGAAGGAAAGTTTTTACCAAAATTTAAAACCATCATTTTAATCTACAAATAAGGAAAGAGATTAATCTCTTCTCTTAATCTTTTGTAGAAAGCTATAAAGGGAAATTTTTAATTTTTAAACTCTTTTTTAAAAACCTTGATATCCACATAAGAAATAATTTTAATAAAAATTCTTTTAATACTCTAGTGGCCGACCACCTAAGCTTGGGACCCAAGCTTTGGCCGGCCACCAACTTGGCTCATCCACTTGGTCTTGGCCGGCCCTAGCTTGGGTTCCAAGCTAGCTTGGCTGGCCCCATTGGATGGGTAAGAATGTGGGTATGTGGTGGGTATAAATCTCTATATACAAGAGGCTACGATAGGGACCGAGCGGAGGAATTGGTTTTGGTCTTCCGATGAAATTAAGCATCCCGTGTTCGCCCCGAACACACAACTTAATTTCATCAATAATAATTCATTCCACTAAAGAACTATTATTGAACTACCGCACCAATCTCAAATTACATTTTGGGCTCTTTCTTATTATGAGTGTGTTAGTCTCCCTGTGTTTAAGATAACAAATGTCCACTAATTAAGTAAGTTACTGACAACTCACTTAATTAATATCTAGCTCCAAGAGTAGTACCACTCAACTTCATCGTCATGTCGGACTAAGTCCACCTGCAGGGTTTAACATGACAATCCTTATGAGCTCCTCTTGGGGACATTATCAACCTAGATTACTAGGACACAGTTTCCTTCTATAATCAACAACACACACTATAAGTGATATCATTTCTCAACTTATCGGGCTTATTGATTTATCGAACTAAATCTCACCCATTGATAAATTAAAGAAATAAATATCAAATATATATGCTTGTTATTATATTATGATTAAGAGCACACACTTCCATAATAACTGAGGTCTTTGTTCCTTTATAAAGTCAGTATAAAAAGAAAAACGACCTCCAATGGTCCTACTCAATACACTCTAAGTGTACTAGTGTAATTATATAGTTAAGATAAACTAATACCTAATTACACTACGACCTTCCAATGGTTTGTTCCTTTCCATCTTGGTCGTGAGTTACTGTTTATAATTTATAAGGTACTGATAACATGATCCTCTGTGTGTGACACCACACACCATGTTATCTACAATATAAATTAATTGAACAACTACATTTATCATAAATGCAGACATTTGGCCAATGTGATTCTTATTTCTAGATAAATGTTTATACCAAAAGTTAGATTTTTAGTATACATCCTAGCATTTAGGTCATTATTCTTATTAGATAGTATTTTGATTATTTGAGTTATGTTTGGTATTATGTTTGTAGACACGATCTCTAGTGGAGCATAGTGACCTGCCGACACTTGAAGATTTTGCTGTATATAAAGTGAGTACATCTCTCTTTGACTCTTATATATTTGTCCTTGTGCATGGATAAATAAATAATGAAATTGTATATACTTGTATAATTATTTTCAAAAGAGAATTAAAATGATATTATAATTAGCAAAATGGGTTAAAATAATAAAATCGTAGAGGATAAATAATTGATATTATTTCTTGTTCATATGTGAGTTCATACTGAGATTAATACGGGAAGGGTTGTTTTAAAAATTAAATAAATATTCTGAATTACTCTTCTGTTGATACTTGTCTTTTTGATTTGCTTGACTTTTCATACTCTATGCCTTTTGATATTCTACCTGTTGATACTTGTAGCTTTTTATCTGTGAACCCTAAGATGATAAATTAACAGACTTGATACGAAAATGTTAACTTGATTGACCATTTGATATGAAAAGAGAATAATTATGATAATGGATAAAATGAAATCCTTAAAACGAAATAATAAAGATGGTAAATGAAAAATATTTAAAAGTAAAGACTATGAGCCTAGCTTTATACTAGAGCTTTATATTAGAGTATTGGACCGCCCACATGTTATTATGGTAGTGTGGCGACCACGGTCCAGATTACCTGACCGTACACCCGAGACATGGTGGTGTAATGTAGCCCTTGATTAGTGTTTATTATGTCTTTCACTGGTGAGAGTTGATAGCCTATATATCAAATGACGTATGCAACGGTATTATAGTTTGAGGAATCTTTTAGCCTATATATATGACCTTACACTCTGATGATATTGGCTCTAGTGTGGAACCCCCACATCAGCGGTTCCCCTAGAGCTAGTCCCACGGATATGGAGGGAGGTAAATGTTGGTGCAATATCCCTCAGGTCAAGGTTGACCTGGTTGACCAAGCTTGAGTCTTGGTTTGGGTTTCAATGTTTGACAATATAAGACTTCGATGATATGGACAAGTGCAAGTGCAGTTGTTCATATGGGGAGATTGTTGGGTGCAATTCCCCTCTGATCAGGGTCTGATCAGGTTGATTGAAGAAGAGTCAAGTAGGTCAAGGTTGACCAGATACCTGCCTGGGAAAGTCTTGACTGGGATGTTAGGCAAAAGGAAAATCCTAGTGAGTGAAGCTAGGTGAAAGTCCTGGTGAGTGAAGCCAGGCAGAGGAAAATCCTGGTAAGTGAAGCCAGGTGAAAATCCTAGTGAGTGAAGCTAGGTGAAAGTCCTAGTGAGTGAAGCTAGGCAAAATGAAAGTCCTGGTGAGTGAAGTCAGGCATAGGAGAAATCCAGATGGGTCAAGGTTGACCTGACATCTGGTGAAAGTCCAAGTAGGTCAAAGGATTGACTGGATACTTGGCATGGAGAAATCCAGATGGGTCAAGGTTGATCAGACATCTGGTGAAAGTCCAAGTAGGTCAAGGGAGTGACCGGATACTTGGCATGATGAAGAAAAGTCCAAGTGGGTCAAAGGGATTGACCAGACACTTGGTGAGGGAGTCCTAGCAGGTCAAGGGTGACCGGATGCTAGACATGATGAACCAACAGGTCATGGATTGACCGAATGTTGGTTTGGGGGCTTTGGGACTTGGTTTTGGGCAAAAACCAACAGCTAGATCGATCAGCCGATCGATTGGCTGGAGCCCAATCGATCGGCCGATCGATTGGGGTGTCCCCGCTAGAAGCCTTCGTCCCAATCGATCAGTGGATCGATTGGAAGGAAGCCGCGAGCGCACAAAACGCCTCTGGATCGATCAGCTGATCGATCCAGAGGTCCCAATCTATCAGTGGATCGATTGGAAAGGTACGTTTTGTCGCGATAAGCCCTGGATCGATCAGCCGATCGATCCAGGCAAATTCCCAGAGCACAAAGGCGCTCTGGATCGATCCACTGATCGATTCAAAGCCTCCCCAATCGATTGGGAGCATTCCAATCGATCGGGATCCGACCGTTGGCGTCGTATTTAGCTGCAGGCGCTCGATTCCTTCGGTAACTCTTACACCGATTCATCTCCGATCCTTACAGCATCTCCACAGCAACTCTTTGAGGTTCAGATCGCCAGTTCTTGAAGGATCTTGGAGAGACATCCAAGTCAAGAGGCGAGAACACAACAAGAAGAAAAGCTAAGGATAGGGTTTTTATTGTACATCTTGTAAGCTTTCGCTTATCTTGTATTTCCCTTTCTTCTTCTTGTATTGAGAGTGGTGTAGGGCTTCTCCGCCTTTGGTAGTTACCATAAAGGAGTGTTATTCATAGTGGAGGGTGCGTGAGTAGGTGTGGATCCTTGGACTAGTCACCTCTTGTGAGGTGGATACCAAGTAAACCATCCTTGTTAGCGTTGTACGAGTTTGTTTCTTGTATATTTTCGCTGTACATCTTTGAAGAAACAAGCAACGCCGACTACGAGCATGCGACGAGCTATTCACCTCCCCCCCCCCCCTCTAGCTACTTTTTGGTCCCAACAGTAAATGTAAGTACACAATTGAAAGCGTATGACCAGGACGTTAACCCCAGGTAATGACACCCCGAGGATCAAACCTTGGACCTCTCGACCACGAAACCATGCACCCCCAGCTGTGCTACGCCCTGGAGACTGATGATATTAGCTCTAGTGATTCACTTTTTAGTTGATTTATTAAATTTAAACCATTGATATACATGTTGATATTACATGATTATAGATGATGATAACTGAAGATGAGTATACATAAATATTTATGTATAAATGAAGAATTTTAAGAATAACTTTAAGTTGTAATAAAATATTATGATTTACTCTTCTTCTTTGACTTTTTAAACAAGATTAAATTTATGCACATCTTTGTTGATTACCTACTTAGCCATTTGGTTAACTTTCTACATTCCTTAGCCTCCAATTTTATAGGCACAGGGATCTTTTTATTATTATAGTTGGTCTCAACTTTACATTGAGTTGATTAGAAATCTCGATATGTTAATTCCTGGTTTGTTTTTAATTGCGTTTCGTTGTATTTATATTTTGTTTTATATGTTGTCTTACTTGTATAGTTTTGTAAATTGATAAATTTTCTGATTATTCTATTTAGATGGTTTTTAGAGTTTCTTATATTATACTATCACCGAGTGGGGTATCAAGAACTATACTCTCGGGACATGACAGCGGAGGTCACCGAAGACATTGCTCGTCCAGTCAGTCGGACTTACAGTCTCCTACGAATAGGTTTGAGGGAAGACTTGTGATGCAATGGTAAAGGGAGCTCACTAGGTATGAGTTAAAGGTAGAAATAATAGACGACGTGGAAGTCAAAGTTAAGGCGGTCAAAGTTCGAAAATCGTTGAGTCAACAAAATTGGCCAAGCGGGGTGGCAACAAGTCGAGCAGGCCTGAAGGGTCCGATTGGCTTGAAGACTCATCTGAGCAGATCACTCGTCCAGACGGGACAACTATACAGAGAGGACATTAGATGCTCGTAATTGTAACGACCCTATAAGGGCTTGTCTAATCGGATCGCATGTCCGGTCGCGCGAGGAACTACCTACTGAGCTGAGCGACCGTGGAGAGGAACAACTGAGATCGATCGGGCGGAGAATCCCGACCGAGCGACTCCCTGCTCGGTCAAACAGTGTGACCCCTTGCTTAATTCATTGTATTCTTCTGGGAGTTGGTGTCGCTGACAGCAGGACATGGTCAACGGGCAAATAGTATGACAGAAGATTCCATTGTCATGTCAAGGATTTGCACGTCCTGTTAAGGAATGGTGTTAGAGAATTTTCCTGACATGTCTTTTCATAGGACAGTTAGGAAAACGTGCACGTGCCTTGAGGGGCATGCATGTCTGCTACTGGAGCACTATATAAAAGGAGGATCCATACACCGACGGATATATGCACTATTTGTGTTTGAGCTCCTGTTGTTGCTATGGTTCTTTGCTGTCTTTCTACTATTCCGATGACTAATTTGAGCGTCGGAGAATCATCATCGGGATCCCTTCCTTGACCCGGTATTGACGTTCTTAATTTTACAAAATGGAGTCATCTTCAAGAAGTCAACTGCTGAGCCATATTTTCGACCAGCTATTTTTACTATTTTCAGACAGGATCAATATCCTTATCTTTTTCATGAAAATAAACACAATGTAAATGATAATTTCAGCTACTACACATTCAAAGACAGCTCGAATAACAAGTTTTTTTTTAAAAAAAAACAAAGGAAAACACTGTTCCAAAACAAAAAGACACAAGAGTCAAACCTATTCACATCGTGAACAAAAAAAAAAATAGCAGAAGGAAGGAATGGAGTCAATGCGCTAAAAAATAATGTATCAGTTCATTAAGCAACTGGCGGTGGTAGTGATGCATTATCCAACCCTATTAGAAGCACCTGAAGCCATGGCAAATTGATATGAGGATAAGGAGCAACAAAAGAATAATGATGCCAAAAACAGCCAACTTTATCTTCATATTCTCTATCCACATTTTTCTCCTCATCTTTGTTCCCTGTTGTCTGAAATCTTGTGCCTGAAATCCCCCACATATAAAATATCGAAATCAACAAAAAGGCAAAAGTAAAACGAGAAGATTTACTGAAAGAACCAGCACTGTCGAGGTAACCTTGCAATTGCCTCTACAGATATGTCAAACATATTTCCATTTCATACCTGAGAGCGAAGATTGTCAGTTTTATCGACAAGCAACTCAATTTTCTCCCCACGTTCAAGAACCTAAAATCAGAAAAAATATATATATATAGATATATAAACAAAACATCGACAACATTATTTTGGAATATAGCTCTGTTCAAATTGGTGTAGGATTTGTATGAACAATTAAAAGGAAATAAAGAAAAAAACACCTTCTCAATATTCTCCATCATTACTCCTTTTACTTCAGAAACCTGAGCTTTGACTTTGGCGATCTTGTCTATCTCCTCAGGGTGATCCACACAGTATCGCATATGCTCTTTTAGCTTGGACCTAACATTGTTGGCAAAAAAATTTAAAAAATCCATAATTGACTATCTCAACAAATAGCAGTAAAATGTTCAGAGGAGAAAAACTGTACTTATATTGTCCGTTAAGGCTATTGGCTGCAGCATTCGCAGCTTTTGCTGCATATTTTTTACCGAAGTCCTCCTTAACCCTCTCGAGAAAGGCAATGGGAGTTTGCCTGCCTGCCGATTCATTGGCGACAACGCAATATGCTGCAGTAATGATGTCTGACATCAGATCCACTAGCGAAACCATTATTCGAATATTACGGATTATACTATAGACAATTGTAAACTATGTATAAATAGAAATCTTCAAGCTTTGTCGACTAAACACAGTAATTATCATGCCAGCACTGATTAAGTTTAGCATGACTAGTTTGTCAAAGAATGGATTGTTATATGACCAGTCCAAAGTAGGGCGGTAAACAAGTCAAGTCGAGCCGAGCTTTGAGGTGTTCAAGCTTGTTTGATAAGATAATCGAGCCGGCCCGAGCTGAGCTTAAAATGAACCAAGATTTTGAAATGAGTGTTCAAGTTTGGCTTGATTTATTTTTTTTATGAGCTTGAGCTTGTTTGAAGCTTGACTTGAGGTTGCTTCATTTAGATGTTATCAAGCTCTCAATTCAAGCTTGACTTGAGCTTGGTTCGAGTTTGGCTTGAGCTTGGTTCGTTTAGATGTTATCAAGCTCTTAATTCAAGTTTGTTTGATTGTTTGATTGGTTATTAAAATTGATAATTTATTTATTTTATTATTTATTTAGCATATTGAAAAGAGTTTTATTAATAAATATGGTTCGTGAACATTGTTCACGAACGTTGTTCACGAACATTGTTCATGAACGTTGTTCACGAACGTTAACGAGCTGAATACATATGTGTTCAAGCTTGTTTGCTTAGCTTAATGAGCTATTCAAGCTTGTTTATTTAATTAATCTTATGTATAGTGAACGAACATAAATAAGCTTTTACCAAGCCGAACACCAAACTTGTTCACGAACGCTTGATTCATTTACAGTCCTAGTCCAAAGTACCTGCCAGTCCATTCAAACATAGGGAATTGCAGGGAATTGCTTTGGTAGTTAGAGCAAAACACCATGCCCACGATATTCCACAAGAGTTTTCTTAGGAAGGGAAGATCTTGAACATAAGGATGATTTATTAGCGGAATATATACAGGTTGAACCATTAGAAAAGTTTCGAAATGCACACTTGATTCCTCAAAGACCTATCTGTATCTGACATCAAATATTAATTTAGGGGTTTCAAGATAAACTTCAGAGTTAATGTCGCTTGTCTGGATTATCTGTCACATTATCTCACTGTTGAAATGCCAACATCAATGCCATGCGCTGGTTTTGTGAAATAGATAGTGGTTATTCTTTTCCTTCAGTATTTGTGGATTGATGCAGATAAGCTTAAGAAGAAACGCTCTATACACACAGGTCCTAGACAATACTGATAAATAATAGATATGTCGTTGATTCCCATAAAATGGAGTTATTTCTTCTCAAATCTAGGCATTCAACGACAAAACAATCTCCAGACAAAAACAATTGCATGCAGTTTCACGTTGCATCCATATCCATGACATCGTAAAGCGCGCGCGCATACACAAACACAATGAAGGGTGAAGAATGAGCATCGATCT
This sequence comes from Zingiber officinale, assembly GCF_018446385.1. Classification (NCBI taxonomy): domain Eukaryota; kingdom Viridiplantae; phylum Streptophyta; class Magnoliopsida; order Zingiberales; family Zingiberaceae; genus Zingiber; species Zingiber officinale. The sequence goes on along the minus strand of NC_056000.1, from coordinate 14,808,129 downwards.
CAAATGACGAGCGATATTCCATACCATACAATCGAAGGCCATCCGAGTTCGAAATCCATATCTTTAATTACGGAAATCGATTAAAGAAGTGGCACGATTAGAGACGTCTAGGGAAAATTAATCAAAAATAACCACAATGTATGATGATTGATGCATCCGAATTCAATCCAACGCCTGACCAAGGAACTCATCGAAGAACAACTAAAACAGGGATAGGGACTCACTGAAACCGTTCTCAACGAGGTAATTGAAGGTGTGGCCGTCGCAGTTGTAATTGAACCTGTTGTTGGAGGAAGGGAGCTTCTGGAGGCATTGGGCTGCGACGGTGGTGAAGTTTCCGGGGAAGGCGGTGTACTCAGCCAAAATGATGGTCCCTCGAGCGACGAAGCTGTAGATCAGCGTTTGCTGCCCCATCTTCCCTGTCGGGGAAGAGGTAACTCTAACCCAAGTGGCGCTGAAGGTCCAAAGGAGGAAGGAGGAGGATGAGCAATGGCGAATGGTTCAAGTCTGTGGAATCTGGAGAGGAGAAGAAGAGGCGGTTTTTCCGCTTCATTTTTGTTCTCCACCTGCCACGCTGCTCTAATTCTGGGGATCATTTATTGAATTTTGATCTCAAAATTTTTTTTGACCCTCGTATATTATAATTATCCTCAATTACGATTATATATTTATATATTTTTTAACAATCTAAACTAAATTGTAATGATCCAATTTTATCCTTATAGTTGCCAATATCCAGAAGAAAGCACGCAAGCAGGATACAGAAGAAGCACTCAAAGCGGTGGGATTGCTTCAGAGATGATCAAATCCATGAAATGGCGTTGGATAATCGCCGAAATTTCCATATGATCGCAGCATTATGGACAGCCTCACTCACTCGGCATAATCTTCTCCTAAATCAAACACCAGAGCAGCACAAGCAGCATCATCACCAGTCTCCCCAGCAACCCCCCAGTTCGGCATGCAGATGAAGACTGGCCGGTAGTTGAACTCCCTGCGTCGGTTGTGTCCTCCGACGGGCAAGTATAGTTGCAGTGGCTCGGGGGAACGATTCTGTACACACCATTGCTGCTTAACAGGAAGACGTCCTTTCTGTTGTCTTCCCCAAACGAATATACGTACCCTAAGCTGGGAAGAGCACTTCCGGCGACGGCATCGCACGGTAATGGAGAGTTGTTGGTGCAGCCGAAAGGAATCAAAGTGCTGGTGAAGTTTCCACTGTTCTCAGGGTTCTCTGTGGCTGCCCAAATAGCTCCACCATAAAGATCCGCGTACAAGTACCTGTTTTACAGAACAAAAGTTTTTGCCATAAAGAAATTGTTGTTCCGTGCAGTATAATTCAGAATTTAGTATAACAGTTACTTCACCTTCCATGCAAGCATGGGTCTGTCGTGGACCTGTACACATAACCGCCGGCGATCGATGCAGAGCCCATCGTCGTGTTTATTTCGGAGTGCGTGTAACCCACGACGGGGAAGATTGGATTTATGGAGCTGAGTGAAGTGTTGCCTCTGGGAGACCAAGGTGGAGTATACAAATTAGGACCTTCGTAGACACGCCATCCATAGTTTCCTCCCTTTGTAATCAAATCTACCTCTTCACACACCTCCTGCATGTAATTTTGTTGGTATCAGTTAGCACGCTAATCTTTGGCATAATACTGAAACTTTATTGTTCCACAAGGCAGATTTGTTCAGAAGAATTATCGTAGCATAGCAGTATTTCGAAATGGAAGAGGAGAATCGAAATTTGCAAATTAAAGTGCTGTGAAATCGTGGAATGCTTCTCATATATTAAAGCGTTGAAGAAAATAACTTTGAAAAGGCAATTCGAAACAAGATATATAAATTGAAAGAATCACCTGGCCAACATCTGCACAGAAGAAATAGGAAGGTCTTTCTATATCGAAACTGCATCTCCATGGATTCCGTAGACCCAAGGCCCATATCTCAGGTTGTAATTCGCCATCGACAGTGTAAGGATTATCGTCTGGAATGGAGTAATTTCCCCACAGACCAAGATCATTTATTTGACTCTCGCCTACAGATCAGTAGCAGTTAGAACAGCTGAAACAATCAATCATAATTGAGTAATGCTGCTGGCAAAATTGAACATGTTAAAATGCTGCGGAGTCAAATTTCATGAGCATGCATTGATACGCGTAGGTGAAACCAATTTGATTTTTTCATCTCACTAGATTTTTGAGGAATTGCACTCAAAGTGAGGAGTTAGAGGAAACAAAATAAACTTGCCAAGGGACTTACTTTGGATGGTGTTTATGTCGAGTCGCATAATTTTCCCAAGCAAAGATTTCTTGTTCTGAGCAAAGTTGAAGGGGTCTCCTCTGTTTCCACCATCTCCCATCATTAAATACAGATAGCCATCTGCTGGTCCAAATAGAATTTGCCCACCATGGTGACTTGTATAAGGAAGGCCCATAGTGAAGATCCTCCTTACTTCTAAAGGACTGGCACTAGTTGCCTAGAATCAACAAGCACAGTTCGTGTGCAATTTTTGCTACATAAACACGGTGACAACGAAAATAATTAAGCTCTGCTTAATCGAAGATAGTTAAAGATACATACTGTGGAAGGTGTGGTTGAGGAACTATTGGCAGTGAATTCAGACACAACCACCTGATATTGACATGGTTGGGCACCATTGTCCCTACCGAGGTCTGAAGGATCACATCCTACATCAGAATTGCAGGAACATCTTCCAGAACAGCTTGTGGATTGAAGCTTATCGCAGTTGTACGAAACGAAAAACCGACCATTCGTCGTAAAGTTTGGGTGGAATGCCAGTCCCATAAGCCCAAATTGAGTGTCGCAGTGGACTAAATCAGTTAAATCAAGAAAAGGGTCGGACTCGTCAATCTCCAATGTTCCTCCTGATCCTTGTTCAGGGACACTTGCCAACCATACTTTGCCAGCCTGATTTGATACGAAAACGCGATCGGAGCCATCGGGGTGGGCAACCATGTTCAGGTAAGATCCGTTGCCGATTCTCTCAAGACAAATACCTCCGGGGATGGGTGAGGCCGTGCTGCTACTGAATGAGGTCGAGTTACCATCGAAGCATAGAATGCTGTCACCCAATGAACCTCCGAACGCTTCACAAAAGTCTGATTCGGAATGCCAGACATCGGCGAGTCGAGATGACGACGCCGGTAGTTCAGGTTCAGCAAATGGAGAATTCTGCATCGAAACATTATTGCAGGAATCCCAAACTTGTTTACAGAAGTTTTGGTCGGAGACGCTGGCCAGTGAAGAGGCTGCTGATGATGAGACGGTAGAGTTGCATAGATTAGGAACTGTAGCGAGTGTCGGACCCGTACCAAACAATTCAGCGGAGTATGGATCACATCTCTGAAACAAATAGGAAATTATATTCATATTAACGTGCCGCCTTCTACGGAAAAAGAAAATCAGAATCAATATTTTTAATATTATATCATTTTTAAATTATATAACAATAACATATATATAGGTCTCCTGAGTCCAGGCCTGGGCATGGTCGGACCACGGCCGGAACTCCATACTGTTGGTAACTAAACACCAAAATTTCTCCAAAGCGGACAGCGACCCCGCAAGAGTAACAGAGACGATGACTAGTCCAGGGGCAAGGAGTAATTACCGCGCAGACGATCGATCTCATAAAGGCGGCGCATGCCAAGTCGGAGATGTTCATGGACTCGAACTGCCGCCGGAGGTCACCGTCGTCGGTGGCGTTGCAGCAGCTGCTGCCAGTGTACCCGCAGAAAGCTAAAGGCGTCGTCCGAGTCACGGGCGCCACTGGAACAGAACAGACCCTAATTAGCTCTGTCTGTCTCTGAGCAAAAAATAACGCACGAAGTTTAACTAAAATGAAAGGAACGAGGAGATTGAAAAAACTACTTGAATCGGTGCAGAGTTTGAGTGCGTGAATCTCCGGGAGGAAGAAGAGGAGGCAAAGAAGCATGACGATATCTTCGGCTGGCTTCATCTTCTGAACTCAAAGAGTGGGCTGTTGTGGAGTTGAGACTTGGGAAAGGAGGTGGACAAATAGGGCATTCATATCCAATCAATCTCTAGCAGATCTGCCATTGTTGACCTTTGCGATCAGCTCCGCACAGACGTATATAATCAAATCGTTTGGTTAAAGAACGGTTTATTATTTTTCTTATTTTTTATTTTTTTGACAATAAAATGTCTTATTAAAATAAATATAGTTCTCCTGGAGAAAAAATAAAATCAAATATGAAAGAAAACTTTTGTCTTGGGACATCCATTTTCCTTAAAAAATGTTATCGCTCATGCTATTTAATGAAAAATATATTTCTTTATTAAAAACTGAAAATAGTTTGATTTGAATATGTTGCAGTAAAAACACAATTTAAGTATTTCTGATGTTATTAAAAGTTAATTCTATCCCTTTATTTTTAGTATATATTTTTAATATATATTTTTTGTCGTCATCCATAAAAGTGTTGGTTGGTGCGCAAGTAGTTGGATCATGTCCCAGTGCTTTGACTTGTTTCTTATCCAAGCTCCACTTTGGCTGTTTTGACCGGGGTCGCCTTCACATCTTTGTTTTATTGGGATAAAATAATATTGATCTAATTTATTTACTTTAAATAAATGTCTATCTAGAATGTTTTTTTTAATTCAAATATTTAGACTTTTACATACTGACAAATTTTGAAAGTGCGCTCGTGGTAATAACCCCGCCAGTAAAATCTATCCTTGCACCATTGCATTTTGAACTGTAATATCTATCCTTTTCGTAGGACGAGATTTGAATTTTGATAAAATTGATAAAAAAAAAAATCTTTCGGTACAGTTTAATTATAATTTTCAAAGTACCTTCTCATGTATAATCGTCAGACAAACCATATGGGATCTCTGTAGCTATAATATCCATTAAGTATTTACGGGTGTACTATCTAGAATGCTCTTAAACTCTGAAAACTCATACGGTTGGACTTTTAGGGTACGTTTGGTTCAGAAAATCACATAACTAAGGTTATGGAAAAAAAATATAATCAAATATTGTTTAGTTCGTAATGAAATAAAAATTTGTTTGTTTGAAAATTTTAATGTTTTACTATATTACCCTTAGTTACAAAACCAACTATACATAATAATAATAATATTATTATTATTATTATTAAATTATTATTATTATTTAAATTCTACAATTTTTTTTTACTTTTTCTTTTTCACATTTTTCTTTATTTTTATATATTTTTTATTTTTTTATTTTGTTTGTATTTTTTTGATGTTTTTTATTTTTTTTAGTTTTATTTTACTTTTTAAATTTTTTAAGTTCTTTTTTTATTTTTTTTTTAAATTATTTTTTTACGTTTTTTAAAAAAAATTTTACATTTTTTTATTTTTTTTATGTTTTTTAAACTTTTTTTTATTATTTTTTACTTTTTTTAAAGTTTTTTCTATTTTTCTATTTTTTCTCATTTTTTAAAAATTTGTTTATGTTTTTTATTTTTTAATGTTTTTTATTTTTTCTCTTTTTTTATGTTTTTAATTTTTTTTTAATGTTTTTTTATTTTTTTTATTTTTTACAATTTTTTATTTGTTTTATGCTTTTTTTATTTTAAATTTTTTCTTTACGTTTTTCTTTTTTATCATATTTTTCTCTAATCCGAGAGTATTTTGGGTAAAAAAAATCCGTTAACCTCGGAATCAAGAAAAATCTCAGTTTTTCGAAGTTTTCCGATTCCAGGTTGCATACCCCTTTTGCTGACATGTCGAACATGGAACATTACTCAGGAATCATTGTTTACCTAAACTAAACAGGATTTTTGTTGATAACCTTGAATGAATAATCAAGATTATAAAAAATAACCTCCAACCAAACGCATCCTTAGGATATAAATTTAACTATATTGAACACTTGACGAGACAACCAATGGGTATTAGTATAGATTATTATTTTTATATATAAACAAATAATGAATTATAACTATTCAAATATCTTTAAATAATATTCAGTAATTAATAATTATGGGTGTTTTTATTTTACTTTCTTCTAAATAAGATTTAAAATGAAAAATTATATATATATATATATATATATATATTTGATATGTTGGGAGACGCTTTGTGCGCTATCGTGAGCGACGCGTAGACGGTGACGTTGTCAGCTCGGTTTCTTTATAAATAAAATATTGCTACTATTCTCTCTTTCCGGTGGGCCTCTTTGTTGGTTAGTCATAGGAAAATCGTATTGGTTCCACTGTACAAAAATTTTGTACAAGTGTCAAATCTTTTTGTTAATACGAACACCATTCTATAGCTCGGATCAATGTACGTGCCTGGGTTTAGTTTGCTCGGGGAGTGGTCTAAATGTCGTACACTTTTCCATGTGTGCAAAGCTCGGTCATTCGCTGAGGAATCGTCATGGAGTAACAAATGGACTCTGGGCTCGATGATCTTCTCCCCACCCCGAGCAAGTGACGTGAGGGACATTTAATCTTTAATTTACAATTTTACGTTCACTATGTAATATCTATCAGACTGACAATAAATCTATTAAACCAATTGTATTTTTTAGCTATGTTGTGATATGTTCATGCAAAAATTAACTCGGATTCATTAATCAATATCATACTCACGAACAACGATCAAGTGATATTTGGTCCTAAATTTTAGCAGCTACAACACTGTAGCTGCTACACCAATATAGCAACGGTTGGGGACGGAGAATTGTAATTGTAATTAAAATATTTAATGGTGGTAGCAATTACGGGTCAGCATCAACACATGACGTCATGTTGTATCATGTCATTTATCTGTAGCTACTACAACACAGCTTGCGGCATTAATCAAGACATCTCAGATATTTAATAGGTCAATAGTGTATAATCCGTATAAATCGGATGTGATGCACAACATCTCTTAGGAGAATATACTACAATGTGTAGCAGCTAATATGAAGTTATTGCTACATGATGTGGCAGCTTTCGGGTCTGTGATTTTTTAGAAAACTTGTTGCAGCTAATCAGTAGTAACTGCTACATTGTTTCTACTCTTGATAAATTGCTACATAGACGCACCGCTAGTGCGCCCTAATGTGATTGATGAAGATCCGGGTTAAGTTGATGGTGTAGCAATTATTTATCCGTAGCTACCACAGCACAGAAAGTATTAACACATTATGCAAGACATCGTCGATCATTAATATAATAAGTTTTTTTTAAACAGTGTAGCAGCTAGCTTTTCAATAGTAGAAAATGCACATACCATGTTTTTATCCGTAAACAAAGAAAGACTTGGAGATTATAGTTGGGGTTGATGTAATCAAATGAATTAAATTATTATTTATTAATTTGATAAATAAATATAATAACTAAAAACAAACAAGATTTTATTATTTCGTAAAGGTAATTTAAACTTTCAGGATTTGGTCTGTTAATACAAGGGAGGTAACAACTGGGTTTTGATCATTGAATGCTTCAAAATGTCTTATTACATCAAGTCTCCTTACAGAGGTTTAACATACAACGCCAACTACACCAATTAACATTTATTTTTCCATATATTAAAAAAAGAGATCATTTATATTCAAGACAAAAAAGAATATAGTAGGATAAGATTGGAAATAAAACTAATATTGGAATGACTTACCAAATAACTGCTCTACGTTGTAGCAGTTTACTAGTAGATTAGCTGCTACACGTTGTAGGAGCATAATTTCCACGTATCTGTTCCACTTTGTAGCAGGTTAGGGTCCTAATAGCTTTAATAGTGTCTCGTGTTTAGGCTGTGTACAGTGTAGTATAAATACAGATATAGTGTCCCTAGAATGACCATTCATAGCAGGCATCGCCCTTAGAATGACCACTCAGATCAGTCATCACCCATATGACTACACATAGCTGTCATAAATCAACACCTATGACTAGTTGTCTTATATGTTGCTTTGTTAGAATGGTATGTGTGGGCTCGTGACTACACCTGATTTCCCTATATAATAGAGGGTCGCCACGTTCATGAATTTCACAAAGGACAACTAGTAGCAGATTCATGGATTGCCCACATTTTCTCGCCCCCACCTTCGTCATTCCTTTCATGCCATCCTCTATAAATCTTGAAGTTTATCAAGCTCCCAAATCGGAAAAGCCACAGCGGTCAAGTAGCATTCCACAATCTAAAGTTCGGTTCCATACTCGTAAACGTATTTCCCTAATGCGAACATCATCGTCCAGTTCCCATCAACATACGAGGATGATGGTCGGCTGCTCATGCAAAGGTCTCACTTCTGCCTTAAATCATGTGTGCGCGACAAAGTGCTTCTTCATCGCCCTGAGGATTCTCTCCTCGTCGAACTTGGACCATCCTCCACCAAGTGACATGAGAGACATGGAAAATAACAACATGGTGTTTTGTGTTCAGAATACTGAGTACGTTTATCAAGGTTGATCGTTCATGGATATTACTGTGGATGCAACTCGACCAATACATGTAGTGACATAATTGGTGAAAAAAATGTGAGCGCTCCTAGGTCTTCTGACCACTGTGTTCATATTAAACTTATGATGTAATCAATATGTCATTGCATTCACAACATTGTCAATGAAGGTAAAAATCAGACGAAATTATAGCTGCTACACTGTGTTGTCTTACAAATAAGTAGTTACTACATTATCTAAGATCTACTGCCAACTGGCTATTGCGATTATTAAGTTTTAGGAATCATGTTCTTGAAGCTCACAACTGTGGAGTAGCTGCTATAATGGAAATCAGCTAATTCATACTAACTGCTACACGTTGTCTGAGCATTGTAGCAGCTGATCCGCATTATCGGCTACACGATGTGCCAGCTCACGTGTCTGTGTGGTTTCTTTGCAAATGTGTAGCAGCTAATTTATAGTAACTGCTACACATTATAGCATCTACTATTGAGAAGTTGAATAGCTGATATACGTTGTATCCGCATCTGACAACTACCTAGACCTAGCTAGTACCTACTGTAAGGTGTTGCATTAACTGCTACAGCATGTTGCAGCTTGCGGGTTACACGTTATCTCATAACACGTGTATAAGCTTAGTGTAGGTGGTCTAAATAAAAAACTGAGATAAACAGACTGTCTAACATCTGATTGCGTGTAAGCAAAGACAGACTTGGAGACTATAGTTGGATTTGATATACATGAATAGAATTGTATTTTATTATGATTTACAATACAACGTACACGACCATGGAATTCCATGTTTTCCAATAAATGGATGATCGCTTTAATTGTTGTTCCCGTGCCTCAAGGACGGACCTGATTGTTCCTCCCACCCTAGGTAGGGTCGTGTGGCTGAATAACACGTTGGACAAAGATGAGACGCATGCTCCATCCGACTACGTTTATTAGACTTACCTTCATAGGTCTGTGAAAGAGAGTCTATCTCCGACATAGCTCGGTTTAATTTAGATTGCAAGGACTTAATTTGACCTGATTGTTGCTCCAATTCTTGCTATTGTTGCGATATTAGTCGACCATCTGCTTGGATCTTCTTTGTGAAGATGGTGATCGTTGAAGTATGCTTCAATCCTAGATCATTTAGTTCGGCGGTCCTTTGCTCTAAGTCAAAATAGGCTTTTTCCCTTAAGGCAACCTCAGCTCAAATTTGGGAATGAGCAGCAGAGAGACGCGACTCAAGGTCACCTTGATGTGAGCGGTGAAGCTCCAGAGCTTGCATCGCGTTTGCTAGGGTTCTCTCTTTCCTGGATAATAGTTGAGGGCAAGCTTGTTGAAAATCTGAATTTATACCTCTTGACTATAAGGTGCAGGATAAGATGGAGATAGAGAAGGTGCAGGAGAAGATGAACAAAGAAACTGTGTAGTGATATCGACCAAATGTAGCACGCTACAAGTTATAGCAGCTACCTACACATTTAATCACTACACGCAGCAGCAGATAACTGTCCATGTAGCTGCTACAAGGTGTAGCGGCTACATGATAAGTCATCATACTAGTAGCTTCATTTTGCTATAAAATATTGCCCCTAAACTTTTTGTGTGCGCTTGTACAAAAACTGGGTAACAATTAATTTTTAAATTTATTTTTCCTACTGTACCACACCAAGTGTGCTTTGCTGCTACACGTGCTAGTGGCTACTGCAACACATAACTGGCACAAGCTGTAGCAACTAAATGTCGATGTCGCTGCTTTGGGAAGTAGCATACAAGGAATGTTAGCCGCTCCAACGATGTAGTAGTCATTGCTTAGACATTTACCTTATTACTGTATGCTGTAGAAGTTAGGCAGCAGTTTCTGCTACACCTTCCCTCTTTGTTTTTGTCACCTTGCAATTAGAGCGGTATAGTCTTAGACTATTTACCTCGTTGACAAAGCTTGCGTGGAAATATGACATCTACTAACACGTACTAAGTTCGGGAGTAGGGACCATTGCTTCGCCTCGGAACCTCACTGCGACGTATGGTTTTCGTCTTCGAATCTTCGTCCGGTGTAAGTTAATTTGACTCTCCACTTTGTAATTAGGGTTTGAACGGTTAGTGTTCAGATGATTTTGAGTCGCCTTATAGATTATCCAACTTAACTCTACGAGCAGATAAATATTTCCTCTGTCTCATATTTTATCCTAATTAGTTGTCATCATTGATTGAAATTGATACCTTTAATTTGAGCTAAATATGTCATTCTCTAGCAATGGGGGACACCTATGATGCTAAGCAGCTATACACTCCCCAAGTTGTCGAAGATCGAACACCCCGGATTGAGATGGAATTTCCATCATTGGAGGAGGCCTTTTCGTTCTATAATCAATATGCATGTGAAGCCGGATTTATTGCAAGATTAGGCAACAACAAGAAAAATAAGAGGACAAATGAAATTAGATGGAAACAATTTGTATGCTTTAAAGAAGGGCATACTGATGATAAACGGAAAAAAGAAGCACAAGTTGACAGTGTAAAAGAAAGGCCACGTGGGGAAGTAAGGACTGGATGTAGGGCAAACTTTCACTTGTTAAAGAACAGATCGGCCCAAATTGGGTTGTCACAAAATTTATGGAAAGTCATAATCATCCACTCTCAACTCCTTCGAAGGTGTATTTGCTTTGCTCACATCGCCATTTTTTGAAGCCAAGAAAGTATTAACGCAGCAGTTTTCAGAGGCTAATGTCCCAACTTGTCAACAAATCTGATTGTTGGAGATAGAATTCGGAGGCCTTGAGAATATCGGTTGCACAGAACGGGATATTAGAAACTTTGAGAGGGAGCTAATGGATGAACAAAAAGGGAATTGACGCTGAAACACTCATTGAGTTTTTTGCAACGGAGAAAGAGAAGAATTCCGCCATTTTCTATGATTATGAGACTGATTCAATAGAAAGATTCACTAGATGTTTTTGGAAGGATCATATATCGAGGAGGGTATACAGCGTCTTTGGTGATGTAGTTGTTTTTGATACCACATATAATACCAACAAATATGGGTTGATTTTTGTACCCTTTGTAGGAGATCATCATTATCATAGCATTGTATTTGCCTGTGTCTTTCTAAGTGATGAGAAAACTGAGTCGTTTGTTTGGTTGCTTACGAAGTTCATAGAAGTCATGCCTAAAGGTCCACCAACTGTGATCATTACTGATCAAGATCCAGCTTTCACGAAGGTCATTGCCCAAGTTTTACCATGCACAGTGCATCGATATTGTTTGTGGTACATTCTCAATAAATTTCCAGATAAATTGCCCCCTTTGACCTTTCGCAACTACTATCAAACCATAAAGGATGTAATTGTTAACTCCTCAACCCCTGACGAATTTGATAGGTCATGGGAAGAAGTTATCAGGTCATCTGCCTTGGATAAAAATGACTGGTTAACATTGATGTATGAGTTACGACAAAGGTGGGTCCCATTATTCCTTCGCTATATTTTTTCCGCTGGAATGTCAAGCAGTCAGCGATCTGAAAGCTCACATTCATTTTTCAAGAAGTATGTATCACATAAGAACTCATTGATGGATTTTATCACGCGGTTTAATAGAGCATTGCGACACCAAAGACACAATGAGTTAATTGTCGACCATATTGATATGGTCGAGCAGCCCAAGGTTAAAACAAACTGGCCTATGGAATCTAAAATGGTTAGGGTGTACACCAAAAAGAACTTGTTGGATTTTCAAAGTGATATGAGTGCGAGTCATGGTATATTGTGCAACAAGCAACTATAGTTCGTGATATAGTGGGTTACAATGTCATGAATTTTCAGAGTGATTCATCTGCAAAACCAAGGGTCCTCACGCATGACAAACATGCAGACTACATCTCGTGTAGTTGTAGTAAATTTGAGTTCGAGGGCATTCTATGTAGGCATATGTTAGCTTTTTCCGTATTAACCAAGTGTTTCTACTGCCTGATAAGTATATACTCAATAGATGGACAAGAAATGCCAAGGTTGGGGCAATCTATGATTTTGGGGAGCAAATTTCCATCTCCAGTCTAGATGCTAAATTGATGACAAGACACTCGAGGTTATCCTATAAAGTTTCAGTACTCATCGATGTTGCATCTTTGACTGTTGAGGGGACCAACTTGTTGGATGACCAATTAGATTGTATATACAGTAAAATTCAAGAGATGAACATCAGTAGAAAAATGAACAACCTAAGTGAAAGGAGGAAAGACATTGATGGGGGCCCCTCTATTGTTGATCCTTCGTTAGTAAGGGCAAAGGGTTGTGGAAAACGATTGAAATCTTCAAAAGAAACGTCAACCTCAAAATCCAGGCTATGTCGTGGATGTGGTCACTGAGGTGTCTCACACGACAAGTGCAACTGTCCAGTATTGCAGCAGGGGTATGCCTCCATTAATTATCTCCTTAGAGCATAAGTTAATAGTCGAGCATATCAATGATTATCATCCCTTAGCAATATCGTTAATAACTAAACGATTGCCAGATCAACTGCTACGGATAAGGATAATACTAACGATGACGAATCCTACGAAGAAGATTTGGCATCTATAGCTGGTACGTTCATGTGTTTTAGGCCCTATATAACTGAATCTGGACAAAGGGTTGCTTATAATTATTCCACTATGTTTGTAGGTGTTGATACAGTCTGACCTGGCTGTTGTTTTGATGTTGACACTGATTTAAGTTTGTATCAGATGTTAATTAAACTCAGACTGATTAATGATCAAGGTTGATCATGTGGAGAGGAAAAGTCCAAGTACGGATACTTGGCACGCAAAGTCGGAGAGGGCTTGGTAGCTCGTTCTCTGGACCGGACGAAGTCGGAGAGGGCTCGACAGCTCGTTCTCCGGACTAGGTCAGAGAAGGCTCGATAGCTCGGTCTCTGGACTGGACGTGGAAGTCGGAGAGGGCTCGGCAGCTCGTTCTCCGGACAAGGTCAGAGAGGGCTCGGTAGCTCGGTCTTTGGACCGGACGTGGAAGTCGGAGAGGGCTCGGCAGCTCGTTCTCCGGACTAGGTCAGAGAGGGCTCGGTAGCTCGTTCTCTGGACCAGGAAGACGTTAGGGTTTAGGGCTGGGAAGCTCTAAAACTAACACAAAGACATTGGATCGGTCTGTTGATTGATACAGTGATACTTTGGTTGACTGGATCGGTCGACAGACCGATCCAGTGATACTCGAGTGATCTGATCGGTCTCGTGACCGATCAGTAACCACACAAAAGCATTCTGTGGGTTATCTGATCGGTCTACAGACCGATCAGAAGGAAGCGATGATTTCTGGAAAACTATAGGAGATTGGTCTGTGGACCGATCCACCTATAGGCTGATCGGTCCACAGACCGATCAGAATCATCCCAGACCGATTAGGATGTGTCCTGATCGGTCCGGAAGGCTATGGATCGGTCTGATGACCGATCCACAACGATGTCATTTGTCTTCTGCTGTTTCTCTGTGATTTCTGATTCACTGATCAAATCATCTGCTGTGAGATTTTTTAAGTTACATGTTGCAGGTGTCGTGCCAATGGTTAATTTCAAATTAAGCTCCATCAAAAGAATAAGACCAAGTGATCTTTCCACTGTGTTTCGCTACAAATGGTGCATTTGGAGCATCAACGTTCACTGGCTGCGATCAGTGGCTACAGCTTGACTCTTGCTTATTGGTTCGAGCTCAGAGACACCAGAGAAGACCATGGATGATATTGGTGTGAGTTCAGAGAACCAGATGAGGAGGAAGAGTGATTGGCGACGCCTGAGTTGGTCGCAGTGATTCAATACAGGTGACAGTGATTCGGCTCTGGCTGAAGACAGTGAGAAAGAAGCAGAATAAGAAGAAGAAGGCAGAAGAGAGTTAAAGAAGATTTTTGAAACTCTCTGTCGACCAAAGCAAGTGTATTGTGTTGTTGAGCTCTTGGCTGTCGAATCCTTCTGTCTTTGCATTTTGCTTCGTGGCTGTAAGTTTCATTTGTTCATTTTTTTAGCCACAAAACTCTGTAAGTCTTGTGCTTCGTTTCAAATCATTTCTGTGACTTTGTGGAGAGGTTACTCCACCGAGAAGGAGAGATACTTAGCCGAATTTTGTCCGGCGTGTGATCTACCAAAAGATCAAGGGATCGTCCACCTTACGGACACACTGAGGAGTAGGGGCAAGTTATCCCCGAACCTCGTACATCGTTTTGTTAGTGGTGGTTTGTTTCTTTTCCTTGCATCAGTTTTCATTTTACTTATTTTCGCTGTGCTAACAAACTCTTGCAAGAAAATTCTTTAAGTTTTAAAGGAGGCTATTCACACCCCCCTCTCTAGCCATCCGAAGGTCCTAACAAGTGGTATCAGAGCAAGACGCTCTTCATCCGAATTAACATCCTAAAGCGCAAGAAGATGGCTATGAAGGAAGGTTTTAGCGCCAATCGTCCACCCTACTTCGACGGAGCGGACTTCCAATATTGGAAGAGCCGTATGGAGTGCTACCTCAAGACCGACATCTCCATGTGGTTCTCGGTCAAGGAAGGGTTCACACCTTCGAAGGACGAAGAAGGTAAGGAACTAGAATCGTCAAGGTGGTCCGCCGAGCAAACTCGCAAAGGACAAGCCGATGCCAAGGCGGTGGTCACTCTACAATGCGGGATAGCCAAAGATCAACTTGTCAAGGTAGGTCCTTTTGTGAGTGCAAAAGATTTGTGGAACAAGCTCATCGAGCTCCAAGAAGGAACCCGAGACTCTCGGATCGCCAAGAGAGACTTGTTCCTAAACCAACTGCAAAATCTCACCATGAAGGAGAACGAAACGGTAAGTGAACTACATGGAAGGTTCAAAGAGATCATCAATGGTCTTCATTCCGTAGATGAACGCGTAGAGAATCGCGATCTCGTAAGGTACGCTCTCAAAGCCTTTCCGAGGAATGCCTTGTGGTCATCTATGGTAGATGCCTACAAGGTCTCCAAGGACCTTTCAATTATTAAATTAGATGAATTCTTTTGTGAAATGGAACTTCATGAACTTGCTAACAAGGGTCAAAAAGAGAAAGGTATTGCATTAGTTGCAGGAGAAAAGAGCAAGGATGGAAGAAGGAGAAAGAAATTCTTACATCCTCATCCTCCTCCGAGTCCGATGATGAAGATGGATCATCATCAAGCGAGATGGCCAACTTCGCGAGAAGAATCATGAGAAGGAGCCGGAGATACAAAGGGAAAGGTAAGTCTATTGATCAAAATGTTGATAAGACTAATGTTACATGTTATGAGTGTAGCAAGAAAGGACACTATCGGAGCGAGTGTCCAAAACTAAAAAAGAAGGAGGAAAGGGCCAAGAAGAAGAAAGCTCTCAAAGCTACTTGGGATGAATCCTCCTCAAGCTCATCGGAGGAAGAAAAGAAGGAGAAAAGCACTCGCCAATTAGCGCTCATGGCAAGGGAGGAATCAGACTCCGAAAGTGATACATCAACCGCGGCTTCATCATCTTCGGATGATGAAGAGGTAACTTCTCCTCACTTAGAAAAATGCTATAAAACTATTGCACATTTATCTACTTTGCTTAAGAAATCAAAAACTGAAATTAAATCATTAAAAGATGAAGTAGAACACTTGAAGACTCTTAGGGAAGATGAGGTTGATGACCTACATCAAGAGCTTCTTGAGGATAAAAACAAAGCCCTAAAGAGTGAAGTTGAGAAACTCAAGAAAATGCTTGAGAAATTCTCAACTAGCTCTAAGACCTTAGATATGATTCTAAATGCCCAAAGGGCGGTCTACAACAAGGCTGGGTTAGGATATCAACCTAAGGAGTCTAGTTTCATTTCCTTAGTGTCTAGAACCCAATTTCATAGATCACATACTTCTAGGGTTCATGAGACTAGGAAGGGTGTGACCAAGGCATGGGTTCCTAGGTCTTTCATTGTAGATGCATTAGGTCCCAAGATTTGGGTACTTAAAACATCTATCTTTCGTGTCTTGTAGGCATTTGTCAAGGGGGAGCATCTATCAACTTGGTTTGTTGATAGTGGATGCTCCAAGCACATGACCGGGGACAAGTCACTCTTTACTACCCTTTAAAACAAAAATAGAGGTAATGTGTCCTTTGGTAATAATGGTGGTCTTAAGGTGATAGGAGTTGGAGATATTCATATATCCGAATGTCTCCAAATCAAAAATGTCCTTCTAGTCAAGGGGATGACCTTTAATCTCCTAAGTGTCAGCCAATTGTGTGATACGGGTTACACAATTGAGTTTCATTCAAGTCAATGTCTGGTCAAACACATTGACACACTTGACACGGTACTAGTAGGCACAAGGGTAGACAATATTTATCAAATATCTTTTAAAAGTGCTACTAATGCCTCTGCTAAGTGTTTCATGTCAAAAGAAGAAGAATCATGGCTGTGGCATAGGAGGTTGGCCCATGTGAACATGAAGAATATTCGAAAGCTGGCCAAC
The DNA here is from genome assembly GCF_018446385.1 of Zingiber officinale. Taxonomy (NCBI): domain Eukaryota; kingdom Viridiplantae; phylum Streptophyta; class Magnoliopsida; order Zingiberales; family Zingiberaceae; genus Zingiber; species Zingiber officinale. Next base: position 14,791,272 of record NC_056000.1, on the reverse strand, counting down.
ACTACTAGAAAACTAGGCTTTTGAGACACAACAAAATGTGTCTTAAATTATAAATTTAGTGTCTCAAAATGTTTTTGAGACGGTGATGAGACAGTAATGTAGTCGTCCCTAATACAAGCGTCTCAAAAAAATATTGAGACAGTTGTACTATCTCAAATGCTATTTAAGACGGTGATGAGACAGTTATTCAATTGTCTCAAAAGTATTTAAGACAGTTATTATTTTGTCTCAAATGTTATGTCTTATTCTGTGAAAAAGCTAAAGAGACTAAATCGAGATGGTAATGTGCTGTCTCAAATAGAAGTGAAGACAGTAAATTACTGTCCCTAATATTTTAACTTGTTAGATGCAACAATTATGACAAAAATTAATAATCATTAAAGAACATTTATTATACAAATTAATCTAGATTAAATCTATTAAATTGTCATTTCAAAACAAAAGGAAAAGTTCTCTTTTTATAAATTAAAAATGATATCCACAACATAAAATTCTATAATCATTAATTGAAGTGCATCCAACATCCATCCAACATTCATCCAATAAAAAAACAACTATTCCCATGAAAGTTACACAAAAGAAAGTCTAAAGAATAACTCCTCGTGACTTAGAGATAACTTCTATAATCCTTCTTCACGAGAATCCTGAACATAAAAAAAAAACTCTTATTAGAGGTAAAGATGATTTATAATATATAATGTTAAAAAAAATCAATAAATAGAACATTTCAATAAAAAATGTTATCATCTAACACATAATCCTCTTTCTTGCATGTCATATATCTAATTAATCTCTTCACAACAAGATCTGCATCATTGATATCTCTGGTTCTAAAAGTCTTCCACCCTTTTACATCAGTCAAAGAAACAAGCAATCACATTTCCAGAGAAACTATAATCATCTCATCCTGATGACTAGAGTTAGAATAGTCGACAAGTATAAATAAACCCAATGAAACTAGTCGTTGTGTTTGGTGTATCCACTATTAATAAACAAAAGTTTTTTTTGTGTATCTACAAGCCAAAGGAAAATATATCAACAAAATAACTATGAATTGATGATTCTGATATCACTATGAATTTAGCATTCAATGTTAAAAACAATGCTGCAACTAATTTAGAATACAAAACTAATAAAACATTGCATATCAGTTGAGCTAATACTTTGTAAGAGAATTCCAAAACATTTTGTGATACATTTTACATTTCTAATTTGCTACTTCGACAAAATTGGTGAGTGAGTAACAAAGAAAAGAAATGACCTTAATAAATTATTTGATATCCATGCACTGCTCATGTGATCTTCATAGCAATTAGCTAATGCTTCCCATTCTTCTCGAAGCTGTTATGAGACCTCTTTGATGACCATATACCTCTTCCATACTACAAATTATTAGGATGCATGTTATAATGGAGTCGAGTTCAGGTTTTGTAACATGTTATTATACTACATGCAAATTGGAGACCCACAGTCAGATCTAGAGTGAAGCACCATCATTTAATTACCTCTCTACTTTGATTTACATGCAAGGGAAAAGATTAGCACATATATCATTTTTGGTGTTTCATTCAATGTCTACATGTATGCATCATACTCACTGAGTAGGGATTCTATTTCCATGACCAATGAAACTAGATTAATTTACAATAATGATCATATATACTTTCTTTGCATTCTCTTCTATACTCCTTACACCATCCTCACATCACACTCTGATAAATTCAATTCTTTAAGAATTTATTGGCTATGTAGTATGTCCCTACCAACTCATTCTAGCTATATCTTCTATCCAACCCTGAAAGACACGCAAGTCATATATAAAAATTCAAAGAAAATAAAAATTCAATCTAGCTATATCTTCTATCTAGCTTCACTTTTAAGAATTTAGTAGCTGATAGTTTCTCATATAAAAAAAATGGAGGATGAGCATATCAGCTCCCACATTCATGAACCTAGTTCAACCATGCAGCAGCATGATGTTTCCTTTTTGAGTCATATCCATGCAGTAAGTATGCATGTCATTTCTGAAAAAGAGAATTTAACACTTCCTGTAACAAACATATAGGGAAGCAATTAGATGCTACGCCAGTATCATCAGTGAACTCTGAATGCTGGTCATAATTCTGACCTAAATGAAGATGACTACTATTGTCGTGGCGGTTTGGAACCTAGTAGCATTGCTGATGAAGCTGATGCATTTGATGTAGGTTTCAATAATCCACCTTCACAGCCTTTCCGAGGTTACCAATCTGCAAGTCATCCCAGGGAGCAGTTAGAGTTCCTGAACTGATTATCTAAATCTGATGATTCCCCTGGCTCTCAATATTTAATAAATCAGGCGTGCTTGCTTGCAGCTCAAGAATCCATTGCTGAAAGAGCTGATAACATAATTGAGGGAGAGTTGGTCTCACATTCTGAGAAGTCTTTATTATCTACAAAACCACCATGCCAAAGTAATGAAACTATCAAAGATGATTTCATGCAGTTTGAAAAAAAATAAACAATTGGTCAGTACACCTAGTCAAGCTAATAAATTGGAATTTGTCTCCATTCCACATGGATCAAAGACTGTTAAATTTTCTCAAGATATCCATAATTCAACTAATCGGGCTATACATGACTAGCATGAAATTATCTTCAATCCTGTCCTTCATGTAGGACCTGTTCAACATTATGGTATCGCTGATGAAAAATGCTATAAACAAGGGAGGATGGTTCAGAAGCCTGAGTTTCAAATTGCACCTTCAAAGTCTGTGTCTGATAACCCTGCTGTTCATGAGGAAAGGATCTTACAGGAATCCAATATGAGCAAACACACAGACAAGCCCATAAGTATTGTTGATATAAAAGATGCACATGCTGATGGATCTTCCATTAAACCTGTGGAAGGTCATGTTCTTCCTGACAATCCCTGGGCTGAAACACCTAATGATATTACACATAGAAACATATCCATCAAAATTGAAAGAAAATAAACCAACCACACATACAAGTGAAGCTTGTTAGATAAGGACTGAAACTTAAAACTATTTTTATATATACCTATTTGATTCTGTAGAAAGGAGCAAGGTGACTATCAAAACCTCCAATCCACAACCTAAAAAAAAACAAGAAATGAATAAGAAGTGAGCAAAACTTCCATAACTATTGTTCCTCTATTGAAGTTCATACCGATAGTACCTTTGGCAGCAACGGCGACTGGCAGAGGAGCGTCGATGGCGAGAGGAGCAGTAACAGGGATGGATGGCGATAGCAGGTTAGGGAGGAGAAAAGGAGAGAAACGACGACAAGGATGAGTGAGTGTGGGTGAGAGGAGCAACGACGGTGAGAGAAGATTAGGGAGCCGCGACGACGAGAATGGGTTAGGGAGCAGAAAGGCAGAATCACGGTAGAGGCAGTGTTGTGGAGCAATCGTGGTGGCGATGTTAGAGTGTATACTAAAAGCCTAGCTTTTGGTATAAACATTTATCTAGAAATAAGAATCACATTGGTCAGATGTCTACATTTGTGATAAATGTAGTTGTTCAATTAATTTATATTGTAGATAACATGGTGTGTGGTGTCACACACAGAGGATCATGTTATCAGTACCTTATAAATTATAAACAGTAGCTCACGACAAAAATGGAAAGGAACAAACCATTAGAAGGTCGTAGTGTAATTAGGTATCAGTTTATCTTAACTGTATAATTACACTAGTACACTTAGAGTGTATTGAGTAAGACCATTTGAGGTCGTTTCTTTTATACTGATTTTATAAAGAAACAAAGACCTCGGTTATTATGGAAGTGTGTGCTCTTAATCCTAATATAATAACAAGCACATATATTTGATATTTATTTCTTTAATTTATCAATGGGTGAGATTTAGTTCGATGAATCAATAAGCCCGATAAGTTGGGAAATGGTATCACTTATAGTGTGTGTTGTTGATTATAGAAGGAAACTGTGTCCTAGAGATACTAGGTTGATAATGTCCTCAAGAGGAGCTCATAAGGATTGTCATGTTAAACCCTGCAGGTGGACCTAGTCCGACATGATGATAAGGTTGAGTGGTACTACTCTTGGACTAAGATATTAATTAAGTGAGTTGTCAGTAACTTACTTAATTAGTGGACATTTGTTATCTTAAACACAGGGAGACTAACACACTCATAATAAGAAGGAGCCCAAAATGTAATTTGGGATTGGTGCGGTAGTTCAATAATAGTTCTCTAGTGGAATGAATTATTATTGATAAAATTAAGTTGTGTGTTCGGGGCGAACACGGGATGCTTAATTTTATCGGGAGACCAAAACCAATTCCTCCTCTCGGTCCCTATCGTAGCCTCTAGTATATAGAGATTTATACCCACCACATACCCACCTTCTTATCCATCCAATGGGGTCGGCCAAGCTAGCTTGGAACCCGAGCTAGGGCCGGCCAAGACCAAGTGGATGAGCCAGTTGGTGGTGGCCAAAGCTTGGGTCCCAAGCTTAGGTGGCCGGCCACTAGAATATTAAAAAGGATTTTTATTAAAATTATTTCTTATGTGGATATCATGTTTTTAAAAGAGAGTTAAAAAAATTAAAAATTTCCTTTTATAACTTTCTACAAAAGATTAAGAGAAGAGATTAATCTCTTTCCTTATTTGTAGTTTAAAAGGATGGTTTTAATTTTTGGTAAAAACTTTCCTTATTTGTAAATCATCTACATGATTAAAGAGAGTTTAAAATTTGAAATCTTTCCTTATTTGTTGATTAAAGGAGGATTTTAAATTTTAAGAAAACTTTCCTTTTTAAACATGTTCATGATTTAAAAGAGAGTTTAAAAATTAAATATTCTCTTTTATAAGTTTCTACAAAAGATTAAGAAAAGATTTGATATCTTTCCTTATTTGTAGATTGAAAGAGATTTTAATTTTTAGAGATAACTTTCTTTTTATCCACATGTTTAAAAGAAAGATTTTAATTTATTAAATTTCCTTTTTATAAACCAATCATGAAGGGATAAAATTATTGGAGAAATTTTTATAAATTTCCGGAAACAAATTAGGAAGTTTTAATTCTTGTTTAATTAAAACTCTCCTTGATTTGAGGAAATAAGTGGCCGGCCATGTTTTAGTGAGAAGAAAAATTATTTTAATTAAAATAAAATTTTCCTTTTCATGGCAAAAGAATTAAGGAAGTTTTTATTAAAATTTCCTTATTTGCCAAGACCAAGGATTATAAAAGAGGAGGTAGAGGAGCCTTCAAGGGTGAACAACCTCTATTATTTTCTCCCTCTTTTCTTCCTTGGTGTGGCCGGCCTCCTTCCTTTCTCTTCTCTCCATCTTGTGGCCGGACCTCTCTTCCTCCTTGAAGATCAAGTGGTGGCCGGATTTTAGCTTGGAGAAGAAGGAGAGAAAGCTTACATCCCTTGGAGCTTGATTGATGGAAAAAGATCTTCATCTCTTGGAAGCATAGTGCTTGGCCGAAACTTGAAGAAAGGAGAAGAAGGTGCTTTGGTGGTTTCTCATCTCGAAAGATCGTTGCCCACACAACGTCCGAGGTTAGAAGAGGAATACAGTAGAAGATCAAGAGGTTTTTCTATAAGGTATAACTAGTAATTTTTCTTTCCGCATCATACTAGTTATTTATGGAAATAATACCAAATACAAGAGGCTTACGATTCTAGTATTTCGAATATGTTTTTCGAAGTTGTGTTCTTTTATTTTTCTTTTCCTTGTGATTTGATTGTTCCTTTTGGTTGACCTAAAGTTATTTTAGGAAATTAAATATTAGCTTTCCATAAAAGGTTTTGTCTAGTCGGTGGTGGTTGTTCCCATATCCAAGAAGGCCATGTGCCTCGCCACGTCAGTACTGGGAACCAATTATGGAAATTAATATTTAATGGAATTAATAACTTAGGTGATTTGGATCAAACGTGTTAAGTTCCACAGGAGATCCAAGTCTAAACCTTAAAGAACAAATAGATTAAGTTTTGGATCAAACGTGTTAAGTTCCGCAGGCGATCCAAAATTTAATTTAAAAGAACACATGGTAGCTAGGAAAAGGTTCAGACCTTTGTACAAAATTTTTGTACAGTGGAACCTCTAGGTTTTCCGAGTAGCAACCAACAGGCGACACGCGATGTAGGCTGGCGGCAGCACAGGTATGCGTGAGAGTGGATGAGAGAAGCGGCGACGGCGAGAGCAGATTAGGGATGAAAAAGGGAGAGGAGCGGCGAGAGCAAATTAGGGAGGAGGAAGGGAGAGGAGCGGCGACGACGAGAGGGAGGCGAAAGGGAGAGAAGCGGTGACGACGAGTGTTAGAGTGTATACTAAAAGCCTAGCTTTTGGTATAAATATTTATCTAGAAATAAGAATCACATTGGTGTGTGATAACATGGTGTGTGGTGTCACACACAGAAGATCATGTTATTGGTTCCTTATAAATTATAAACAGTAGCTCACGACCAAGATGGAAATGAGCAAACCATTGGAAGGTCGTAGTGTAATTAGATATTAGTTTATCTTAACTATATAAGTACACTAGTACACTTAGAGTGTATTGAGTAGAACCATTTTGTTGGTTGCTACTCGGAAAGCCTAGAGGTTCCACTGTACAAAAATTTTGTACAAAGGTCTGAACCTTTTCCTAGCTACCATGTGTTCTTTTAAATTAAATTTTGGATCGCCTACGGAACTTAACACGTTTGATCCAAAACTTAATCTATTTGTTCTTTTAGGTTTTGACTTGGATCTCCTGCGGAACTTAACACGTTCGACCCAAGTCACCTTAAGTTATTAACTCCATTAAATATTAATTTCCATAATCGGTTCCCAGTACTGACGTGGCGAGGCACATGACCTTCTTGGATATGGGAGCAACCACCACCGACTAGACAAAACCTTTTATAGAAAGCTAATATTTAATTTCCTAAAATAACTTTAGGTTAACAGAAAAGAACAATCAAATCACAAGGACAAGAAAAACAAAAGAACACTATATCGAAAACAAATTCGAAACTCTAGAATCGTATGCCTCTTGTATTTAGTATTATTTCCAAAAATAACTAGTATGATGCGGAAAGAAAAATTACTAGTTATACCTTTTAGAAAAACCTCTTGATCTTCTACCGTATTCCTCTTCTAACCTCGGACGTTGTGTGGGCAACGATCTTCCGAGATGAGAACCACCAAGCACCTTCTTCTTCCTTGCAAATTTCGGCCACCACAATTCTCCAAGAGAAATAGAGGTCCGGCCACCACCACCAAGCTCCAAGGGATACAAGAAACAAAACCACCTTTCTCTCCTTCTTCTCCTAGCTAGAACCGGCCACCATCAAGAGCTCCAAGAAAGGTTGCCGCCGGCCATAAGAAGAAGAGAAGAGGAAGAAGCTAGGGCCGGCCACCAAGGAGGAAAAGAGAGGAGAAGAATAATTAGAGACATTCACCTTGAAGCCTCCTCTACCCCCTCTTTTATAATCCTTGGTCTTGGCAAATAAGGAAAATTTAATAAAAAACTTCCTTAATTCTTTTGCCATTAAAAAGGAAAATTTATTTAATTAAAAATAAATTTTCTTTTCTATTTGTAATGGCCGGCCACCTTAATCCCTTTAATCAAGGAAATTTTAATTCACACAAGAATTAAAACTTCCTTATTTGCTTTCGGAAATTTATAAAAATTTCTCAAATAATTTTTCCCTTCATGGTGGTTAATAAAAAGGAAATTTAATAAATTAAAATCTTTCTTTTAAACATGTGGATAAAAAGAAAGTTATCTCTAAAAAATTAAAATCTCTCTTAATCTACAAATAAGGAAAGATATCAAATCTTTTCTTAATCTTTTGTAGAAACTAATAAAAGAGAATATTTAATTTTTAAACTTCTCTTTTAAATTATTATCATGGTTAAAAAGGAAAGTTTTTCTTAAAAATAAAATCTCCTTTCAATCTACAAATAAGGAAAGATTTCAAATCTTTTCTTAATCTTTTGTAGAAAGCTTTAAAAGGAAAGATTTAATTTTTAAACTCTCTTTTAAAACTATGATATCCACATAAGAAATAATTTTAATAAAAAATTCTTTTTAATATGATGTGGCCGGCCACCTAAGCTTGGGCTCCAAGCTATTGGCCGGCCACCTTAAGGCCAACCTTTAGGCTTGGCCGGCCCTAAGCTTGAGCTTCAAGCTTAGCTTGGCCGGCCCCTATTGGTTGGGTAAGAAGGTGGGTATGTGGTGGGTATAAATCTTTATATACAAGAGGCTACGATAGGGACCGAGAGGAGGAATTGGTTTTGGTCTCCCGATGAAATTAAGCTTTTCGTGTTCGCTCCGAACACACAACTTAATTCCATCAATAATAATTCATTCCACTAAAGAACTATTATTGAACTACCGCACCAATCCCAAATTACATTTTGGGCTCCTTCTTATTATGAGTGTGTTAGTCTCCCTGTGTTTAAGATGTCAAATGTCCATTAATTAAGCGAGTTACTGACAACTCATTTAATTAATATCTTAGTCCAAAAGTAGTACCACTCAACCTTATCGTCATGTCGGACTAAGTCCACCTGCAGGGTTTAACATGACAATCCTTATGAGCTCCTCTTGAGGACATTCTCAACCTAGATTACTAGGACACAGTTTCCTTCTATAATCAACAACACACACTATAAGTGATATCATTTCCCAACTTATCGGGCTTATTGATTCATCGAACTAAATCTCACCCATTGATAAATTAAAGAAATAAATATCAAATATATGTGATTGTTATTATATTAGGATTAAGAGCACACACTTCCATAATAACTGAGGTCTTTATTCCTTTATAAAGTCAGTATAAAATGAACGACCTCAAATGGTCCTACTCAATACACTCTAAGTGTACTAGTGTAATTATATAGTTAAGATAAACTAATACTTAATTACACTACGACCTTCCAATGGTTTGTTCCTTTCCATCTTGGTCGTGAGCTACTGTTTATAATTTATAAGGAACCGATAACATGATCTCCTGTATGTGACACCACACACCATGTTATCTACAATATAAATTAATTGAGCAACTACATTTATCATAAATGTAGACATTTGACCAATGTGATTCTTATTTCTAGATAAATATTTATACCAAAAGCTAGGCTTTTAGTATACACTCTAACAATCTCCCACTTATACTAAAAGACTAAGCTGCCATATCTGCTGCCATACATCTGATTCCCATCCCTTCAACATGTCCATCAAAAGCTATTGCCTTAAGGACCTTAGTGAAAGGATCTATAGGTCATCACCTGATGCAATCTTGGCGGCAACAACTTTTCCTCGTTTATACGATTCCTCGTATTGGGTGGTACTTGCTCTCTATTGTGTTTACTTGCCTTATAGACTTATGGTTTCTTCGAGTTTGCTACTGCACCAACATTATTACAATAAATTGTAATAATTTTTGGACAAACCAGAAATCATATCTAAGTCTATCTTGAGGTTATTGAGTCATTCAGCTTTTATGGCTACCTCAGAGGCTTGCCATATACTAAGCTTCTATGGTGGAGTTCAGAAAAACACCTATGCTTATCACTCTTTCATAGTTATGACTTTACCTCCTAAAGTAAACACAAAACCCCAAGGTTGACTTATTATTGTCCCTATCCGATTGGAAGTCAAAATCCATGCAACCCACAAGGACTAAATTAACTGCCTTGTAAGCTAGCATATAATCTCTAGTGCCTCTAAGGTACTACAATATATGCTTTACTGCAGTCCACTGTCCTTGTCCAGGGTTACTTTGATATCTGCTAACTATGCCCTTGGCAAAACAGATTTCTGATCTCGTGCATAGCATACATTAGGCTTCCAACAGTATAAAGAACTGCCTTTATTTCCTTTATCTCCTTTGATGTCTACAGAGACATATCTTTAGATAAAGTTACTCCATCCTGAAAAGGTAAGAAACCTTTCTTGGAGTTTTGTATGCTTAAAACGAGCAAGGATTTTTCCGATGTATGAAGCTTGGGATAAGTAAAATATTCTTTTCTTGCGATCCCTTATTACTTTGATCTCAAGAATATATACATTCTCCCAAGTCCTTTATATCGAATTGTTTGGACAACCATACCCTTACTTCTGACAACATTTTGATATTGTTTCCAACTACCAAAAATATTATCTAAGTATAGTACAAGAAATACCACCACGTTTCCATCACATCTTTTGTATACACAAGACTTATCCGGTTACTAAATCCATAGATCTGGATTACTTTGATAAACCGGACGTTCCAAGACCTTGAAGCTTTGCCTCAGTCCATAGACTGATTGAGCTTATACACAAGATGCTCTTAGCCCTTTGCAATGAACCCTTCTGGTTGCTTTATATGGATGTTTTCTTCAAGACTTCCATTAAGGAATGTTGTCTTGACATCCACTTGCCAAATAGATAAAAGAATCCGGATAGACTTAAGCATGGCTACCAGTGAAAAAGTTTTCTTTTTCATCTAGCCTTGCTTTGAAAGTTTCTACCTTCCTGTCTATCCCTCTTTTCCTAATATAGACCTTTTTACACCCAAAGGCTTTTATACCATTTGGTGGTTCTATAAGCTTCCAGATTTTATTAGAATACATATATTCTAATTCTGTTATTCATTACTCTTTGCCAAGATATTGCATCTTTATCTTGGAGTGCTTCGTCATATGTCCGGAGATCAGGTTCATGTCCTCCAGGGATCGAGTCCAAAAACTCTCCCAAAACATAAATCTTTTTAGGTTGCCTAACAACCCTCCCACTACGATGAGGCACTTTCTGCAATTGTGTATCATTTGTGATACGTGTTGCAGTTTCCTTGTGGTATCTCATCTTGTACAGTTGGTACTAGATTAGACATGTCTTTTATTATTTCCTTAAGAACAAATTTACTTATGAGCACGTGGTTCATTATATAGTCCTTTTAAAATCAGTCATTGATGCTAACAATGACCTTCTGATTTTTAAGACTACAAACCTACTTTTGTTTATCTAGGATAACTTACAAACAAGTGAACTCCTATCCAACTTATTATTATCTCTCTTTAACATATGTGCTGGATTATCCGAATCCGAATATGCTTCAAAATAGGCTTACGCCTATTCAGCAATTCTATATGAGTAGAGAGTTCTAACTTGGAAGGTACTATGTTCACTTTCGTTTTCAGAGTTTTATCCTTAAAACAAATTTGATAATTTTCTGAATAACTCATCATCTATCTAATTATTCCATAAGAGTCCTTTACCTTCTTTCTACTACACCATTCTGTTGGGGTGTACCAGATGCAGTTAGTTGGGATTGAAATCCAACTACTGATAAGTGACTCCTAAAATCTCTCAAGAGGTACTTGCCACTACGATCTTCCATAGTGACTTTTTACTAGGGGTGTCAAAAATGAACCCGACCCGACGACCCAACCCGAGTCGACCCGAAAAAAATCAGGTTCGGGTTGGGTTATAGGGTTTTGTGGGTTTTTTTGGGGTTAAATCAAATTTTATTTTAAAAATTTAGATGTTTTTATGTATATTTGTATGATAATGATGGAATATTGAGATAAAAGTGAAGAATTATAGGGAAAATAGCTCAAAAAAATCGTTTTGAATCGGATTTTCGGATTATATGGGTCGGGTTTGGGTTGATCGGGTTGGTCGGGCTCGGGTTCGGGTTCGGGTCGGGTTCGGGTTGGGTTAAAAAAAATAAAAAAAAATCCAACCCGACCCAACCCGACCCGACCCACCCGAATTGACACCCCTACTTTTTACTTTAACATTTCTGCGCATCAACCTTGTACTCTTTGAACTAATCAAAGTACTCAGTCTTGCGGTACATTAAGTAAATTTATTTGTATCTTGAATAGTTGTCTATAAAATAGACAAAATATTCAATACTACCTCTTGTCTGGATAGTCATAGGATCACACAAATCAGAATGAACCGATTTCAACATATCCTTGACTCCATACCCCTTGGACTTAAAAGCTTCTTGGTTATTTTCCTTCCAAGTAAGACTCGCAGGTTGGAAATATTTCCACTACCAATGAACCCAAAAGTTCATTAGCTACCAATGAATCCTACTCAAGTATAACCTAGCTTTTAGATGCCAAAGATATAATTGGTTCATTTCCGAAGGTTGCTTTCTCTTAAAATTAGAAGATGTGTTACTAATTTCCATTTGTTGCATCGTGGGAGTTATTGGATTATAAATTGTCAACCATCATACCAGAATAGATAACTTCCCTATTTTTCTTGATAACAACTTTGTTATCAAAATAGACACAATATCTATAATAGTTTAGAAACTGAAATCAGGTTCTTTCTAAACTTGGTACATAAAGACAATTACTTAAAATCCAAATTTTATTTTTATCAAAAGATAAACATCTCCCACTGCAACAGCTACCACTTTTACAGTAGTGCCCATGGATGGTGTTTTAATTTTCATTTAGTTGCTGGGTTTCCTGAAACCCTGCAATGAATTGCGGACATGATTAATGGCATCTGTATCTACACTCCAGGTTCTGGTAGATAACACCACTAAACATGTTTCAACTAATGAATTAAATACACCTATATTGTTCTTAGTTCTAAGAAGATAGTCTACCTTAATGTCCAAGTCCTATTTCCAATCATTGCAATTGGGATTGCTAAGTCTTTCTTATAGTATGACTACTAGGGGATTGACAAACATTTTAAATCCTAAGAATCATAAAAATATTTGGTCAAGATCAACTCCTTAAAATCTCCATGAATTTTGTGTATACAAAATCGAAGAGGAGATTTTATTCATTAATTTTATTATCTCGTCAACTTTACTTTATGACGAATAAAATTAATAGTTGATCTATCTTTGATCAAATATTTGGTCAAAACTCTTTGAATTAAAAATAACATTGATTCCTCAAACAATATTATTTAAATTCACCAACACCTCAAACACCGTGAATTTTGCATGCCACGTTAGTGTGGACGTATACAAATTCATCATTTGTAAGAGGAGGGTTGGACCCATTGACTATCTTGTCAATATAACTTTTTGACAAATAAAATTACCTCAAACACCATGAATCTTGTATGCCACGTTAGTGTGGACGTATACAAATTCAAACATTTGTAAGAGGGGTTTATTAATTTTATTATATTGCCAATCTAGTTTTATGACAAATCAATAGTTGGTTTCCCTTTGGTCACACAAGTGATAGTAGTGACTCGGGGAGGATACTATTAAATGTGTCTAAGTGTATACCATTACTTGACACTAAGTCCATTAATAAGATTATGCCCTTCCGTTGGGGAAGATCACACGCCTTAATTAACTTCCTATAGTCATCCAAAATGGAAGTCTGTTCTAGTGATCCACAAACAAGCTCATCCGTTATGGAGGAAGGCACTCGGAGCCAACGCGAGCTTGTTTGCATCACTTACAAACCAGTAATGGAGACCATGGGATTTACTTAAAATCCCTCTCCCACTTAGTTATTTATAAATGAGGAATTTTAACTATGCTAGCCTACTAAACTTGTAACCTAACATGCACCTAGACAATATAAAAGCAATAAATAGAAAATCTAATTTTCAACTATTATGGCTTTTATCTCTAGTCGTCCTCCGTGTGTTGTCATCCCAAGTTGCTGCCATATTTGGCCACCGCCACCGCATCCATCTTGCTCCTAGTTCCGCTGCGCCTCTGGTCCTTAGAAGGTTCCACGCTTTGCAAGATTTGATCCATGACATAAATAGAATTTTACATTTTGATCCTATATTCCATAAAAGGAATGTACATGTATCTAGATCAAAATAAAATCCTAATAAAACTAAATACGCTGCCGTATTTTAATACAATCATGCACACACATATAAATGCCCTTGACATGTCCAAGGGTCCAATCACACACATAATAACTAAAAGCCATAATAGTTGGATCCTGATCCACAAAGTTAGCACATCCTACTATTAACCCGCCTAAATTATGTATGACATGTGCATAATTAAACTAATACCAAATATACAGAGGCAAAACCCTAGCTCGATACCAATTGTTGGTTGCTACTCGGAAAGCCTAGGTCCACTGTACAAAAATTTTGTACAAAGGTCTGAACCTTTTCCTAGCTACCATGTGTTCTTTAAATTAAATTTTGGATCGCTGAACTTAACACGCTTGATCCAAAACTTAATCTATTTGTTCTTTAGGTTTTGACTTGGATCTCTGCGGAACTTAACACGTTCGACCAAGTCACCTTAAGTTATTAACTCCATTAAATATTAATTTCCATAATCGGTTCCCAAGACCGACGTGGCGAGGCACATGACCTTCTTGGATATGGGAGCAACCACCACCGACTAGACAAAACCTTTTATAGAAAGCTAATATTTAATTTCCTAAAATAACTTTAGGTTAACAGAAAAGAACAATCAAATCACAAGGACAAGAAAAACAAAAGAACACTATATCGAAAACAAATTCGAAACTCTAGAATTGTATGCCTCTTGTATTTAGTATTATTTCCAAAAATAACTAGTATGATGCGGAAAGAAAAATTACTAGTTATACCTTTTAGAAAAACCTCTTGATCTTCTACCGTATTCCTCTTCTAACCTCGGACGTTGTGTGGGCAACGATCTTCCGAGATGAGAACCACCAAGCACCTTCTTCTTCCTTGCAAATTTCGGCTACCACAATTCTCCAAGAGAAATAGAGGTCCGGCCACCACCACCAAGCTCCAAGGGATACAAGAAACAAAACCACCTTTCTCTCCTTCTTCTCCTAGCTAGAACCGGCCACCATCAAGAGCTCCAAGAAAGGTTGCCGCCGGACATAAGAAGAAGAGAAGAGGAAGAAGCTAGGGCCGGCCACCAAGGAGGAAAAGAGAGGAGAAGAATAATTAGAGACATTCACCTTGAAGCCTCCTCTACCCCCTCTTTTATAATCCTTGGTCTTGGCAAATAAGGAAAATTTAATAAAAAACTTCCTTAATTCTTTTGCCATTAAAAAGGAAAATTTATTTAATTAAAAATAAATTTTCTTTTCTATTTGTAATGGCCGGCCACCTTAATCCCTTTAATCAAGGAAATTTTAATTCACACAAGAATTAAAACTTCCTTATTTGCTTTCGGAAATTTATAAAAATTTCTCAAATAATTTTTCCCTTCATGGTGGTTAATAAAAAGGAAATTTAATAAATTAAAATCTTTCTTTTAAACATGTGGATAAAAAGAAAGTTATCTCTAAAAATTAAAATCTCTCTTAATCTACAAATAAGGAAAGATATCAAATCTTTTCTTAATCTTTTGTAGAAACTAATAAAAGAGAATATTTAATTTTTAAACTTCTCTTTTAAATTATTATCATGGTCAAAAAGGAAAGTTTTTCTTAAAAATAAAATCTCCTTTCAATCTACAAATAAGGAAAGATTTCAAATCTTTTCTTAATCTTTTGTAGAAAACTTTAAAAAGAAAGATTTAATTTTTAAACTCTCTTTTAAAACTATGATATCCACATAAGAAATAATTTTAATAAAAAATTCTTTTTAATATGATGTGGCCAGCCACCTAAACTTGGGCTCCAAGCTATTGGCCGGTCACCTTAAGGCCAACCTTTAGGCTTGGCCGGCCCTAAGCTTGAGCTTCAAGCTTAGCTTGGCCGGCCCCTATTGGTTGGGTAAGAAGGTGGGTATGTGGTGGGTATAAATCTCTATATACAAGAGGCTACGATAGGGACCGAGAGGAGGAATTGTTTTGTGTCTAACTAACAGTGTTCGCTCCGAACACACAACTTAATTCCATCAATAATTCATTCCACTAAAGAACTATTATTGAACTACGCACCAATCCCAAATTACATTTGGGCTCCTTCTTATTAGTGTGTTAGTCTCCCTGTTTAAGATGTCAAATGTCCATTAATTGCGAGTTCGACAACTCATTTAATTAATATCTTAGTCCAAAAGTAGTACCACTCAACCTTATCGTCATGTGACTAAGTCCACCTGCAGGGTTTAACATGACAATCCTTATGAGCTCCTCTTGAGGACATTCTCAACCTAGATTACTAGGACAGCTTCCTTCTATAATCAACAATACACACTATAAGTGATATCATTTCCCAACTTATCGGGCTTATTGATTCATCGAACTAAATCTCACCCATTGATAAATTAAAGAAATAAATATCAAATATATGTGATTGTTATTATATTAGGATTAAGAGCACACACTTCCATAATAACTGAGGTCTTTATTCCTTTATAAAGTCAGTATAAAATGAACGACCTCAAATGGTCCTACTCAATACACTCTAAGTGTACTAGTGTAATTATATAGTTAAGATAAACTAATACCTAATTACACTACGACCTTCCAATGGTTTGTTCCTTTCCATCTTGGTCGTGAGCTACTGTTTATAATTTATAAGGAACCGATAACATGATCTCCTGTATGTGACACCACACACCATGTTATCTACAATATAAATTAATTGAGCAACTACATTTATCATAAATGTAGACATTTGACCAATGTGATTCTTATTTCTAGATAAATGTTTATACCAAAAGCTAGGCTTTTAGTATACACTCTAACACATTTGAGGTCGTTCCTTTTATACTGACTTTATGAAGGAACAAAGACCTCAGTTATTATGGAAGTGTGTGCTCTTAATCCTAATATAATAACAAGCACATATATTTGATATTTATTTCTTTAATTTATCAATGGGTGAGATTTAGTTCGATGAATCAATAAGCCCGATAAGTTGGGAAGTGATATCACTTATAGTGTGTGTTGTTGATTATAGAAGGAAACTGTGTCCTAGTAATCTAGGTTGAGAATGTCTCCAAGAGGAGCTCATAAGGATTGTCATGTTAAACCCTGCAGGTGGACTTAGTCCGACATGATGATGAAGTTGAGTGGTACTACTCTTGGAGCTAGATATTAATTAAGTGAGTTGTCAGTAACTTACTTAATTAGTGGACATTTGTTATCTTAAACACAGGGAGACTAACACACTCATAATAAGAAGGAGCCCAAAATGTAATTTGGGATTGGTGCGGTAGTTCAATAATAATTCTCTAGTGGAATGAATTATTATTGATAAAATTAAGTTGTGTGTTCGGGGCGAACACGGGATGCTTAATTTTATCGGGAGACTAAAACCAATTCCTCCTCTCGGTCTCTATCGTAGTCTCTTAATTATAGAGTACTATACCCACCTATACCCACCTTCTTACCCATCCTATAGGGGGCCGGCCAAGCTAGCTTGGAGACCAAGCTAGGGTCGGCCATGTTTTGGTTCATGGGTGAATTCATGTGGCCGGCCCTAGCTTGAACTCAAGCTTAGGTGGCCGGCCCTATTAAAATAAAAAGGAATTTTATTTTTAAAATTTTTCTCATGTGGATAACATGATTTAAAAGAGAATTTAAAAATTTAAATCTTTCCTTTTATAAGATTCTACAAAAGATTAAGAGAAGAGTTAAATCTTTTTTCTTATTTGTAGATTAAAAGGTTGATTTTAATTTTGGTAAAAACTTTCCTTTTAATCATGTTCATGATTTAAAAGAGAGTTTAAAAATTAAATATCTCTTTTATAAAACTTCTACAAGGATTAAGAAAAGATTAGATATCTTTCCTTATTTGTAGATTGGAAGAGATTTTAATTTTTTAAAGATAACTTTCTTTTTATCCACATGTTTAAAAGAAATATTTTAATTTATAAAATTTCCTTTTTATTGACCATCATGAAGGGAAAATTATTAGAGAAATTTTTTATAAAATTTCCGGAAACAAATTAGGAAAGTTTTAATTCTTGATTGAATTAAATTTCCTTTGCTTGGTTTAAAGTGGCCGGCCACATTGTTGATGAGAAAAAAATTATTTTTAATTAAATAAATTTTCCTTATCAATGGCAAAAGAATTAAGAAAATTTTTATTTAAATTTCCTTATTTGCCAAGGCCAAGGATTATAAAAGAGAGGGTAGAGGTGCCTTCATGGCTAATAACTCTATTATTTTTCCTCTCTCTTTTTCTTCCTTGGTGTGGCCGGCCATCCTCTCCTCCTTTCTTCTCTTTGATGGCCGAACCTCATCCTTCTTGTGGAGACTCATATGGTGGCCGGATCAAGTTTAGAGAAGAAGAAGAAAAAGGAGAGAAAGAAAGCTTTGTTTCTAGCATCCCTTGGAGTATGGTGGTGGTGGCCGAACCTCTTCATCCTAGAAGAAGTTTTGATGGCCGAAACTTGCAAGGAAGAAGAAGGTGCTTGGTGGTTCTCATCTCGGAAGATCGTTGCCCACACAACGTCCGAGGTTAGAAGAGGAATACGGTAGAAGATCAAGAGGTTTTTCTAAAAGGTATAACTAGTAATTTTTCTTTCCGCATCATACTAGTTATTTTTGGAAATAATACCAAATACAAGAGGCATACGATTTTAGTGTTTCGAATTTGTTTTCGATATAGTGTTCTTTTGTTTTTCTTTTCATTGTGATTTGATTGTTCTTTTCGGTTAACCTAAAGTTATTTTAGGAAATTAAATATTAGCTTTCTATAAAAGGTTTTGTCTAGTCGGTGGTGGTTGCTCCCATATCCAAGAAGGTCATGTGCCTCGCCACGTCAGTACTGGAAACCAATTATGGAAATTAATATTTAATGGAATTAATAACTTAAGGTGACTTGGGTCGAACGTGTTAAGTTCCGCAGGAGATCCAAGTCAAAACCTAAAAGAACAAATAGATTAAGTTTTGGATCAAACGTGTTAAGTTCCGCAGGCGATCCAAAATTTAATTTAAAAGAACACATGGTAGCTAGGAAAAGGTTCAGACCTTTGTACAAAATTTTTGTACAGTGGAACCTCTAGGTTTTCCGAGTAGCAATCAACAACGAGAAGAGAAAGGGAGAGGAGCGGCGCTTGAGTTCGGGTGAGCGGCGGGACAGCGAGAACAGGAAAGAAAGAAAGAAATCGGCGCGGTGACGAGGGATTAGCGTTAGGTTAGAGTAGGGAAAAACAAAAAGATGTAAAATAGGCTTAATTAAGTTATTATTAGAATGGTATATGGAGTATATAGTGGCATTAATGAAATCTATCACTATATATTATCTAAAATGATACTTTTATATTTAAAATAATTTTTTTTAATAAATGTCATTAAAATTTATTTATAGTGACATTTAAAATTAAATGTCATGAAGAAAGTGTCGTGATATGTTATATTTCTAGTAGTGACAAAGAGGAAAATAGTCGGCTACGAAGAGATGCAGAGGGGAAAAGGGGCGACTGCGGAAAGGAAATAGGCATAAGAGGGAGGAAGTTAGGTTAATGTAAAAATAAAAAGTAATTAATATTTATGATATTTATAAAATATGTCATTATAGATAGTCTAATCTGATATTTTATTTTTAAAATCAATGAGTGTCGTTATAAAATATTTATAAGTACATATTTTAATAAGTGTCATCAAGAAAGTGTCATTATAGGCCTTATTTCTAGTAGTAATATTCAAGATAATTTGAGACAAATACTTTTTTACCGTTTTATTTGAATGTCTTATATAATTATAGTTTTAACCGTCTTTATTATGTGTCTTATTTAGTTGAATTTGAGACAAAATCTTAAATACTGTCTTAAAATTAATGTCTCCATGTAAAATTTTGAGACGTCTATTATTACTGTCTTAATTACTTAGTATTTGAGACGAATTTTGTGACTGTCTTAAAATATTTGTCTCAAAAGCCTAGTTTTCTAGTAGTGCAACAAAGGATTAGTGCGAGACCTACCAAGCATCAAGTACCAAAAGACAAAATTATGTGATGCATGTCAAAAGGGTAAGCAAACAAAAGCGTCTCATAAAGGTAAAAGCGTTGTAAGTACATCTACTGCTTTAGATTTATTGCATATGGATTTGTTTGATTGCAGTAATGTTATTTCATTGAATGGAAGTAGATATTGCTTAGTGATCATTGATGATTTTACTAGATATACATGGACTTTCTTTTTGAAAAATAAGGATCAAACCATAGATGTTTTTGTTTCCTTTTGTAGAAGAACTGAAAATGAAAAATCAACAACAATTAAAACAATTAGGAGTGATCATGGTGGAGAATTTCAAAACCATAGATTTTTAGAATTTTGTCAAGAAAAAGGATATAGGCATGAGTTCTCTACTCCAAGGACCCCACAACAAAATGTGGTTGTGGAGAGAAAGAACTGAGTCTTGTAAGAGGCTGCACGAAGCATGCTCAATGAGTACTCACTACCGAGCTACTTATGGGCTGAAGCTGTAATACCGCTTGCTATGTGCAAAACTGAGTCTTGATACATAGGTTTTTAGGAAAGACTCCCCATGAACTTTGGTTTGGGAAACCCCCTACAATTAAACATCTTAGGGTGTTTGGTTGTAAGGTGTTTATCTTGAACACCAAGGATCATCTTGGAAAGTTCACGGCTAAGGCTAATGAAGGGATACTGGTCGGGTACTCTCTCATCAGCAAAGCCTATCGAGTCTACAACAATAGGACTAAATTGATTGAAGAGTCCTCGGATGTAGCATTTGAAGAAATCCCTAAATCAAATGATCAATCAAGGGATGTAGGAGAAATTCAATTTGAACTTAGAAATCTAAGTTTAAATGATCAAAACATAGAAAGAGTCGAAGTTGACACTGATGACGATGAGTAAAGGCAAGAGAGGGCTCAGTCTGATTCTTTACCTGATACTGAGCCCTTGCCTGTGTCTAGTGAGACCACTCATGAGGCACCGCCAACACCAAGACAATCTAGGATAGCCTCTAGTCATCCCCAAGACCAGATTGTGGGAGACATTCAACAAGGGGTTAGGACTAGATCATTCTTTAGAAATGAGTCTAATGAGGTCGCCTTGATCTCAGAAATCGAACCAAAACTAGTTGATGAGGCATTGCACGATCCTGATTGGATCATAGCTATGCAAGATGAGTTAGGTCAATTTGAAAGGAGTCAAGTGTCGGACTTAGTTCCTAGACCTAAGAAGACCACCATTATGGGAACCAAATGGGTCTTCAAAAATAAGTTAAACCAAAAGGGAGAAGTCGTAAGAAACAATGCAAGACTTGTAGCCAAGGGCTATAGTTAAGTCGAAGGCCTCGATTATGATGAGACCTATGCTCCCGTGGCCCGATTAGAGTCCATTCGTTTAATGCTAGCTTTTGTTGCACATAGAGGCTTCAAGCTCTATCAAATGGACGTTAAATCGGCCTTCTTAAATGATTTCATTAAAGAAGAGGTCTATGTTGAACAACCACCGGGGTTTGTGAATACCGAAGCTCTAAACCACGTGTACAAGCTCAAGAAAGCTCTTTATGGGCTTAAACAAGCACCTCGAGCTTGGTACGAAAGGTTGTCAACTTACTTACTAGAAAAGGGTTTTGTAAGAGGTCAAATAGACCCAACACTATTTCTGCGTAGAGATGGTGAAAACATATTTGTAGCCCAGGTGTATGTCGATGACATAATTTGTGGCTCAAATAACAAGGTCTATTTGAATGAATTTATCACTCACATGGAAAGTGAGTTTGAGATGAGTCTGGTGGGAGAATTGACATTCTTCCTTGGACTTGAAATTAAACAAACTCGAGATGACATTTATGTCCATCAAACGAAGTACACTCAAGAGATGCTCAAGAAATTCAAAATGAGTGACTCTAAGGAAGTATCCACTCCAATGACGACGAACACTCGCCTTAACAATGATGAGAATGGAAAACCAGTTGATCTAACGCAATATAGAAGCATGATTGGTAGCCTTCTATATCTCACAGCTAGTCGACCGGACATACTTTTTACTGTGGGCATGTGCGCTAGATATCAAGTATGTGCCAAGGAATCTCATTTAATTGCAGTTAAGAGGATTCTGAGATATCTTAAGGGCACAATTAGTGTAGGTCTCTGGTACCCTCGTACTGAGTCTTTTGATTTGATAGGTTATACCGACTCCGATTATGCTGGGTGTAAATTGGATCGGAAAAGCACTAGTGGGGGTTGCCAATTTTTAGGTTCATCATTAGTTAGTTGGTCAAGTTGGAAGCAACATTGCGTTTCTCTCTCCACAACCGAGGCTGAATACATTGCCATGGGAGAGAGTGTATCGCAATTGTTGTGGATGATCCACACTCTAGAAGATTATGGACTTTCGTATAAGAGAGTGCAAGTGTTGTGTGACAACATCAGCACAATAAACCTAACGAAAAATCCAGTCCATCATTCAAGGATCAAACATATTGAAGTGCGTCATCACTTCATTAGAGATCACGTAGCTAGGGGAGACATTGCACTCACATATGTTGAGTCAAAGTCAAACCTAGCCGATATTCTCACCAAACCTCTTCCGGAAAATGAATTTAGTCATTTGAGGAGAGAATTGGGAATGTGTTTGGCTCAATAGGCCATTAGGACCCCATTATGATCAATTAGGACAATTAAAACAACAAGAGAAATTGGGAAATTAATTTGGACAACTTGGGAACATCTCACACAAACTATAAGGTTTAACAAATGATTTTTGTTTGCTAGAAATGGGGTGAGATGCTAGGATCAGCCGAATTATTCAAAATGTATTATGCATCCCTTGAATAATAAGGTTGAAGAGACATAAATTGAGTATGGGGAAGACCATTACATAATTCATGTGTATTTGGTTCCTAGATCTTACTCATATATTCCAACCAAGGAAACTTGGTTGGGCCTTTATCTAGATTTTATCTAACTTTGGTTAATGTGTTGATTGATAGTTTTGATCGATACCTTTCATGATTTTGATTGAAAATAAGACCAGCTATTGAGGTAATGATAGCAATTTAGTTGTATTTTGACAAACTTGAAACTGAACATAACAAGGTCGAAAATTTCAATTCTCAAGCTTTGAGTTGTCTGTGTTTCGAAATGTCTGAAACTTTTGGGCTATAAACAATCTCAGACCATAATCTTTAGGAAATAGTTTTGCATGTAGATTCTTCAAGGAGGCTCCTGACCATAACAAGGTATTGAATTTGGAAGTTTTACTGGAGAAACTTCTAAGAATTATCGAACACCTCTACGAATTTCAGTTACTGAAATTATTGGAGAAATTTCAGTATCAGACACTAATCCGTCTACAGACCGATCAGGAGAAGGTGGATCGGTCTGTCGACCGATCCTAAAATCTCTCCAGCCTTTCTGTTAGTAACCTGATCGGTCCGGGGACCGATCAGGTCAGCCTGGTACTACTGATCGCCTTCTGATCGGTCTACAGACCGATCAGAAGGTTCCCTGATCGGTCCAGGGACCGATCAACGGCTACTGATCGTCTCCTGATCGGTCCAGGGACCGATCAACGGCTACTGATCGTCTCCTGATCGGTCTACAGACCGATCAGGAGGTTCCCGGATCGGTCCAGGGATCGATCAGGAGGCTCCTGATGTCTCCTGATCGGACAGCCGTCCGATCGTTTCGACACTTGGACACCCATCTCCCTTAAAGCTTCCCGATCCTTTCCTTTCTTCCTTCACGCTGAAGCCCTAGCCGTCACTTTCCTACACCTCACCTCTTCTCTTCTCTTTGCACGCCGGAACCCTAGCCAACGATACTTCAATGGCACCAAGGTAACTCCATACTTCTCTAGAACTTGGCATTTCGGTTTCATTTCTCACCATATCTGTGCTTTTTGTTTCGGGTGTTGGTGGCTCCGGTGCTCACTTACTTGCCCCATTGTATCACATTGTTAACCCTTAGGAAGAAACTAGTGGGTGAAGGAACCTCTAAGTCTAAGTCACCTGAGAAGTCGAAGTCTAAGGCTCCTTCCCGACCTCAACCATCTGTCTCTGGGAGGTTTCCAAACCACCATTTTGAGGAAGCTTTTAAACAAAGAACCTTTAAATTACTCCCTTGTAGGTCTGTTGATCGAAAATTCATGGACGAATTTTGTCCAACTGTGTCAGAAATAATTACCTACTACAAACTTGATACACTTGTCTATTTAGAACGAGATATCAATTATGACTTAGTATCTGAGTTTTATAACAATCTTCATCAAACTAGTGATGTAAGTTATAAAACAAAAGTTGTTAAGCAGACTCTTGATTTCAGTTTCTCAGCCTTCTTTGACTATCTAGGTTGCCGGAGATGTTCCGGAAATGTCTTTTCGATATATTCTGACTTACCAGACCCCTTACCTTCACCTTTTGATGTCACATCTAACTCTATTTATGAGTACTTCTTCAGACATCCGAGACCAGGTGGGCTAGATGAATTAGATATTGATTTTCCTACTTTTGCAGCTTTAAGATTATCTGCCTAAGATTACATCCTCTTTAAGATTGTTACAAACTGCCTTCTACCTATCACATCTAAACCCTTGTCTGAAATCCGACCATATCATTGCCTGATGCTTTATGGACTGCGTCGGCGTCTCGACTTTGACATCATGTCTAGCATCTATTCTTCGATCATCTCCTATAGCGAGCCAAATAGCTTCACTGTTTATATGCCTTATGGGCATATAATTACAGATTGGCTCGAGACCCATCAGATTGATGTCTCCAAGGGTAGAATAGTCAAGATGGTCAGGCAGGACTGCAGACTTGGAAAGCGGGCATTTTCCAAGTCTGGCATCATAGGACAAAATGGGGATGTTCGGTGGAAGGATGGGAGAGCTCTATGTGAGTTACCA
This sequence comes from Zingiber officinale, assembly GCF_018446385.1. Classification (NCBI taxonomy): domain Eukaryota; kingdom Viridiplantae; phylum Streptophyta; class Magnoliopsida; order Zingiberales; family Zingiberaceae; genus Zingiber; species Zingiber officinale. The sequence continues at coordinate 14,766,628 of NC_056000.1, read as the reverse complement.
CGGGGGCCTCCACGACAGGTTGCGGCTGCTCCTGTTGCTGCTCCTCCTGCTGCTGCTGCTGACGATGGAGAGGCAGATCTTGATCTGCGCTGGCAGATCGCCGAGCTGGAGAGTCGCTTTGATCGGCACGATGAGCTGCTGGTTGCTGAGCTCCACGGGCTGCGCGTCCGGATTGACCAGCGCTACGATGATTTACGCAGTCAGCAGTTGGATTGGATGGCCAGATACCCACCTCCGCAGTACTTCCCGGGCTATCCATCGAGCAGCGGCATGCCACCTCAGGGACTCACTCCTCCCGTTGATGATGCTGATGCTCCTCATGATGAGGAGGCTGATTGATACACATTGTTCTATGATGTCATTTTGATTATCTGTGTTTTGGATGTTGTTTGTTGGGTACTTATGTCTGACCTGGATACTTGCTGATATTTATGCTGCTCATTTTCTTGTTTTTCTTTACGTTTCACTTCTTATTTGCTATTAATTTGCTGTTCATATGCCATGTCTTGTATGTCTCTTATTTCTTTATTACTGTCTTATAATACACTTAGAGGGCATTCTAGGAGATTGGGAAAAAGACAGTATGGGTTCAAGGGGAGTCCTTTAACATGTTCTTACCTAATTCGCACCTTTTCGGTGTTTGACAAAGGGGGAGAAGATAACTAAGTTTAGAGATAAATGAAAGGTTGAGATAAATGAAAGTTTGGCTTTAGGAGGAAGATCATGATTCCCCTATCCTTACATGGTGTTGTATCTGTCGTAGGGGGAGGATCTTGATTCCCCTAAAATTAGGAAAATATGAACATTTCTGATCTAAACTTAAATCGTGTTGTCAAACAACAAAAAGGGGGAGATTGTCGATACAGTCTGACCTGGCTGTTGTTTTGATGTTGACACTAATTTAAGTTTGTATCAGATGTTAATTAAACTCAGACTGATTAATGATCAAGGTTGATCATGTGGAGAGGAAAAGTCCAAGTACGGATACTTGGCACGCAAAGTCGGAGAGGGCTCGGTAGCTCGTTCTCTGGACCGGACGAAGTCGGAGAGGGCTCGGCAGCTCGTTCTCCGGACTAGGTCAGAGAGGGCTCGGTAGCTCGGTAGCTCGGTCTCTGGACCGGATGTGGAAGTCGGAGAGGGCTCGGCAGCTCGTTCTCCGGACTAGGTCAGAGATGGCTCGGTAGCTCGTTCTCTGGACCAGGAAGACGTTAGGGTTTAGGGATGGGAAGCTCTAAAACTAACACAGAGACATTGGATCGGTCTGTTGACCGATCCAGTGATACTTTGGTTGACTGGATGGGTCGACAGACCGATCCAGTGATACTTGAGTGATCTGATCGGTCTCGTGACCGATTAGTAACCACACAGAAGCATTCTGTGGGTTATCTGATCGGTCTACAGACCGATCAGAAGGAAGCTATGATTTCTGGAAAACTATAGGAGATCGGTCTGTGGACCGATCCACCTATAGGCTGATCGGTCCACAGACCGATCAGAATCATCCCAGACCGATCAGGATGTGTCCTGATCGGTCCGGAAGGCTATGGATTGGTCTGATGACCGATCCACAACGATGTCGTTTGTCTTCTGCTGTTTCTCTGTGATTTCTGATTCACTGATCAAATCATCTGCTGTGAGATTTTTTAAGTTACAGGTTGCAGGTGTCGTGCCAATGGTTAATTTCAAATTAAGCTCCATCAGAAGAATAAGACCAAGTGATCTTTCCACTGTGTTTCGCTGCAAATGGTGCATTTGGAGCATCAACATTCACTGGCTGCGATCAGTGGCTACAGCTTGACTCTTGCTTATTGGTTCGAGCTCAGAGACACCAGAGAAGACCATGGATGATATTGGTGTGAGTTCAGAGAACCAGATGAGGAGGAAGAGTGATTGGCGACGCCTGAGTTGGTCGCAGTGATTCGATACAAGTGACAGTGATTCGGCTCTGGCTGAAGACAGTGAGAAAGAAGCAGAATAAGAAGAAGAAGGCAGAAGAGAGTTAAAGAAGATTTTTGAAACTCTCTGTCGACCAAAGCAAGTGTGCTATGTTGTTGAGCTCTTGGTTGTGGAATCCTTCTGTCTTTGCATTTTGCTTCGTGGCTGTAAGTTTCATTTGTTCATTCTTTTAGCCACAAAACTCTGTAAGTCTTGTGCTTCGTTTCAAATCATTTTTGTGACTTTGTGGAGAGGTTACTCCACCGAGAAGGAGAGATACTTAGCCGGATTTTGTCCGGGGTGTGATCTACCGAAAGATCAAGGGATCGTCCACCTTACGGACACGCTGAGGAGTAGGGGCAAGTTATCCCCGAACCTCGTACATCGTTTTGTTAGTGGTGGTTTGTTTCTTTTCCTTGCATCAGTTTTTATTTTACTTATTTCTGCTGTGCTAATAAACTCTTGTAAGAAAATTCTTTAAGTTTTAAAGGAGGCTATTCACACCCCCCCTCTCTAGCCATCCGAAGGTCCTAACAGTAGGTTCTAACACCTTGCCCTTTGCGCTATGAGGATTGGTTTGCCAAACTAGCCGTGAGCGGTTATGAATTATATTACATTCGTTTCCATCTGTTATGAACCATGACGCTATTATTCCAATAAGAATATGAGATGTATCACATTTAACTAAATTTTATTATTATAAAATCATTACTCCATAAAACCACCTTTCATCATCATCCCTCTTTATTCGATAACTCAAATAATGATTGGTTAACTTCAAAAATAAAGTAATTTCAAATAATATAATTGAGCATGGATTTATATATAGAGATAAAGATTTGTTAGCTGATTCCGAAGTAGATGGAACACTTTGTAGCTGATCACGCCCCCGAAGTTGCTACTTCAATGTGTAGCAGCTATTCCGCACTAACTGATACATCGTCTAGCCGCCCATAATCAGTTGCACATGGTACTCAGATTACCACGCTATTAAATTTATATACCTAAATATTGATTAATTAATAAACAATGTAGCAGCTAATAAGAAGCAACTGCTACACGGTATAGCAGCTACTCTTGGGCAGCTGCTACATCGTTAGGCAACTCTATATACACTAATGTAGCGTTTGCTTATGACATTGGATTACTTAGGGATTAGTTGTATTCACGAATCCACTGGTGGTGTTTTGCCACAATAGGGGAGGAGGTTGATGTTGTAACGGTTCGAGGCTGGAAACTTCTACAACATAATACTACATGTTGTAGCAGCTATCGATCCAAAGCTGCTACAAAATAGAGAGAGGCATTCATCTCTACATCTCAATTAATTGATAGAACAATATTGTCGATTTATGGTACATTAATCTCTCAATGACCAATAAAATGACCACTCATAGCACTAGCAGGCATAACCCATAGGACAAGTCATAACTGTCATAAATCATAATCTGTGATTGAAATTATAAAGCTGCTTGGTCAGAGGGGCAACTATGAGCTCATGACTACAACCATTCTCATATTTAATAATATTGCGACATTGTTCTCCTATATAACGGAGGCTGACACTGTTCCTGATAGTCAACAAGGAAAATGCATAGCCTAATCCTTGAAGGCACGCATTTTATCGCCACCACCTTCGTCATTTCTTTCATGTCATCCTCTCTATATCATGAAGTGTGAAGCCTTTCTTCCGTGTTGGCCCTGAGACTGGTTGCCGGGTCCGGTGGCGGTGACCGTAAGCGCCTTTCGCCACCATGAAGACATGAAGTGTATCAAGCTCCCAAATTGTGAAAGACAAAGCGGTCATGTTGCCTTCCACGGTCTAGATTATGCTTCCATACTACCCCATTGTCTCGCGCTGATGCATGTATGTTGATAAGGTTTTGGCCACTAGAGTGCATGAGGGAGAGGATGATGGCCTCGAAGTACTTTTCCCAGCCACTACCAAAGGATGCGAGACACATGGAAACTAGTTTAATTTGTTGGGTGTTCACAATACGGTGTACGTTGATGTACGGTTCTCCCGAATGGAGAATAATCTCGATGAAATGTGGATGAAACTTGGCCTATATGAAAATGACGTTGTCTGTGTGAGATCAATGTAAGCGATAATGGGAGTTTTGAACATTGTTCAATATATAACTAACGATGCAATCGAAATGTAAATGTATTGACATTACTTTCTCAGGTAAATATATTAATTTAATGTATGGGTGCAATGCCCTGTTGAAGTAGGAATAAGTAGCTACTACATTATATAACAGCTACTGCCAGATAATTTTAAACATCAGATTAATGATTTTTTTCATATATTATTGCCATTTAATTTTGTAAGTACATCTTTATATCATGAGGTGGTAAATTTAATTAAACTAGTGAATACTTGAACAATCAGGCGACCACAGAAACTGATGTCCACGCCGGAGCAGCTACTTTGTGGCAGACATAAATACCAACGTAGGAACTGAATTATTATTCCCATATAACACATTCAAATCAACGAGACGATGAGTCGGTGAAAAATAATTTTGTTTCAAGTAGAAGGTATAGCAGTTACAAATTGGTAACTGCAACAACACAGATCACTTTCATGTCTATATTATTTCAAGGGTCAATGATTGTAAAAATGTATATGGAAAAATATTTGTCAATAGGTAAAATTGGTAAGAAAAAGTTTTTTCGAGCGTTATCTACTTCAACGTGTAGCAGCTATTATGGCGTAACTGCAACGGAGTGTAACATCCACTGTTAACAAGCTGATACGAGGTGTAAGAGTTATTACAGATTAACTGTCTCGCAAAGTAACCTGCTACTGTGGAGATGTCAGCTGCTACAATGTGTAGCAGTTAAGAGTTGTGGAACTAACCAGCTCAACCCTATATTAATAATTCGGTGGTCAGTTATATAATTTAACCATAATAAATTTATAGATACACACCATTTCATTAATGGTAACCTACCACATCAGGTCCATTCATCGGTGACGTCCATAGAATGACCATTCATAGCTATTTTTATGATAGCTTTGACTACTTATAACTATCACAAATCATGACTATTGAAGACTTATAAAACTGGCCTTGTCAGAAGCACACTGCCGTGGATGCATCAATACAACTATTCCCATAATGAATAGTAAGTGCCTCTGTATTCCTATATAAAAAAGGCATGAAGCCTCGTTTCATTACATCTATTTATAAATGAGTAGTTGGATTGACGTCATTTTCGCGACACCACCTTCATCTTATATTTTATTGCATCTAGCCTACTTATTCAAGTGTTTCCGTCATGCACCGAGGTCTTATAAATCCTCATGTATGCTCCATATGATTCTTGTCACGACGGACTTCTCCCAATCTCGACCAAATGATGTTGGTAAGGTTAGGCGGATCATATAGTTGTCCATCATCCCCCTAAAATCTTGTGTTCGCAATGAAGACCCTTGGGAGTTCAATGAGGAATCCTAATGGAGGAAGCATAGGATTCATGCCTCCATGAACTTCTCCCACTTCTCCCATCGCCAACGAAATGACGTAAGGCAGGTGAAAAACAATAGAGGACAATGTGAGGGGTCAGGGGGTTCATATTACTATCTTTTCTGTATTCAATATTACATTTACGGCATAATGGACAGACCTATTATTTTGTTGTCTTCACAATATTAGAGCAGACAATGTAATCTTTGCCAGATTTACAGTTAATAGATTATTACTTTTTTATTTCTTAGATTTGTTGGATATCATAATGCGGTAACTTAAAGTCTATTGACACATTGACTCCTGAACTAACGCACGAACAACGAGCATGCGGTCCAAGGTTTTGCAACTAGAGTGTGTTAGCTGCTATATCCATGGACCAACTGAAACATCATTTCCAGATAACACATTAAATGCAATCAAAACGGACGATCATAAATAATTGTACTATTTTCCAGATTCAGTAATAAATTGATATATTATAAATTGTAGCTGCTACACAAGATTAGCTGCGACAGTCTGTAGCAGTTAGTGCGGCTTAGATTGCTATAAATTTTAACATTTTCTAAATATTAGATGCTACACATGGTAGCATTGAGTGCAGTTTAGCTGCTATAAATTGTAGCAGCTTATCAATAATAACTACTACAAGGGGTAGTAGCTACTGAATTTTAGCTGCTACACTATATAGCTGGTAGTGAGGATTAGCGGAAACTGTGGAGCAACTAATTCGGATACGTGATCTGGTAAGGCCAACATGTTTGCACCTGGTAAAAACAAAGCTAATTATTGTACTATATGTTATAATCAGCGGAAAAACTGTGTAGAAACCCATTCGAATACGTGATCCGCATAACATCGACACAGTTTAGTGGGTACTGTTAATAAGATGCTACACTTGGTACCACTTTCGAACAACTCCTTTTTTGTTAATTCAAAAACCTGATGCATTAGCTGCTACAAGATGTAGCAGCTTCTATCTATTTCTAGCCAAATCGGTAACACTTATAGAAGATCAATTAGGTGATCTAAATGTAAAACTGAGATCGAGGGACTATAACTCTTGGTCAGCGTAAAAAAAAAGTTCCACTTGGAGACTAAATTTCGGTTTGAATATAACACCAGACAAATAAAATGATAAGACAAATAGTTAATACAAACACTACTGCGTAAGTCATTTGCTTATAACATTCTTTAGTGATACATTATATTGGCATAGTTCTTGTCGCACTTAGACAAATACAGTTTTATTCTTTTGGTCTCATAGACAAGCAGCTGATGTGCGTAGATTATATACTCTTTTATGCATGTTTTTACGCACATTTACATACTTTGAGCATGCTTGATCTATGCATTTTTATACTTCCAGCTTTCCTTTTTAGCATATTTACTCTTTTGGTTCGGAGATCTGCTTTTTGTGCATTTTCTGTACACAGGAGTCGAAATTGGTGAAGATTATGCGTCCTCAGGCAAGCTTGGAAGTAATTGAAGGGAGAGATCATCAGGCCGTGTACTACACATGGCCGTGTAGTCTTAACAGGAAGGGAAGAGGACATGGCCGTGTGAATCTCACACGGCCGTGTCTTGATTTGAAGATATCAGAGCAGATGCCTTACATGACCGTGTGCATCTACACGACCGTGTGAGGTTTCCAGAGGCCAAGCAGGTGGTGGCCGTGTGCACCACACGGCCGTGTATCACTTCCAGAGGCCAAGCGGTGGTGGCCGTGTGGATCACACGGCCGTGTGAAGTTTCCAGAGACCAAGCGGTGGTGGCCGTGTGCACCACACGGCCGTGTAGCATTTCCAGAGAGCAGAGGGCCTTGTGCACCACACGGTCGTGCAGCTTTGGCAGAGAAGGAACTGGACATGGCCGTGTGAATCTCACACGGCCGTGTCGTGGGGCCGTGTGGCGCCCGATTTCCTCCTCTATTTAAACCTTCCTTCATGAATTGAAAGGGGATCTCTCCCCCTTTGGGAGAAGGCAAGATTTGGTGGTTTCCTCCCATTCTTGGGAGGATTTCTGGGCGATTCTAAGGGAGATCTTGACGATTTCGACTCCGAAGCGAGGATTGGATCAGAAGACGAGGCTTCTTCGTAGATAAGTTTTCTCTTTCCCCCTCTTCTTGGTTTCTTGGATTGAGGATTTAAGAAATGCTTGTAATCTTTATTTCTTCGGGTTTTCTTCCTCGATTCATGGAGTAGATCTTGTATTCTAGGATTAAGGGAGTATTTGTATGATGGATTGATGTAATCTCTTATGGATTTGCCATTTTCTTGTTTCAATGACATTGTCTTGCTTGTATCAATTAGATCTTGAATGATTGATGGTGATTTGTGCTTAATTCTCATTCTTGATTGATTGTTTAGATTTCTTGTGGACTTTGTAAAGATAAACCCTCACTCGATCATCCGAGGGATCCACGTGACAGGTGCAAGCCCGTGTAAGGACGTTTGAGAGATAATCTTGAAGAGGAAATAGGAATATTCAAGAGAGTAGGATGGATTTTGTGATTAGTTTCTTGTATCTTGATAGATTAATAAGTTGTGGGCTTCTATGTTGATATCCGAGGAAGGCATAGTAATAGGTGCGCTTCTGTGTAAGGACAACGTAGGTTCACGTCTAATTGATCATGTTTAGATGCATTTCTCAGTCCTTAGCCGGTTATCTATTGCAAGAGAGAACCGGCAACTTTCTACAAGTGTTCGACAATTGAGGGAAAAGAATTGGTGAACCATTTACATTCAAGAAATCTTACAAAGAAACCGAAACTCCTAGAATCTCCCTTTATCATAACCCAAAACACTAAACTCTTGTTTGTTGATCTTTAATATTAGATTTGTTTACCCTTACTTTGCATTTGAAACGATTGGATAGTTGTTTAGCTAATTCGCATTGAGACATTTCTAGTGCTTATTCCAGTCCCTGTGGATACGATAATCTTTTATATTACTTGCGACATTTTCGCACACTTGCGGATCGTAACAAGTTTTTGGCGCCGTTGCCGGGGACTGCGCTATAACATTAGGAATTATCAATTGAGTTAGACTAAACATAACTTTTCTTTCTTTCTTTACATTTTCATAGTTGTAACTTTAGAATTCTGTTTTTATAAGCTTTTCTTTTCTTGAATAACATTCTTGACAATTCTTTTTGTTGCAATTCTAATTCTAATTATAACTTTGCATTCTTGATTTCTAGCACTCTAATCTAACTTTTCTCTGTTTTCTCTTTTGATCCAGTTTCTTTCTTCTTATCTTTTGTAAACATATCTTGCAATCTTTAGCATATGAATTATTCTAGACATTTTTCTTTTTCCTTTTATCTTTTCTTTCTTGTTTTCATTATGCACTTTCTTTCATGCAATTTAAATTCTGCATTTTCTTTCTTGTTTTTCATTATGCATTTTATTTCTTGTCTTTAATTCTGCATTTTTAGTTTTGATTGTAATTTTTTTTAGATATCTAGAGCACTAACATGTCAAGCAGGGCTTCAAGAGAATTTTTCACACCCATGAGCGTAAGATCTTCCATTGATGAATATTATGGTTCAGAAGATGATCAATTTGAGTTTCTTTGTGGAGTGTGTGGTAGCACATCTCATCCAGCTGCTATTTGCCATTTTTTTCAAAAGACTGCTATAACTCCGGAACTTCAGTGTTTGGTTCAACCTCAATATCAAGATACATATGAGCAAGTTCCGGATACTTATGGCTATGACTGGGAAGATCATCAAATTCAGTACCTTCAATCCCAGCTAATTTCAGAGCAGAGTGAGCAGTCATTATTCCAGCAGCAGATCTCTGACCCTCCTCAACATTATAATCACTTTTGGATGAATCAACAAAATTTGGACTACAACTACATACAAAATGTTGAGTATACTTCCCAAGTAAATAAGGGTTTGTCAAAATTTCAGGATGATTCTTCATTAGATGGACCACATCGTTCACAATTTGATGAGCCAATTGTTTGGGAGGACTCCCAAAACTCAAATACTCTTGCTCCCAATCAGATGAAGACCACAATACAAGATTCTGAAGAGCTAATGGTACAACGGGGAATCTTAACTTTACGACTACTACTACAAAATTCCAATAAAGTTGTTGATTCCTCTATTGATGATATTGATGTTAGTGGACTCTTCACTATTTATGATGATGATGTGGTGAATAAAAGTGTAGGGGCATGTACTATGGAGGATATGTCCCAAGGATCGCCTCCTTTGGTCACACAATCAATTGATACTATGGAATGTGTAAGAATAGAATTGGTTGATGATAATTGTGTAGGGACTTATATAATGGAAACAAAGCCCCAAGAATCACCACTTTTAGAGGCACCACCACTCGAACCAGAGCTAGAACCATTACAAAATTCTGAAGAGGTCACATCCACTTGTTTAGAACTTTCAGGTACTTCTCAGCACTACAAGGTTAGTATTCTTAGTAATCTTTTAGAAAATTTCATAGAGGTACCTATAATTGATTTTGTTGGATGTGATTCATTTCTTGATACATACTCAATTCATACTAATATGGTTCTAGTTCCTTCTTATATTACATTCTTGTGGGAGGTTTGTTTTTCTTTTGGGTGTGTAGGTTTTCAAGAGGCCAATAATTGGAAGCTCATACTGAACCGTCTTCGACCACCCGAAAGAACTTCAAAGAAGACGAAGATGGAGAGAGTGATACTTAAATTTTTAACTCCTTTATTGAAAGCTCCCTCCATAATAAGAACCCTTGGTAGGAAGGTTCTAAAATATCTTACTCCTCCAAGAGCAAGATTTAGATGAATCTAATGAGGTGGTCGAGCTAATGACCTTAATTAAACAAGCGCTTCTTGGGAGGCAACCCAAGTTCATTTTCCTTATTTTCTTTTATCTCTTTAGTTCTCTCTTTATAATAAACATGTATCCTCTACTTAATTTTTCTTGTCTATCTTATTGTTGTAGAATTCAAAGTTGTGGAGGAATGTGAGTATTGGATGGAGGAGTATCTTTAAAAACATGAATGTCAACCATTTGGAGCTCATCACTTGGTAACTTCTCTTAAAATCTCCTCCACATTGTTTTTAGTTTTCATTGGGACAATGAAAAATTTAAGTCTGGGGGGATGCATTAGATGCATTTGATTTGCTATGTCTTGTTTTTGTTTTTGCTTATGTCTTGCATTTTGTTTTGATTTTTTGTGGCATACATCTTGAGAACATCAAATCTTCACTTATATGCTTTCTTGGATTCAAGTGAAATGTTAGCACGATTATTGTCTTGATTCATGATGTTCGAATGATGCTAGTAGTAAACTTTGTGTAGTTTTTTTTTCCTATCTTGGGAAGCATTAATAAGTTAAGAATCTTATGGTGATGAGTTTTAGTTTTGGTTCAACCTTAAGGATTTTATCTTCACTACACTTGTGCTTGATGCTTGAATAGTTGATGTCATTGAAATAGTCATGATTCATCTTGTTTGCTTAGTACTTGGTTTCCATGGTGATTTCTCAACTTTCATTTTGGTTACTGGATGAGGCTCAAATCATTAAAGCTCATTTGGAAAAATCAAAATATCCCAACATGTGTGCTAAAAGTACATTTGTGAATAAGTTTTGCACAATGCAAACACTTATAATAATAATAATAAAAAAAGGGATATTAAAAAATAGTTGTCATGAGTGGAATCTAGCAAGTCACCCCTTTGAGACCGAGTTAGGTTACTGGGGAAATGACTGCTTAGCTTCCCTTGAAATTGAGCACACCTTTGAGACCTTTGGTTAGTTGAGAAATATGAACCAAGTGAATGGTGAGTAAGTGCCTATCACTGGTTACTTGTCTTTCACTGGAAACATTAGGAATTCAAATTTGATGACGACTTGACTAGGACATGGATTGAAACTTGAAGGGTGTTGAGTTACTTTTACACTGTGCACAAGATTCTTATGCTTGAACCATACTTTACTTGTTTCCATGATCATGCTTGTTAATGAAACTTTTTGATAGAATTAGGAAAGTGTACTAGGTTTTATGAATGTGTTGTAGAACATATGAATTTAGACTGCAGCATTTTGCTTGAGGACAAGCAAAGGTTTAAGTCTGGGGGTGTGATGTGCGTATATTATATACTCTTTTATGCATGTTTTTACGCACATTTACATACTTTGAGCATGCTTGATCTATGCATTTTTATACTTCCAGCTTTCCTTTTTAGCATATTTACTCTTTTGGTTCGGAGATCTGCTTTTTGTGCATTTTCTGTACACAGGAGTCGAAATTAGTGAAGATTATGCGTCATCGGGCAAGCTTGGAAGTAATTGAAGGGAGAGATCATCAGACCGTGTACCACACATGGCCGTGTAGTCTTAACAGGAAGGGAAGAGGACATGGCCGTGTGAATCTCACACGGCCGTGTCTTGATTTGAAGAAATCAGAGCAGATGCCTTACATGGCCGTGTGGATCTACACGACTGTGTGAGGTTTCCAGAGGCCAAGCAGGTGGTGGCCGTGTGGATCTACACGGCCGTGTGAGGTTTCCAGAGGCCAAGCAGGTGGTGGCTGTGTGGATCTACATGACCGTGTGAAGTTTCCAGAGACCAAGCAGGTGGTGGCCGTGTGCACCACACGACCGTGTAGCATTTCCAGAGAGCAGGAGGGCCTTGGCCGTGTGCACCACATGGTCGTGCAACATTGGCAGAGAAGGAACTGGACATGGCCGTGTGGATCTCACACGACCGTGTCGAGGGGCCGTGTGACGCCCGATTCCCTCATCTATTTAAACCTTCCTTCATGAATTGAAAGGGGATCTCTCCCCCTTTTGGGAGAAGGCAAGATTTGGTGGTTTCCTCCCATTCTTGGGAGGATTTCTGGGCGATTCTAAGGGAGATCTTGACGATTTCGACTCCGGAGCGAGGATTGGATCCGAAGACGAGGTTTCTTCGTAGATAAGTTTTCTCTTTCCCCCTCTTCTTGGTTTCTTGGATTGGGGATTTAAGAAATGCTTGTAATCTTTATTTCTTTGGGTTTTCTTCCTCGATTCATGGAGTAGATCTTGTATTCTATGATTAAGGGAGTATTTGTATGATGGATTGATGTAATCTCTTATGGATTTGCCATTTTCTTGTTTCAATGACATTGTCTTGCTTATATCAATTAGATCTTGAATGATTGATGGTGATTTGTGCTTAATTCTCATTCTTGATTGATTGTTTGGATTTCTTGTGGACTTTGTAAAGATAAACCCTCACTCGATCATCCGAGGGATCCACGTGACAGGTGCAAGCCCGTGTAAGGACGTTTGAGAGATAATCTTGAAGAGGAAATAGGAATATTCAAGAGAGTAGGATGGATTTTGTGATTAGTTTCTTGTATCTTGATAGATTAATAAGTTGTGGGCTTCTATGTTGATATCCGAGGAAGGCATAGTAATAGGTGCTCTTCTGTGTAAGGACAACGTAGGTTCACGTCTAATTGATCATGTTTAGATGCATTTCTCAGTCCTTAGCCGGTTATCTATTGCAAGAGAGAACCGGCAACTTTCTACAAGTGTTCGACAATTGAGGGAAAAGAATTGATGAACCATTTACATTCAAGAAATCTTACAAAGAAACCGAAACTCCTAGAATCTCCCTTTATCATAACCCAAAACACTAAACTCTTGTTTGTTGATCTTTAATATTAGATTTGTTTACCCTTACTTTGCATTTGAAACGATTGGATAGTTGTTTAGCTAATTCGCATTGAGACATTTCTAGTGCTTATTCCAGTCCCTGTGGATACGATAATCTTTTATATTACTTGCGACATTTCCGTACACTTGCGGATCGTAACAGCAACATCAATATGCAGATATGAGGCTGAGCTTCAAAAAAGAGTGATATTTCACCCATTGTTTTGATTTGTAGCATCATCTATTGCCCCTTTCAATTACAAGAGTTGTCGTCGCATCTGTACTAGTTCAGTCCTCTTTTTCTCTCGCAACAGGGCAGCTTCTAAATCCTTCCTCACCTGGTTCCGTTGTTCTGTGAGAATTTGAATATAGCAACAAACTACATGATGTTCCATGGCAAAACTGAGATACCTGGTATGCATATTTTAGCTATAATTGTAAATCCAACATAAAGAAAGATATATATAACATACAATAAAATTGAATAATACATCTATCGGGAATCCGACGAGTCTACTGATGCAGATGATATTTTCGGTGGGGAAGACGCAGAGCTTGATTCCTCTTCTATAGAGGGTTCTTTAACCCTACGTATAGTGGGTTTCATCTTCCTGCTACAAATAGACATGATCATGAATGAGCTATAATGTGGACCAAAGGCAAGGCAACGTGGAATGGTAGAGTAACTTATGTTAATCGCCTATTTATAGGAAAAGAGTCCCTTAGCTTGCAAACCCTACAACTTAAGTATACAAGGTGGGAAAAGCAGTCCTCGCTTTTCGAGTCCATGGGTAATCGAACCACTCACTACAACCCATTATGACCTGGACAAAGATAATGATCGTAAAATAGATAGTAAAGACAAGGATTAACCAAAAGTCGCGTATTGAATTATAAAGAGCATTTATTGTACAAAAGCTGCTATAACATGTCGCAGTTTAAAATAGTTTAATTGAAAATTTAAATATACCTACAATCCTTACACACAAGCCATCGTGCAGCAGTAGCTACTGCAAGGACTGATAGAAGCAACAAAAAACTAGCTATTACAACGTGTTACAGTTACTGGCGGTAAGCTGCTACACGTTGTTGCAGCTACTAATGATTAGTTGCTACAACGTGTACCATTTAATATTGCACTAGCTGCTACAACATGCATCACTTATTGCAATACATGCTACGGTGTTGTAGAACCTATAGTGATAGTAAAATAATATCAAGTATTTAATAACCAATATAATATTCATAACAATATTATGTTTATTATTATTACTAGCTCTTGATGTGGCGCAACGAAGTGGACTCGCCAGCTTCACAGTCAATACATATAGTTACTGCTACACCCTTGAATTAACTTAACCATCATTTCCGCATAACACATTAAATGCTACCGGAAAGGGTGGTGAATTATATTTATAATTTATCAATATACAGTATTAAAGTAATCTCCTACAAATTGGAGCAGCTTCTCAATAGTAGCTGCTACACTTTGTAGCAGATAGTGCGGATTAGCTTCTACAAATTATTGCAGCTTTTCAGGGGTAGCTGCTACACCCTGCGACTAGTTATGGGGATCAGCAAAAATATATAATTGTATTTTGCCACTTGGTATTATACAAAAAAATATACACTTGTATTTGGCCATCTGTCAGCATATACATAATATTTGGCTTATATACTCTGTATTAGCTTCGCAAGGGTCACAAGACAGCAGTATATTACAAAACACGCACACCTCCTAGGCTTATTTTATGGGAATCATAAAGTCATTACAATCTGTGTATCAACACGTTTACACCCCCACCTTGTCATTAATCCAGTGTTTGCTATTAAAAATTTTATAACCAACAAGAAAACTATATTCTCTCATTCCAACTTGTCCAAAATCTATTGCCCGCCGATACATTAAACTCTCAGTGTATCGCATCACAAAAAAATGCACAATTTAACCTGAAAGATACAGTTGATTTCACACTGTTAATATTATATTTGCTAGTGGAGGTATGGAGATGTATAAATATTAAGATTAGACATATGTACTTACGATTTTACTTGTGTTAGACCCGGGATCGTAGATACCTCAAAGTCCCTTGACATTAGGGACGATAACCCTGGATACCACATTTCATAGTAGGTTGGATCCATATTTTTTAAAAAATCAACCTGCATGAGTAAGAAGTTGTTAATCAATACAGACATACATCAAGTAGATTATGAGTTACTCAATATGGCGGGTACTCACAGATTTTTTAAACATTGAGGTGTATAGTTCTAAGGATCCAAGGAAGTTATAGTGTATGTATTTAGCTTCTTGGAGGTCTATTATAAGTAGGTGCCAATGATCATTTGCATTATTTAATGAACATAATATATACCTGAGAGCCTTGTTAGTGTCAGTCATTGCTGATAACTCAAATGCCTCAAATGATGTCAATGAAAACAAATCTTGTGTATGCATACAAAGATTGTTTGAAGCGTATTTGGATAATAAAAACCAAGATAATAGGAGTTGGTGTTATACTTACAACAAAATCAGTAGGAAAAAATACACAAGGCCAATAGGGTATGCCGGAAGACTTGGCTTCCTCTGCAATGATTGCAAAATATGCATTTATGCAATCACCATCTCTGCCGACAGTCCAATCAAATATACTTAGGAAAGATGACATATTCTATGTTATCGTTCCGTTGGACCATATTAGGTTTGTCGTGATCCTGCATACACCAAAAATACAAGATCTCCGCTAACTTGGTTATGCATCAATAGTGCCTATTGCTGCTACAATTAAAATAGTTATAAAAATTATATGTGTTATAACAACTTCAAAATCAAACATGGATGATTTTATTCAACAATAATAAAATGTTTGTTTTAATGTTAACTAAGCAGATAATGCCAAATTTTTTTAACCTTGTATTCACAATAAAAGTTTACAGATATAATCCATCATATTTGGTGCATCACAGCCAGTGTATAACTCAAAAAACAAATAACTCACTTTAGCTGGCTAAGTTTGACCAATGCCTCGGCCACCAAATCATCTTTATTTTTCTTAAAATATAACTTCGCTTGCTGAAAAAATACATAGAGACAAGTTTTCGGTGTGAGTAATAATATGTGAATTATGACTAGGAAAGACAACACATTAACCCAAACTAAAACCGTACCTTAAGTATTTTGAATTTTTGTTTGGTAAGCGTAGACAATAGTTTTTTTGATGAAGATGTGGCAGCTACATCAGTAGATGGTATATGACCTTCTTGTGCTTTAACAGGAGGCATAACAAATTCCTCTCCTTTGCCCTTGGCCATCTCTGACTCATGCACATCTTGAAAAGTTACTCTTTTACTCCTTTTGGCCAAGGGCACTCCCTTAATCTCTTTGGCAGTTCGAGGTCTCATTCTCTTTGTAGCACAACTCTTTGTCCTCATTATTGGTTATTTAGCAATTAATGCCACTATATCTTTGCCAATTAACTGACTTTGAAGATCTTTAATTTTCCTCTCTTGCTCTGCTATAATTTGCTCTTTTACTTGTATAATTATGTCCTTCTCATCAATTATTTTCTCCATGGAAGCTATTAAACTTTTTGCATCCCTGGCACCTTTTTTATTCTCCTCAGTTAAATCACTAATTGTGGCTTCCATCTGGGCAATGATCTGGTCCTTGCCCTCAACCACGGACTCCAATCGAGAAATGTCGGTGTCCTTTGCTTGACAATTGTTGCAAGCCTCTTCCTCCTGAATATCTTCCGAAGTTATTTGCTCAATAACTTGATCAGGCTTATCCAGAGCTTCTGCTGCCTGTGCAGGAACTGGGTGAGAAATTTTCTGAGCATAGGCTGCCTCTTTAGGAAATTGCTCAGGAAGTGGTTCAAAATTCCCCTCACCAGCTAATTGTAAAAAACCCTCGGCAATTTGTTGATCAATATACTCTACAAGATCTTCTATGGAATCATTTGAGAGCAGGTGTGTCTCTAGGTCCGATGGACTTAAATCAACAATTATATTGGCAGGCGGTATTTCTGCGATCCTAGACTTTATTGTCTCCACCCGGGAACCTGACCACTTCCATTTGCATATTCTTGGAAGGGCATGCTGTCTGTAATGATCCATTATTCTGACATGTTCACACATCCAGACCTGCAATACAATAAAATAAAATTGTTTAGGTATGATACTCTCTGCATAAATCTTAGGAGACTATCACTATATTCAGGGAATTATCGCCAGGAGATGTGCGGACCCTCTGAGCACGGGAGCTTGATTTCCCAATAGGCCCTCTGGTTTCGGCCTCAGTGAAAGCATCGGACCAATGACCGACAGCTGTGGGCTAATATAGTCATATACAACCTTACACCAATTATACCTACCTAAATCGACAAAATCATCTACGCAATCTATTAGTGATTGTACTGGTAATCTAGATATACTGCTAGTAGTAATAAATAAAATAGTAACAAAAAAATACAGTATTAACAATTGATAAAACAGAGTATCGGATTCGACAGAGGGGGGTTGTTTGCTGAGGTTAATCATCATGTTTTCTAGCTCCTTCTGTGTACACTCCACATTCTGGAATTGTTGAAGAAATAATGGGGAGGTGGCTGCATGCTGTTGCAGATTTACTTCAACGCCTTGGTCTGGGAGTCCTAGAATCAATGAAACATCTTTCCTAGTAAAGCTAATCTCCTTATTATGAAAGATGAAGCATCTGGCTTGCACGGCCCAATTGTCAAACATATTTTGAATAAGACTTCAGATATTTGCAATTTTAGGCATGCCTACTGCCCAATCAAATGGGGATCCATTGATCATCTCCATCTGTCGGTTGTTTATGTGGAGTGATGATATAAACCCCTTGAAGTGAGGGTAGTTACTTTTCCAGTGCACTTTCTTGCGATATGCACGGGAAGCAGCTGTTCTTTGGCTCGCCATTTTAATTCTGGAATTCAAAATACATAAAACTGTTATTTTTATACCATAATTACATACATTACAATGTCTATTATTTGTCTTAGGTAGTACAACGTGAGTTGTATATTATACAACATACGTATTGTTCACGTTGTAGCAGTTAGGGTAAAGTAATTGCTACAATAATGAGAAGACAATCTCGGTGTAGGATTTAACCACAACGTATCAATAAATAGGGTTTACCTACATTGAAGCAGTTCAACTACAGTAGTTGTGACAGAAAAGATAAGCATCTCTTTTAAACCCTTGATTCTCTTAGAGTAAAATCCTCACTCATTACTGAACTAAAGACATTAAACCAAATTGTAGCAGCTAATGATGGTTCAAAACCCAAAAGATTCAACCTATCAAAAGAGGAGAAGCTTTGGATGAGAAACCCTACCACAGCACTTACGATGAAGGCGCAGCTTTAGTTGAGGTGCCAAATCGTCGCGGTAAGGTTGATTCAGGAAGACTCCGTGGGCCACCGATATACTATAAATGAATTTACTTCCAAATATTTGTCACACGGCGAGTATAGGGGTTAAAACTTGGTCCGGTGAGGGTAAAAATGTAATTGGACACTATATATATATATTTGCACAATATTTGTAAAAAGGGTAATTGGTAAGAAAATGTTATTTGGACTGTTATCTCCTACAACGTGTAGCAGCTTCTGACGACTAACTGCTTCACCCTGCTGCATTTGTTTCTACAACGAAATGTAAGATATCTCATTTACTTGATCTATCTAAAAAACTGCGATTGCTATGATCAATATTTTGTTAAAAATGCAGGCAGTTAATTGCACAAGGTGTGGACGCTACATAGGGAGTTAGCTGCTACATTGTGTAGCAGTTATGAGTCGAAATAGATGTTAGAAGGTGTAGCATGGCAGCAATGCAAAGAGAATTAAAGGCGCTGTAGCAGCGGAAATATTTTTAATTCAATTTTTTAGCAAGTTTTTATACTGTTACAAAAATATGATTTCTACAAAAATGACTAAATGAGTTAACTGCCCCAAGTTGTGCCAGTTACATAGGGAGTTAGCTACTCGAAGGAGTAGCAGTTATGAGTCGAAGTAGCTGCTACAAGGTGAAGTTGTCAATAGCCTATTATATAGTGGAAGTAGTCATTCGGAAAGTGTAGCATGGTGGCAAAGCAAAGGCGGAGCAGCAGCAAAAATATTTTTTAAATCATTTTTATAGCATGTCGATACACTGCTACAAAAATATGGCTACTGGGTTAATTTCTGTTGGAAAATAGGCCTACTAAAAAAACGACTTACTGAGATAGCTGCTACAAGGTGTAGAAGTTATGAGTATATATATATATATATATATATTCATTCGCAATATGTAGCATGACAGTAAACCAAGGGCGCTGAATGCAACGGAAAATGTGAGCAAAAATAATTTTCGAATCAAGTTGATATACACAATACGAAAATTATGGCTACTGCGTTAATCTCTCTGCTAGAAAATAGGGGTGCGAGATAGATGACTTACGAAGTTAGCTACTACAAGGTGTCGCAGCTACACGGAGATTTAACTGCTGCACGTTGTAGCAGCTACCTCTCTGTGTAGCTGCAACACATTATAGTAGCAAAGTAAGGTCTGAAGTAGAGCAGGCGGTTGTTGCAGCCATCGTCCCAGCATAATTTTGTCGTAGCATAAATCCTTTCCGCCATCTACAACAACTAATCGAAGATGAGTTGCTACAAGGACCGTTTCCTGCGAAGTCGTTGATGCAACGGTTAGAAGCGAAGCAACGCCGAGGTGATTGGGAAATACAATTATATAATTTTTTTATGCTATAACGGTGTGGATTAATAAAAATAAAATGGAGTGAGGTGATAGGGTCTCACTGCCAGCGTTGCGATTGAAGACGCCGGAGAAACTTTTCCTCCGGGAGGGCGAGGGACAAGTTTCGACGCAGGACGTTGAAGGATGAAGGGAGCGAGGGGGAGAGCATGCGACAAGAGAGATTTTAATACTACACTTTCCCGACGGGAGCGCGAGGTCTATCGGACGCCGGAGAGGGAGGTAGCGAGGGAGAGAGAGAGAGAGCGGCGAGGGAGAGGGAGGGAGTGAGGGAGAGAGAGAGGTCGGCGAGAGAGGTTCGGGTTGACCCGGGTTGACTTAAATATAGGGTTTTGTGGATTTTTTTGGGGTTAAATCAAATTTTATTTTAAAAATTTAGATGTTTTTATGTATATTAATATCATATTTGTATGATAATGATGGAGTATTGAGATAAAAGTAAAGAATTATAGGAAAAATAGCCCAAAAAATCGTTTTGAATAGGATTTTTGGGTTATATAGGTTGGGTTCGGGTTTAGGTGTTTTGGGTTGCACTCGGGTTCGGGTTGGGTTAAAAAAAAAAGTCAACCCGACCCGACCCACCCTAATTGACACCCCTAATATATATATATATATATATGAAAATAATATCAGTTGTAAATGAAAATAGAGGAAAGCATTCACACAAATTTTTCTATTTAAAATATATAATTTAGGATAAAAAAATTTACTTTATTAAATTTGAATATCCACTTTTTAATACACCATATATCAACTTTCTTATTTTTTTTCTCTTCTCTATAATGTTTAGAGAATAAAATATATTCCCTAAATTTAGAGCATTTACATTAGTTTCTCTATCACTATATCTAAAATTTAGGGTAAATAACTCACTTTATAAAATTTAGACAATCACTTTTCACTATATACTATATCAACTATTCTAAAAATTTCCATCGTCCTTAATTTTTTATTATTTTATTCTCTTTATTTTATTATTATTATATTTATGAAATGAGTGGAAGGAGAGAGATTGAAAAAATGAGTAGAATGAGAGAGGTTAAAAAGAAATATTATTTTATTTTTAGGATATATGTTTCATTCTCTAAATTTAGAAAATTACTATTCATCAAATCTAAATTTAGAGAATAGATAAGGTAGCTAATACAAATATTGTTTAGTTATCCTATTTAAAATTTAAGATAAAATCTTTAGATATGATAATTGATATGAATGCTCATGCTCTTAGAGAAGTACTGTTTATAAATACATAATTTAGGAAAAAAATAAGATAACTGATGTAAAGATTTTTTAATTATCCTATCTAAAATTTAAAATAAAATATTTAAATAAGTATTTCTTAAAAAAATTTAATCTATGAAATTCACCAACTAATTCTTCAAACCAAACATTAATTTTTTTATCCTTTTTCATTTCTGCCTCTCATATCATCTAACCATGCACCTCCTAAAAATTAGTTATTGAAATTTAAGGGTATATATTTATATTCTCAAAGTCCATGGCCTGCGCAAAAGAAAAGTTTGCTCTGCTCAAACCCTTTGCCTCCGAGGTTCCCTCGACAACAAATGGCTCCCGTCCCAGAGCAGGAAGGACTAGGACTAGGAGATACGGCAAGACGAAGTGAAGATGATGCAGAGGAAGCAGAAGATGATGCGGACGAAGAGGAGGAGGAGGCGGTTGAAGCCGACGCTAATGCCCCCTCGCATCTTCCCCTTGCTCCTCACCCCGACTCTGAGGTAATTAGTCAGCAAAGGGATGAAGTTGTTTCGCCTTATCTTTGTTTTACGTTTGCAATCAAGATTCTCATTGTTTGGGTAACCTCGTGCCGTATCTTGGCCTTGGGACAGGCTGATATGGGCAGGAAAAGGACGATTTTTTTCTTTTCACGCATAGTGGCGGCCAGTATAATAATTTTCATATAGCAACGATGATAATTCTAAGATGAATACATGTGATTATTAGGAAAGTTATTCCCCTCCAAAATTTAGAGCACTTGGTTGTAGCTCAAATGATGAAAAAAATGAGATAAATAAGTTAAGATAGGATTATATGTTCATAGGCGAGTTATAAAATTTATAGTTACACAAGTGAAATGAATTATAGTTGAAATTTCAATGGCTTGAGAGACCAAAGATTGCTCTATTGGAGCAAAAGTTGATATTGCTCACCCCAAGCGGCCCATCCCACGGCAAGATACATGCAGGTAAATCAGGAGGAGGTCAGGCACCCCACGAGGGACCAAAGATTGTTCTAGATCTTAGACTGGAATGCTTGATACATCTGGATTTTAAAGTGTGACAATCTGACAACCACCATTACTGGAGAGCACTCCATTTCCACACAATGACACATTCTAATAACTTTTTTTGGGCCTGATATAGATTGGCATGATGCAATGCGCCAGTGCCATATCCTCGTGCAACATTTTTTTTATTTTTAAAAATGAAGTCCATGATCTAAAACATGAGAGTTTGTCTATCTGGAATCTGAACTTTCTAGTTAGAGTTGTTTTCCATTATCTGCATTTGAAAACTCTAACACTAATTGAAAATGATTTAAAACATCTGAATGAAGAGGTATAACCTTCCATAAAGTTCAATGCAGGAATAAGATGCATGTATCTAACCCTAAATAGTTGGGACTAACACAACTTAATAGTGATGATGATTCTTTGCATCTGAAGCTTTTTACTATGATAGCATCTTATTGAAAGTTTAAACCTCAATGGTTGTTTCACCTTTTTCTTTTGCAGATATTAGACGCAACAACAACAGTTGATCCTAGCTATATCATCTTTCTTATAAGACAACTTCTACCATATGACTCGAATGTAGAAAAGCAATCTAAGGTGGCAGGTATTTGGTTCAATGGCTGAAAAATATGTTTGGGGATTTTTTTTAGAAATATAATTAATCATAGAAAGAATCTAGGAATGATAATCATTCTTTGAAAATCTTCTTTATGGCATCTCGAATAAAAACCATCAAAACTGTATGAAGGTTCATGAACATATCATTGATGAGACTACATCTGGCTCAGACTCTGATATGCAAAAAAATCTTGGTAAAGGAGAAAGCAATGTTGAGTTAGATGATAGGAAACCCTCAACCGAAGATACAAGAGAACCACAGGAAGACTGTGGCTGTATCCTATGGGATCTTGCAGCTACCGAATCACATGCTGAACTAATGGTATGTATTATTTGGAAGTTTAAATCCCTTTCTTTAAACTCAAGCTATTAGCTGCGACATAAGCAGAGTAAAAGTTGAAAACTTACTCAGGAATTGATACTCTGGTCCTGAAGGTTGTCACAGTTTGGTTCTATTTGTTGACACTGTTTGGTTGTTTTCTAGTACTAAACTATCTATACCATATTAGAGCTGCTTGGTCTGCTTTTTGTCTTCCGTACAACTTTACAATTCTAATTCAAATGTGCAGCATATTTTGATAGTTTAGACATTATTAATTAGTGAAGGGGAGCCCTGGCGCAATGGTAAAGTTGTTGCCATGTGACCAAAAGGTCACGGGTTCGAATCCTGGAAACAACCTCTTACAAAAAGCAGGGTAAGGCTACGTACAATGGATCCTTCCTCGGGATCCCGCATGGCGGGAGCTTCATGCACCGTGCTGTCCTTTTTTTTAGACATTATTAATTAGTGAAAACGACTACCATTGTTGATCTGGTTGTGAAACAAAATTCAGGTGCAAAATCTAATACTTGAAGTGCTTGTTACCAGTCTGCATGCATCATGTTCTTTCCGGCTGAAGGTAATACACTGCTGCTGTTAAACTTTACATGTTACATCTTTAAATGATGTTTCAGAAGCATCAGTTAATTCATTATTGTGTATTCATCAAATTTTACAAAGTTTTTTTTTTTTTTTGTGAAAATCTGGGCTTCTGAAGATGCATGTTTCTTTATCCTATCGTGCATACTAAGCTGACACACCACAGAAATTTATAAGCGCAGCAAGACATGTCTTGGTCTATTATGGTCAATGTATCCTACATGGACCTTTGTGATATTAACACTTGAAAAAAAATGCTTCCATAAACTTTTGCCGGAAACCTTCCTATTCCTAGAAACAGATAAGTCATCATTTTAATCAGATAGAATTTTATATATCTTAATAACACTGCAAATTTATCTAGCAAAGTTAAGCATCTATTGTGTTGAAACTCATAGTTCAAATGCTTCATGTTAGCTCAGAAAGTGAATAATTAGTTTTATTTTTGCTGCTTGATGAATTCCATCATCATGGTTTGAGCCAAATATTTGTTGGCACTCCCTAGGCCCCAAATTAGCCAGACTTATGAGCTATGAGGCTTTCTCTTTTATTAATTCAAGATAACATATTTTTATTTTTTGTTAAAACAGGAAAGAATTTGAGGGATTCTATGATAAATGGCTTGTAACTTTTAAATAACCTTGGTAACCTACATTAGAAACATGCTGTAGTGGAGAACTCGAAAAATTGAAGGTGAGAAGACTAAGAGATGGCTGCAGAAGCTACATATTCTATCGGCAAAATATGACATCTTATTATGTTTATCATATGTTTAATCCTAGACTTGGATATCTGCAGTTATTATTATTATTTAACTATTAGAAGGTCCTTAGGGATGACAATTGATGACAATGACACCCCTCCCCACTCCTCTCTCCCATCTACATTGTGTGATAGGGATAAGTTGGGGAATTCAAAAGCAGAAACCTACAAATAGGCTGGGGGATAGGATTTTGTGCTCCATCTCATCTCATATGCTGTGCTCTTCCCACATCTTTTTATATTATAAAATTATTTGCTTAAATATATTTCTCACTTATAGTTTAATATTTTTACCTTTTATTTTTTTTTTCCTTGTGCTTCCCTAGTTGCCTCATCATCACTCTTGAGTTAGGTATGCTAAAATGATTCTTCAGCGATAATCTCCAAGATAATTTTGATGACCTAAATAAGCAAGGGCTAATAAACCAGAGTGAGTGGGCATGATTTTCATTTAGTCTTTTTGTTTGCATATTGACATGCGATGTATGTGACAATTTTTGAAAAATAGATTTGCCCATTGTAATTATACTTTGCCTTTAAAAAATAACCTTCAATTTCAAGGCATTAAGCTATGGAGGATAATTCATTCAAAGAAAATTAGGTATACTTGTGAATTTGAATCCAATTAATCACATTTGCCATTATTTATATTAAAAGTAAGGCAAATGATAATTATCTATCACTTAATGATGTATGAATACGACTATGGCATTTGTGCCAAACAGTCACTATTCTACGCTGTTGGAATTCTTAGCTAAGGCATTACTGTATCTACACCACTTGTTAGTTTATTCATAGATTATGAAGTATCAATGCTCTAAAAATGACACTGAGCTTAAGACATTTCTGCTTTTTAAGAGGAATGGGCCCTTCGTGTTGGAAGTCTTTTGATGCAACTGGTACAATGTTTTATACAGGAATTTCGGTTCATAAAGTTGTTATAAAATGGTTCTCATGAAGATCATGTTGGTAATAAAAGAATAATAAAGTTAGAAAATGGGGCTTTGCGTTTGATGCTCAATTGACAAAATTTCCTGAATAATTGACAACTAATAAATTCTGTTGTTAGATAAGATGAATCAATAAAGAATATAGGTGAAAGAGGTTACGGGAGACCAGTGAAAACTCTACTTAACATAATTAAAAATTATATGAAAGATCTATAACTTAATATCAGTTTGCTTGATATAGAGTTCTGGCTAGACAGGCATGGATAATGAAAACACTCCAAGTGGAACTGGTGGATTAAATTCATATAGTTAACCCTAGATTGTTGGGATTCTCATTCTATTTGTTTGAATTTTTGTTCATTATGCTATTCGACAAGATCTGAAATAAAATGCTGCACATGTATAATTTTCTCCAGGAAATTTGCTTGGGAATCATTGGGAACTTAGCCTGCCACAAAAATCTAAGCTCTACAATAGTATCTACAAATGGTTTGATCCAAATAATTGTTGATCAGTTGTTTCAAGATGATTCTGTCTGCCTTTCAGAGACATTCAGGTGTTGCCTTAATTTGCCATACATATATTTGGAAGTTGCTATCTGTAGTCTTATTTTAGGTCAATGCACACTTAACATGGAGATTAGGGGTCTCTGAAAGATCATTTACCATTGTAGTTCAAAAATTTGTATGCATGTTACAAAAATTGTGGTGAAAATATATTAGTGCTAATAATGATCCACTCTTATAATGGTCTTGACCACAACATGACTATAAGTTGATCTCGTGATTTACCTTCCTTGGGGTTTGAACATAATCACCTTTTGGTACAATTGATCACATCATTACTAGCTACTACAAGGAGTGTTAAATCTTTACAATTTTGTTCAACTATATGGGTCTTTCTTGGAGATTTAGCTTTGTGCGAAGTCTTTACTAATAACATGGTTATGGTTAATACCTTATATGTCGATAGTTTTTTATTGCAGTAATCTTGATTCAACTTTGACTATCTATATTTGTTTGTCTATTTTCTCTGCATATCTATGGTGGCCACCTATTCTTAAAAAAGTAATACCATTATGTTCTCCTTCCTGACAACTCCACATATCTATCTCATTAGATGGATCTCAGCATTAATTTTTGCATATTTTTCTTAATTATCCAACTGTTATATTTATCAAGAGCAGCTCATACTAAAAATGTTTGTGAATTGCTTCTTTCACTCTAATACACAAAGGAAGTCAATCTTTCATTAGAAACACCAGACACTCTATTTGTGTCGTCCAGCTTCTCTGTTACAATCCAATATATCTAAAATTATTAAATAAACATGAATTTACTTTACATTAATCCTAACTAGTCTCAATTTTCCTCTTAGTACTGGGAAACTGAACCTATTAAGTCTTGCTTATGCTATGAGGTCTCTACTTTCTAAGTAAAGAAAGAAATAATTAGTCATAAACCTAAAACATTTTTAAATTACTATTTTTTTTTCACATTGGTGTCTGTGCAGGCTATTGTCAGTGAGCCTCCAGAGTAGTAGTTCCGTCACCTGGGCTGAAGCTTTGCTACACGATCAAATTCTTCTACGGATACTGTGGATTATTGGGAATACACTGAACATGACTCTTCTAGAAAAGGTCTAATATGCCATAATGTCAATGTATAGATCACCAACAGAATGCCACTAGATTTGGCTAATCTTTGGCTTGAAATTTTAAGTACTTATACTCTTTCATATGAATTAATTGTGCCTCCGGTCACTATAATATGTGATTAGTGTGGGCGATTGTTGTATTTTTTGAGAATGATAAAAATTCTTTTTTCCTCATATCTTGGTATATTAGACGGTCAATTTACCTAGATAATGTTTTGTTTTTTAAAAAAATTCTTTCTGAGTCGAAATGGAATGGGAAAATTGTTTAGTTGGGTCTATGGCTTTTGCTTAACATTACAAATCATGGCAGGCCGTTAGAATTGATACAAAATATTTACCAATTGCTTTTACAAGATCATAGTATTTTTGGAAGACATCTTATTTCTAGATTCGGTATACCCCATGTGTAGATGGGGCATTATGCTGATATAAGAATTCTCTTCCATTTGGATCATGATCTCATCAATTAATAGGGATGCATATAAGTACTGTAGTCCACGCCTTACTCTGTCAGCAGATCTATGTTGTTATTTGTTGTGCTTATTCTGTTTCATCTCTTTGCCATCAGTTAAATTAACCAAACTAGTATTTCATTAAACTTTTCTGGTGATATATTTCCTCTTGTTACTTGCCCTTTTAATGCCCTGATTCACTGATGACAGAGCATTGAGTTTTTGCTCACCATAATTCAACATGAAGAAGTGGAGGCTGTTCTTCTTCAGCCTTTGGTGAAGTTTGGTTTACCAAATCTTGTTTTGAGTCTATTAGAATCTGAGTTCAACCAGTTAAAGGAGAACAAATTGGAAAGGTACGTTGAACTGCCTTTTATGTTTGCCAATTGCTTTGTTTTCAAATCCTTCAAAGAAATTGTGCATGATTTGCTTTTGTCTGTCGCAGTTTCTGAAGCTACGATATTCTTTTACTACAAATGTGAAAATGCATATTTTGCTGTAACTATCTCAGGTTGGCTGTTTTTGATCTAGTTCTTCAAGTAGTTGAAGCACTTTCAACAGCAGATAATTGTTTTGATTTGATAACTTCCAATAATCACATTTTCCACCTTGTTTGTGAAGTGGTTAAGCTGTCTCATAAGATTGAGGTATGCATGATGCTTGAAGACATTATTCTGTTGTATCATATAATTCAGTTGATATTGCTCATCGTGCATCTTCTTTCTTTGTATACCTTACTTTACATGTCCTTTCTGTGGCGTGTGACGGGTATCATTAAAAATGAAAATTACGTTACACTTAAACTAAATACAGGTTGATAGCCTATGTGGTTCGGCTGTTGTCATACTTGCAAATATCTTGGTTGATCAGCGTAATTTGGTCCTATCCATCGCTAATGGTATGCTGCTCTTTGGTGGTATTGTTTGAGAAGCATTATTATTATATCAGATCAACTTACGCTGAATGTTTCCTGCCAGACTTTCAATTTCTTCAGGGTCTACTTGATGCTTTACCCTTTGTTTCTAATGATTCTACCGCTCGAAGTGCATTATGGTCTATCTTGCAAAGGGTGTTGTGCCTAACTGAGGGAAATGACGATGGCTCACTGGACCTGCATAGGTTAACACTGCTTCTATTGGACAAACATTTTCTAATCGAGAATGACATTGATAGTCACGCCAGCGATGATTTTGGTGGTGATGAAGGAAAGGAATTTGTCATCGCTAGTGTATCCTTTTCGGCAAAATAACACCAAAGAGAAAAATGACTAGATAGTATTTATCTTAGTAAGAATATTCGAAATAACAAGATTTCTTTTCATCATTGATTTTTTTAATTTATGCTTCTTGTCATTTTGCTGTATCCATAATTTCACGTTTGTATCATGTTGTCCTTAACCTTCTCTCAGGGAAAGAGAATTGCCAGTATTCTAGAGAAATGGAAAGAGAGAGATCCATCTTCGACTGAGAATTATGACGGTAAAGCCCAGAAGTTGCTTGACTGCTGTCGTAAGTCTTGTTTCTAGGCTTGCATGCCATTCCAGGGAAGATGCAACACACCATGAAGTCCCTATTTTTCTTGTAGGACAGCGACATGTGCTGTTCTATAACTGAATGTTATTTATGTAAACTTGCATTGTTGAAGCTGTTTAATCACAGAGAACTTCGTTACTTTTATATTTGCCATGCCCCATTACCAATGGGTAAAAATCGATCTTTTTTGCACAAAAGAGGAGTTGCGTTCAAAACTGCAGTAGAAAAAGATGCGTTTTTCACACTTGCAAAATGAAGAAAAACATTTTTATTTTGGGCTAGATAATAAAACTGGGGAAGGCTTTGTTTTATTTTTTTAAAAACAGTGTCTTATCGTTTAATGGTGTTAAAAAATTGCTGATTTTTTTTCTTTACGTTTGATTTCTTCTAGAAAACTGAGATTAAAAAATTTCTAAAAAACTTTTTATTGATATTATTGAATTATGCAACAAAACAAGGGCAAACATAGAGTCAGGTTGAGAATTCGAGAATAGTTTACTTTATCGTGAACCGATTCTATTGCAAGTTGTCCAGTCGCTTGGAATTATTTCATACCGTACGATACATGACACGTGGTAGGATCGTTTATGGTTGATCAATTCCTCCGGCACTACCCACCCATAAGTTACCCTCGAATCTCGATTAATGTGGAAGGGTAATAAAACGGAGCAGCAGCACACGGCGGTGATCATTTTCTATCTCTTCGTCCCAGACATAGGGTCATGGCTCTCAAAAGGAAGGGAAAGCAGGTCGCCGGAAAAGCTCCGGCCACGGTGGCTGACGGTTCTTCTTCTGGAAAGAGGAAAATGACCGCTTCCGAGAGCTCAAACGGAGGATCCAGCAAGAGGAAACGGAAGCGCTCCGGGGTCCTCCAGTTCGTTGACGACGTGGCTGCCGAAGCCGACTCAGACTATGAGAGCGATGGGGATCTTGAGATGGAAGAAGAAGATGAGGACGAAGGTATAATATCGCAACCCATTTCTTGTACATTTCTCTTCTAGGGTTTCGGATCTGTTGGCTATACGTGGTCTCTGAGGTTTTTGGAGTTTTGGTAGTTTTGTCTTGTGGTTCTGGAAGTCAAATGATGGGTTTTGCGTTGGTGGTAAAGCGGTGTAAAATCATCATCAAATGACACTAAAGTTTTTCCAATTTCTTGCTTATGGTCTCTTGAGTTAAGTACATTTGTAAGATGCCTTGAACCTGTTTTTCTGAGCTACTTTGTTTAAATGCGTTTTGTATCTTTATTTTAGTGCATTTTAGCAAAATCCTTGTCCAAGTTCGACTGATATCACATATTGTCCCTATTATGTTGATATTTGTTTCTCAATGCGGCGTTTGATGGTGTCTTAGTTGAGTTAGTTGCATATTTCTTGTATGGACATTATGTTGTTGTTTACTACAACGCTTTTTGTTCAGTTTAACATGCTAATCTCTTTTGAAATTCTATTGTGGTCTTGAATCCACTATTAGCTGTATGAAGGTTGTCTGGCTAAGTAGGTAGTGACCATTTTGCACTTCTCCATTCCCAAAACGATGGAAGCATGCTCATTTCTTTGAAGAGTATGTGTTTAAGGATTCAGACAGAGATCAAGCTCAACATTTGTTGCACTGCCATAGTACACTAAGAAAATGAATAAAAATAAGCATTGATATCCATTGAGACTGTACCAAGCAGTGTACTGCTCCTACCATCTGTTATCCCAACTGTGCTAATCATGCTTCCTGTGGGCAATTCCTAACTAACAACTCAAAACTAGTGTCTTTCTTTTGGTCATCTCTCAAGACCATGAATGTTGTTTCCACTGAGTGGCAAGGACGGTTTTTAAATGCTATGAAGAACATAATCACATTTGACCAGCTACTTTTTTTTTTAGCTTCATGAGAATATCTGATTGTCTGTTGGTACCCTATCCTAGTATTGCGCATTAAATCCAAATTTCTTTTCTAGCTGCCTGTAAATTGTCCTAGTCTGTTATTATTGAACATGTGTTGACTAGATTTAGTGAAACCCTATGTTGCATGGATACGGATACGGGTATCGTATCGGATACAACACAGATACGGCGATACAATTTTTTTTTAAAATATAAGACACGATACGGCTAGGATACGACGATTATTAAAAAAATAAAAACATTATATTATATATATATATATATATATATATATAGTATTAAAAATTAGAAATCCTAAAATAGAAAATCATGTTCATATTACATCAACCATACTATCCATTACAAACAAAGAGTAAACATAACAAAATGCAACACACCAAATACATCTTAAACAAGAAAAAAAAAATCAAACATCCATATGAGTCTCATCACCAACACCACATTCGTTAGTAAATAAGACGGACTCCAATTCATGTTCATCAAGAGACAAATTGGCAATTTCAAGGATAGCAGCACCCACCATGCCCATGGAATCAAATCCATATACTCCAACATCCCACATCTTACTTTCTCCTTCATTATAATGTGAGCATCTCCTAGATAAAAGACGAAGATTATAGTGAACACATACCAAATCTTTCGCTCTTTGTGATGTTACCTTGTTCCTCTTCAACGAGTGTATGAAATTGTAGGTGCTCCAATTTCTCTCACAAGAACAATTTCTCTCACAAGAAGAAGAAGAAGAAGAAGAAGAAGAAGAAGATGGATGACCAAGTAGCTTTAAAGCTAAACTTTGAAGAGTTGATGTAGAAGCACAATGGATAACCTACCACTTAGTTGGAGACATCAAATCTCTATCACGTATTGAATCATTATCAGAAAAATCATCAACGGCCTATGAAAAAGAGGCAAACTCTTCATTAACACTTCTTCGTTCAGATGAATTGGAGTAATATCTTTCAATGCACTTTTTTCCTTTCCCTTGAAATTTCGATGTCCCTATGAGGAGGAAGACGATTTGGAGATTCTTGGAGCCACTCATGGCTATAATACCTATATAAAAAGATTGACAGTTTAACATCATTCATGAACTAATATTTCTAATTTGCTAAAATTTAAAAAGTTAAAATTTTTTAGAGCTTTACTTTGGATTCA
Source organism: Zingiber officinale (assembly GCF_018446385.1). NCBI lineage: Eukaryota > Viridiplantae > Streptophyta > Magnoliopsida > Zingiberales > Zingiberaceae > Zingiber > Zingiber officinale. The sequence continues at coordinate 14,734,592 of NC_056000.1, read as the reverse complement.
AAGAATGTGCCAAACAATGTAGAGGTGCATTGCTTTTATTCCATCGCTCTACTAGAATATTATGAACAACCTCATAAAACTTTGAATCTTCATTATGAGGCCCCTTTGAGATAGCAACTTGCATTTTCTCTATCATTTCTTCCTGCCACTCATAGACTAAATGAAGACAAGGTTGATCAATGTCTACTTTCCTTAGCATCGCATAAATTGGACTTGTGAAAGCAAGTATATAATCAATCTTTTCCCAAAATTGATCATCCAATATCTTGTACTTTACTACTCTAGCCTTCACTACATCATCCTCCTTATACAAATCCCATCTTTCACTAGTCACCATGTTTTCAAGACATTTTTTTGATTTGTCTTAACCTTTTAAGCATAATGATCGTGGAAGCAGATCTAGTATCCACAAGTGATATCATCTTCAAGTTTGAGTTATCGTTGAACATCGATAATCTCATATTGTGATTCATGATAAAATTCTTGATCGTTGAAGCATCATTTGCTACTTTTGCTATCCACTTGCACTCATCAAAGGCTTCTTTGTTTTGTAGAGAGTCAATCGGTGCACAAATATTCTTCAAAGAAAGATTTAATGTGCACACAATGCAAGGAGTCCAAAATATGTGTGGGTACTTTGCCTCAACGAGTAACCTGGCTCCTTTGCAAACAGGAGCATTATCGGTGACCACTTGGACAACATTTTGATGTCCCACTTCATTTATGACATTAATGAGCAATTTAGAGATGAAAGCTTTATCCTTGTACTCACCTTCACAATTTATCGCCTTTAAAAACATAGGATCACCTTCACACACGGCCATGATATTAATTTGCGGTCTTCTTTGCACATCCGATCACTCATCACTACAAATACTAACTCCCTTTTGTTTCCAAGCAGCTTTTGTTGGCTCCAAAGGCTTTCCAATATGAGCTTTTTCTTTTTGAAGAAGTGAAGTTCTCAATAAATTGTATTCAGGTGGAAGATAACCTGGAATTGTTCGTTGAGTAGCCAAACTGAAAGCATGAACATAATAAGGATTCTTAGTAATATTGAATGATAATCCCCTGGTGTTAAATAACCTTGTAATTTCAGAGTGGAGCTTATCTTTGACATTCAAGTTAAAAGCTTTTTCAAGCGGGCCAAGTGGTTCTTTCCTCCTTTGTTGGATCATCATTTTGCAAAATACCACTAGATCAAAATGAGGATTTTGAAGCCATATTTGATGATCCAGATGATGAAGGCAACGAAACTTCTTTCTGTTTAGAATTCTTCTTTTTGAATTCTGCATCGTCAATAAGCTGTTGCATACGTTTCATTTGATCCATTGTAACAGCCGTACAATCAGCAATTCCAGCACCTTTTTGTTTTAACAGGTCTGCTTTCACCCTTGAATATGATCCTTTGCACACTTTACTATATATATTGCATGACCAAGTGACATTTCCTCCTCCAACTTCCTTTTTTACCTTGGTTACAAATTTTCACAAAGGAGGATAATCATCAACATCCTCCTGGGCACTCTCATTTTGAAAACTTTTCATGGCAAATAGGCTGAAAATAACAATCAAGAAGCAGCGGAGAGGGGCTTATTGTTAAATTTACCAGAAACTTACCAAAAGCAAAAACAAATTCGTGATCTCAGAAGAAAAAACAAAAAAGTAACTTACCAGAAAGAGGGCAGCAACGGGGGGTGACGGCAGGCTTCTGCGAAGCGGCGGGCGGCTGCTGCAAGCAACAGTGGGCCACGGAGAGAGGTGGAGACGTCGCGATGAAGAAAGGTCGCGTCACAATGAAGAAAGAATCGGGAGCAGGGAGTAATTAGTGTTTTTTTCATTTTAATAAGTAGTCCTTAGAATTTTATTGTTTTTCAATTTTACCCTCGAAATATTTAATTGTTTTTGCAATTGAGCCAAAACGTGTTCGGAAACATGTCCCATTCATGCCCTAGCCTTATCTGACTAGTCAAACTTTAAAAAGTCAACAACACGATTTTTTTAGTGTCCGGCATGTGAATTTCCGTGTCGTGTACGTGTCTGACACTTCAAAAAAAATATTTTTTTGGAGTGTCTGTGCTACACAGGTGAAATCTATTTATGTGATATTTATTGACACCTTCTGTTACTGAACACAAACAAATCAAATGAGCTTTTTTTTAAAAAATTTTGGTGTTGACCTCGGGATGTCTGCACACCACATTCTATGCGATATCATTCCCGTTTTGTGGCTGTAGCAACAAAGTGAAACCCTTCAAATAGTGCAGTTACATTGATTTGGATCTCTGCAAATTGACACAAAATCCTTTGGATTTAACTTGCTCACTCCTTGACCAAACAACTGGCTACAATATGAGAATTTTTAGGTGGGTGAAATATTATAAAGAGATTGAAGAATAAAAAAATAGAGAAATTTATGTCGATGGTTTTTGCATATACTAATTGTTGGGAGAGGAAGATACAGAGAATAATGATTAGAAACTAGTTAGATGTAATGGATGTTACAGTAGAACCAATCCTTTATTTTTATGGCTAAATTTTCATCTTTAATCTTGTAGTTTATCTAATTGTGCAAGTTGGTAATTTTTCTGGTCAATCAATCATAATTTTTGGGCAATGATTTACTTTTTTTTTTGTCATGTACTTTAACCTTGAGTGGTTACTTATAATCATGGTTTGAAATTTTATGTTGTTTTGGGCGACAGGAAGAAATATTCCATTTGGGTAAGTTACTAGAACTAGATAATGATTGGCATTGACAATCTCTCTTGTGCTATCTATGTTGATAAGTATCCTGCCCTGCCTACACTTGGTATGTTTCAGCATATTTAAGTAATATTTTTTTTCTTTTTTTTTAAAAAAAATTTTAATTTGATTGATTCTTTAATGTCTAAGATTTTTTTTTTAAAAGTAAACAAATTAAATGGAATAAGAATATAGGGGAAATATTTGCGTAAATTTATCTTGACATACATTAAAGTAAAATTAAATAAAAATCATTTTCAATCTAACTATTTAACTGATATAATTTTACTAACTGATGTGGTTCTGTAAAGTGAAAAAGTTGAGTGAAAGAGGATTAAGTGACTAAATAATTTATCTCAACATGCTTTAGTACATGTCAAAGTGTGCCGAGCATTGGCATGGATCTTCTTTTCTTTCTTGCCAAAAGATTAGAGTCGTACCTAGTGCAATAAAATTTTAAATTGGCCATAGCTAATATTTATACTTTAGATTTTAGAAGTAAATAAAGTGAAAACATAATAAAGAGGTAAGATTCATCTAGTTTCATGTTGGTATTTTTGGACGCCAGACAATTGTTGGCACATCAAAATGCTGTATTGGACAATTCATAGATCAAAAGTCCAATATGGAGCGATGCTTTAAACCTTGCTCCCATCAAATGCATGACATTGACACTGATTTTACTATTTGGTATTAGCAAAGTGTAATAGTTGAGATGCTTAGAATATTTTATAATTTATTGCTCTAAAATTTTAATTTAAATATTTTTTAAAATGTAATTTCTCTCTCTCTCTCTCTCTCTCTCTCTATATATATATATAAAATGTTGAAGGGGAGCTTTGGCGTAATGGTAAAGTTGCTATTGTGTGATCTAGAAGTCATGAATTTAAGTCTCGGAAACAATCTCTAGTAAAATAGTATAAGATTGAGTACAATAGACCCTTCCTAGGATTGTGCACTGGCTGGAGCTTCGTGCACTAGCTTGCTCTTTATCTTTTGTAGATTTATTCTGAACTAAAAAAGTCAAGTCAAGTGAATGTGAATGAGGATCATAGATGTAAAATATATTTAAATTCATCAAGGCACACTTATGAGTGTCTATATATGGAAACTGTATCATTTTTGTTGGAGACCAAAATTTTGGCATGACACAAGATTTTAAACCTTGCATATAATATATAAATTTTGTAAATTCTATTATTCATTATTGTGGTTAGTTAAAGGAATCACTGTGGTCTTTTAGAAGAGTTTGCTGTATCTTTTATTTTCTCAGCTTGCAATCCATTTCACAGATAATTTCAAGTTGGAGAATGAAAAACTTGGAGTTGGAAAGTCTCATCACCTTCCATTTTTAGTAAAAGAGGAGGAATTGAGTGGTGATGAACTTGAAGAGCTTATCAAAGAACGGTATGGACCTGGTTCGGAGCATGTCATACACAATGATAATCCTATTGAATGTGAGGACAAGGAAGTTGGAGAATTAGGTATGCCCATCTGGAAAGTGAAATGCATGGTAAGTTAGAATATCTTCTGATTATACCAGTATTGCTAAAAATGTTTGCCCTCCCAAGTGCACTTTGCAATTGATTACTTTCAGGTTGGACGCGAACAGCAGATGGCTTTCTGTCTGATGCAAAAATATGTTGAATTGGACTTCTTGGAAGCCAAACTGCATATTGTATCTGCATTTGCTCTTGAACATGTAAAAGGCCATGTTTTTTTTGAAGCTGACAAATTATCTGATGTTATGGAGGTACTTTTTTTTCTGAAGCTGAAAATTTTATTAGCACATTGATCACTTGCATATGGTTTGGCTTGGTATTATATGCTATTTCTATCTGGTAACTCTACATTTGAATTTTTGATCTGCCTGGATCGTTTAATCAACCTAGGCTGCAGACAGTCAACTTCCCTAGGCTCCGGTATCTTGGCTCTCTTTCTAAAAGGGGCGCCTAATGGTGACTGCCTAGTAACTAGGTGGCTGTCTAGGCTGCGTTTTAGAACAACAGTGAAGATGTCGGGACCTTGCTATAAATCATATAGCTTGAGACTAAGGATTGCAAATCTGACTATTTCTCAGTCGTGACATAGTTCAGGTTGTTGATTGCAGGATTTGAGTGGGAGACATTTTTGGACACAAGCAAAGAATGCTGTTGGTAGTGGAACTGGAGAAGTGGATGAGGGACATCATTTCTAGATATCAGGTTAACTGAAAAGAATTGTCAACTTGTGAATGTGGCGGATGCAAATGTGGCAGTGACAGTTGGCGTTGTGACAGAAATCAAGAATGAACAATTCGGTATTAAACATATTGTAGAAGGTGGTGCAGAGAGATTTAACATAGTAGATGTCATTCTTAGGGTTCATCTTCTTGAAGAGAAAAGATGGAGAGTGACAGCCCGGATCCTCTGGACCGCTTTTTGCGGTCCAGGGGAGGGCCCCTTGATATGTATTGGTGGGGATGAATAGTCCCCACCTATTTTATAAGTGGGACCCTCCATTCCACCAATGCATGTCAAGGGACCATCCCCTGGACAGCAAATGCGGTCCAGAGGATCTGCCCTCGGAGAGTGAGGGATAAGCCTAAGAATCAAATCTCTCTCTTATTTTCTTCGGCGATTTACCAAAAGGCGCACACATGTTTTTGAATTGATCAAAAGGCACATTATACTTTGGTAATTACCAAAGGACACACCTTTTTCCAATTTTACCCTTCTGCCAAATTTGATTATTTCTCTTTTTCTTTCCTCTCTCTCATACATGCAACCTCTCTTCTCTTTCTTTTCCTCTCCTCTCTTCTCTTTCCCCTCTCTTTGCATGCATGCATAACTATTGTGGACAACTTAATTTTCCTCTCCTCTCCTCTTTCCTCTCTTTCATACATAGCTTTTTGAAAATAGCACAACTTAATTACATTATCTTTTGGCACCACCACATGCCTAATTTCCCGGAGATTAGGACCACGTTGGGCTTTAGAGCTATTCTTCTAATAACATTTAAACACCTGGATAAGCCGAAATAAGTAATGAAGGGCACTGTTGGACTTTTTGTAGCTTCATAAATCCATAGGACTTACTATCAAGGTCCATCAGTGTGTTTTGATCAAAATTTAAATGGACCTAGATAGGTGATTGGACCCTTTTTAGATCATGTGAATTTCTGAGGCTACAGAAAGTCAAACGGTGTCCTCCATTACTTATTTTGGCTTTTTCGGAGGTGTTAAAATGTTATTGGAAGATTTGGTTTTGAATTCCAACGTGGGTCCGTTGGGTCTCATATTAGGCCCAACCTCCGGAGAAGCTAAAATAAGCAATGGAGGGCATCGTTGGACTCCTTGTAGCCTCAGAAATCAACATGACCTGAAATGAGTCCAATCGGACATATCTAGGTCCATTAGTGGATTTCGACCTAGTGAATTTTAAACCTGTGGGTTTTGATCGAAACCCATGGACCTGGGCAGGTCTGATTGCAGCCATTTCATGGATTTGTGAGGTTGCAAGGAGTCTAACGGTACCCTCTATTACTTATTTTGGCTTCTCTGGAGGTGTTAAAATGTTTTTGGAAGAACTAGCTCTAAACCCCAATGTGGTCTTGGTCTCCGAGAAATCAGGCTCGTGTTAGTGCCAAAAGATAATGTCATTAAGCTGTTGAATTGATTTTCAAAAATCAAAACCACAATAGTTATTCATGCATGCAAAAAAACGAGAGGAAAGAGAGGAGAGAAGAGAGAAGAGAGAAGAGAGGTTGCATGCATAGGAGAGGAAAGAGAAGAGAAAAAGCCAAATTTGGCATAAGAGTAAAATTGGAAAAAGGTGTGCCCTTTTGTAATTACCAAAGTATAGTACACTTTTTGATCAATTTTCTGTGTGCGTCCTTTGGTAAAATGAAGATGTATATTTGGAGAGATAAATTTAAGAATATGTCTGCCAAAAATTAGATGGAAAATTAATTAACACTTGTGGATTAGAAAAAAGTGACCATCTTCATTTACATCCTTTTAGAGCTACAACTCAAACGATAAATTTCTTTTGATCCCTCCCTTCCACTCTGTCTTTTTATATATTTGTCATATGTGGATTAGAAAAAAGTGACCATCCCCTCATGTACATCCTTTTAAGGAGGCAACTCAAAGGATAAATTCCTTTTGATCCTTCCCCTCAACTTTATGACTTTTTAGATATTCGTCCTTTTAATTTGCCATCACTTCATGGGAAACAAGGCCTTGGAGGGAAATTCATGTGTGGATGATGGGGATTTGATGTGAGATTGAAGAAGGCTTTGGTGCCAAATTGATGCAGATTAATAGCATATGATGCCAAACTAGGAAGGGTTAGATATTCTAATGGTCTCTGTGAGAAAACTACATGGTGAGAAAGAACTACATGTTAAAAGGACGGGAGTTGAAGATTATTGCCTTCATGCTAGTGGTTGGCCTAGCCAATCAGCCACTAAGCCAACATTAGATATTATATCGAATAGTATTATCAGGGCATACGAAGAAGAGTCTTGGCATAATAGTAAAAGTTGCTACCATGTAATCTTGAGGTCACGGTTCGAGTCACGGAAACAACTTCTCTGCATACAATATGTCCAATGTGTTCCGATCCTTCCTCGGGACTTGCATTGGTGGGAGTTTATGCATCGGGCTGCCCTTCAGTAATACAGGACTACTAAAGCCTTTAAAGATGCAAAAACAAATAAGAAGTGCTGCTACAATAACTCCATAGATTTTGCACTAAAAAAAATAGTCTTTGCACTCCAAATAGAAAAAATCAAAACAAACTTAATGGGTATCATGGGGATTCGCTAATTGATTCATTCTTCAGTCTATTACATAAAATTTAAAAAAATAATGAAATTTTTAGATTGTGAAGATGCCTTTGTATCAGTTGCTATTGGAATATGAGGCAATATTTGAAAGAAACGACATCTTTGTTATGATTGATCTCTTTCATGAGATTTGTTCTTGTTGAAACATGACGACTAGAAGATTAGATTATGGAATGCGCTTGTTAGCTTTTGCTTTGTGTTAGCTAAATATATAACAGTTGAAATTGAATTTGGTATATTAATCCAAATACACTTATTTAACTTGTTATCTAAGTGTTAACTAGCCTCTGTATATATTTCCCGCTAATCTCCGCTTTGAAAATTATTTTATTTTGGTGCAATTGGGTGCGAATTTATAGGAATTATATGTATAAATTTTATATATTTTATCTACAAGTTGTTTATATTCTTGTTAAAATTGGTCAATATTATTTAAGTATAAGAAATTTTATATTATTAATCTAGCCAAGTTATTGGTTTTAATTTTCATAGCACGTGAAGCAATTTTATTGAAGATACCACTAAAAACATCCTAAAGAATCTAAAAGTTATTTATAGGATTTTGCAAGACATTTTGTTGCAATTTTAATGTTTGGATGGTTTTTATATATTATGATGTTTTGATTTGTTCTAAAAGTAAAATAAACTATTTTTCTAAAAGTAAAATGAACTATTTTTCTAAAAGTACAACAATAACAACCAACCAATCATTTTCCCACTAGGTGGGGTCGGTTGTATGAATCGTTTTATGCCATTGAGCTTTATCTCCTATTATATCATCATTTATATTTAAATAAATTTTATCTTGTTTTATTGTTGCTAACCAAGTCTTTTTTGGTCTTCTTCTTCCTCGTTTGATATGTATGTTTATCATAGTTTCACATCGCCTAACTGGAGTATTTATTGGTCGTCTAAGTACATGTCTGTACCATCTTAAATGTGTCTCTCGGAGTTTTTCCTCAATAGATGCAACTCCGACTTTCTATCTAATGCTCTCATTTCTTATTTTGTCCATCCTCGTATGTCCACACATCCACCTTAACATCCTCATCTCTGCAACTCTCATCTTCTGCTCATGTGCTCGAGTCATAGCTCAACATTCAACTCCATATAACATAGCAGGTCTAACTGCCGTTTTATAGAACTTACCTTTAAGCTTAAGAGGTATTTTACGGTCACATAAACACTCGACGTTCTCCTCCATTTCATCCATCCTGCTTGTATTCTATATAAGACATTTCTCTCAATCCCTCCATCATTTTGCTAAAATGATCCTAAATATTTAAATCTCTTGGTTCCGGGCAACTCGTCTTCTCCTATCTTAACAATTGTTTTATTACTTCTAATATTACTAAACTTAAATTCCATATATTCTATCTTTAATTTACTAAGCTTAAAATCTTTCTCTTCTAGTGTTTCCCTCCAAGATTCTAATTTAGCATTTACTCCTTCACGTGTCTCATCTACCAAAATAATATCATCTGCAAACAACATGCACCAAGGTACTGTGTCTTGAATGTGCGTAGTGAGTTCGTCCATAATTAGTGTAAAAAGATAGAGACTTAGAGCTGATCCTTGATGTAATCCTATCTTTATTGGAAATGCTTCAATTACTCTGCCTGAAATCTTTACTCTGGTCGTTACATCCCCATACATATCCTTAATTAGTTCAATATATGTTACGCTAACACCTCTCTTTTTTAAAATTCTCCATATAACTTCTCTTGAGACTCTGTCATAAGTTTTTTCTAAGTCAATGAATATCATGTGTAGATCTTGTTTTTGCTCTTGATATTTTTCAATTAATTGTCTAAAAAGGTGTATAGCTTCTATTGTCGACTTTCCAGGCATGAACCCAAATTGATTTTCTGTCACTGTGGTCTCCTTCCTTAATTTTTTTTCTATTTACTTTTTCCCAAAGTTTCATAGTATGACTCATTAGTGTAATACTCCTATAGTTTGCATAATTTTGTACATCTCCCTTGTTCTTATATAAGGAAACTAAAGTACTTATCCACTATTGATCAAACATTTTTTTCGTTTTCAATATCATGTTAAATAATTTTGTAAGTCATTCAATACCTTGTTTCCCTAAGCACTTCGATACTTCTATCGGAATATCATCTGGTCTAATGACTTTTCCATTGTGCATCTCATTTAAAATTTGTTTTACTTCTGAAGTTTGAATTCTACGATAAAAATTAAATTTCTATGCTCATTTGACCTACTTAAATTACCTAAGTTAAGTTGGTCACCTAAACTTTCATTAAAAAGTTGATGAAAATACTTCTTCCACCGTTCTTTTATTTCTCCATCGTTTACTAATACCCTATTATATTCATCTTTAATATATTTTATTTGGCTAAGATCTCTTGTTTTCCTTTCTCTTACTTTAGTTATTCTATAACTGTTTCTTTCCTCTTTTTTTTTTAATCCAATTTTTGATATAATCGTTCAAAAATTTCATTTTTTGCTTCACTCACTACTTTCTTAGCTTCTTTCTTGGCTATTGTATATTTTTTTAAGTTTTCCTCGGTCTTACAAATATATAATTCCTTATAAGCTATTCGTTTTTTTTTCACTTTCTCTTTTACTTTCTTATTCTACCACCAAGATTCTTTTCTTAGTGGTGCATGTTCCTTTGACTCACCAAGTACATTCTTAGCTACTATTTTCAATTTTGATACCATCTTATCCCATGTTGTATTAGAATCATTGTATATTTCACCTAATGCTTGTACTTCTACATTCTCCTTAAATATATTTTGCTTCCCATCCTTTAACTTCAACCACTTAATTATAGGAATTGTATATATTTTCTTTCTATTGATACTATATTTGAGGCGTATATCCAACACTACTATCCTATGTTGGGTAGTTAAGCTTTCTTCAGGGATGACTTTGCAATCTTTACAAATCTTTCTATCCTTCTTCTTAATTATAAGAAAGTCAATTTGCGATTTATTATTCCTACTTTTGAATGTGACTAAGTGTTTTTCTCTTTTCTTAAAAAACGTATTAGTTAATATAAGGCCATATGCTATCGCAAAATCTAATATAGTTTTTCATTCCTCATTCCTCGTTCCAAACCCATAACTTCCATGTACTCTCTCATATTCCTCATTTTTCACTCCGACATGTCCATTTAGATCACCTCCTATTAAAATCATTTCATTTGATTGAATATTTTGTAATATTTCATTTAAGTCCTCCCAAAACCTCGATTTGGTAGCTTCATCTAATCTTACTTGTGGTGCATATACGCTAATTATGTTCATAGTCTCTTTTACCATTATTATCTTAAGGGCTATAATTTTACCCCCTTTTTTAACTACTCTACAAACTATCTACAATAATATCCACTCCATTTCTTGTTTTATTCTTTTTAGTGTACCATAACTTAAAACCTGAGTTTTCTATCATCTTTGCCTTCTCGCCTGTCCATTTTGTCTCTTGTACACACAAAATACTAATTCTTCTCCTAATCATTATATCTACTACCTCTATTGATTTATTAGTGAGAGTTCCTATGTTCCATGTTCTAAATCTTAGATTATTAGTTTTCCTATCATATTTGTTCTTATCCAACTTATGGTGTGAGAACTCTTGCCTATTTAATACTACACCCAAGTTCTCATAGAGATATAGTGGTCCTTGCTGAGACGTTATAGTTGGATCCTGTAACGCGAACTTTTGCATATTTAGCACCACACCCGAGTTCTAGAGATGTAGCGGTCCTTGCCGAGACGTTACAGTTGGACCTTGTAACGCGAACTCTTGTATATTTAGCACCACACCCGAGTTCTAGAGATGTAGCGGTCCTTGTCGAGACGTTACAGTCGGACCCTGCAACGCGTTCCTTCCGGGGAACAACCTAGCATTAGCACAATAGTTTAATGGATTCATTCATTGAATATTTGCCATAGTTTGACGTTGGCTGGCAACTTAACACAACCCTCTTCCTTTATCTGGGCTTGGGACAGACCATGACCGGATAATTTTAAAATAATTTAATAATTTTAGTGTCACCGGTTCTCTCATATTTTTTTTGTTTGCATTGCAGTTTTTAGCCTAGAAATAGCCAAAATTTGGTTAAATATCTTGTAATATATTTTAACCGTATCAAATTGAATATATGCAAAATGAATGTGGCACCTTTCCTGATCCAACATGCCTTATTTTGTCATTCATTTAACCCATGATTGTTAATCTTCCTTAGGGCCTACAATATTTCTCCTTTTTCTAAATTTTACTCTAGTTATATGCTGTATGTGCTCAGAATGTTTTATATGCAGGCATGCAAAGGGTTTTGTAATATCTATCCAAGTAGAATCAATCTTGTCCCAAGAAATGAAGTTCCTAACTTGCTTACTAGCTCGAGTAAATTATCTGAAGTATCTGAAGGTGCATGGGTTCGATTGAAGAGTGGAAAATATAAAGGGGATTTAGCAAAGGTTATATGAGGTTCTTTTTGCATTTTTTAAATTTGAAACTCATGAAGATTTTCATCACTGCTTGTTACTGATAGTTTGTCTCATGATTTTTTGTAGGTTATGGCGGTTGATGATAAACTTAAACAAGTAACCATAAAACTGGTCCCAAGAATTGACTTACAAGCTATTGCGAAAAAATTTGTAAGTGAAAAATAGTTTAATCTGTTTCACTTGAACCTTTAGTGGTCATTCCTGTCTTTTTATATATACATATATATATATATATATATTTGGATAAATTTGAATATTATACTTAATTTATAACAAATCTTTTCCATATGACATTTTTTGTCCTTGAAAGATTTAGATGTGCTTGGTTTTGAGGCATTGAGTGGTTAATGCATCCTAGATGTTTACAATATTTGATTCTGATATGCATGCACCTTAAGATTGACTCCTTACTAATAGTCTTAATCTGGCTGACCTAGTGCTATTATGCTATGTTTCCTATCTTTTATTCTTCAAAGGATCTTTGTCAAATAATTGGTCTAGGTAAATGTCAATGCAATAGAGTTGTCACCTGATAGATGGTCTGTTATAGTGGAATGGAATACTCCAAAGAGAGAAGATATTCAGCCTTTCAGATTTTTTTATTATTATTGAGATACTATTTAATGATTTATGAGAAGGGTAGCCCTCCCAATCTGTAGGATCCATTTGTATTTACAATTCAGATTAGGCTTGCTAGACTGGTAACTAGTTTATTAAAACTATTGTCTTGTGGCAATGGCTGTGTCCATATAAAGCCTGAAAGATTTCTACATTTCTTCTACATGAGCAATCCCTTTGATTAGGTAAGTTCAGTGACTTGGTATTGATTGATGACTAATATGAGAGTCCATAATGTTGCTGTAATCCAATAATACTTGCGCACAGGCCATAGCCTTGGCTGTTGGATGTTGCAATCTTGCTTACTATTGTCTTGCTTTTATTTACTTTATCTATTTCTATGAGTATCAACTGGCTAAAATATCGGATGGGGAGAACAAGAAATACTTGCATCAAACTTTCACACCATCCATGTTTGTTGACAGATTATTCCCAAGTTGAACATTTGGAAATGATGTTATCATTGGTTTCTCATATTACGTTGTCTTTAGTTACTTGGTTAGAGTTATTGATTTAACTAGGGCTTCAGCAATAAAATTTCCATCTGAATGGAAATGCACTTGTGTCTGAATTTTGTATCCGTTATTGAGCCATTGCCAAATAATTCAACATTTGAAACATGAATGGGTGAAAATAGTTAATTAATATGTTTCCTAGTTTTAGCTTGCTGGATTATTGAAGTAAACCTTCTAATGCCTTTCTTAGTTCTGTAAGAAAATTTCTTTCTTGATTTTGTGCCTCTTTCTTGTTTGTAGGGTTTTATCATACTTGCATAAGTCAAACATAAAAACATGTTTATTTTCAAAGAGTTGAAAAAATTCTGTATTTTCTATTAACATTTGAACCATGTATTTCAACATTTGAAACATGAACGAGCAAATAGTTAATATGTTTCCAAGTTTTAGCTTGCTGGATTATTGAAGTAAACCTTCTAATGCCTTTATTGATTGTGTAAGAAAATTTCTTTCTTGATTTTGTGCCTCTTGTTTGATTGTAGCGCTTTATCATATTTGCATGAAGTCAAATGTACAAACATGTTTATTTTCAAAGTTGAAAAAATCTATATATTCCAAGGTTTAAAATCTCGACCCATGTTTCGATCCCAGACCGGAACGATATGATTTCAGTATCATATTGTGCCATGCTAATACAGTTTCGGTATATATATATATATATAGTAATTATTTGATAAATATATTTATTGTGTATAATTTTAAAATAAGTTGTATATTGTTTTTATATAAATTCTTCATTATTAAACAACTTAATATTGTTAGAAAAAATAATTAAATATATATATATATTTTTAAAAAATTGATCTATCAATAACTCGAATTAAAATTAATATATCATAGTATGTTACACTAATATTAAAAGATCTGACATGAATAAGATGAAAGCGTTCTTGTAATATTTTACTTAGATAACCTTTATAGTTCTTGGTCTAGATTAAATTATCATAATTTTATAAATTAATATAAAATATTATTTTATATATAATAATTATATAAATTAACTAATTAATTAATACTTTAAATAATATATATTTAAAATAGTAAAAAAATTAGAATATCAATTAAACATTAAAATAGTAAACAAATGCAAAATAATTTAAAAATATCAGAATATAAATTTGATTTATTAGAGATTTTATAATTTTTTTATATTTTTTAGAATTTTTAAATAAAATTTGAAACATTAAAAACAATTTCAGAATATTATTTAATAAAATTTATTATTTGTTTAAATTAAAAAATATTTTTTATATTTTATTGAGATAATTTAATTGAGGTTACTGAAAGTCTCTTTTAAATATCACATTTAAGTTGGACTTGTTTAATTTATTTAAATTAAAATATTAATTTTGCTAAGTAAAGCCCCAACACCCATGTGCGTGCCCGTGCCTATGTCACCTTCGACTCCTCACGAACGGTGCCGGAAGCGTTCGGCGGCGACGCTTCTGGCGGCGCCAGAAGCGTCCCACATCGCTTCCGATGGCGCCGGAAACATCCCGCGACACTTCTGGTGGCGCCAGAAATGTCGAGTTGCAATGCCTCCGCCGCCCGTGACGCTTCAGGCGCCCCACGACGCCTCTGGCAACACCGGAAGCGTCCAGCGACACATCCTTGCCGCTCGAGACGATTGCCCGTGATGTGCCGGTTTCGCCTCCCCAGCAGAATGGTAAAAATCGTCCGTGCCAGGCGACATCGAAATCTGGAAAAATGATTCAATTTTATATGCAAAATAATCATTAACTTCCCTAGACCAGTCCTCACATGGTTCATGATTGCTCCTCATTTGCATTGCTCTTGGCTGTCAGCATAGACAGTTGTTTTTGGAAATTTACTCTTGTTCTTTAAATTTAAAATATCTTATGAGTAGATAATACCAACTGTTCTATGCTGCCTGCTGTCTATCACTGTGCACTAGGACTCATGTGCAGATAGTATCAAATAACAATGTAATTTTGCACTTGTTTATTTGTTGCACCACTGGACAATTTTCTGGGATGTGAAATTGTGTATGCTTTCTGAAGATGTTAAATTGTTAAATATTTTTTTTTAGTTGATTGTTACAATTATCTCAGTTCTTCAGGTCTAAATAATTGGTGAAATGATCATTTTAACAGCATTTTGCTAATATCCTTCTTCTGTGTGCTCTGATAGCACGCTAACAATTGTCATTGATCTCGCAGGGTGGTGGCATCTCGTTAAGGCTGGCTGCAGTCCCTGCACCTCGGTTGATTAGTTCCCATGAACTGGAGTAATTACTTTCCTATTTTTGATATCTTTGAGAATTATTTCATAATTCCTTCAACTGATATTCTAAAGCCAAACCTATCTATCTATCAGGGCCTTCAGACCCCATATTGTTGACAAACGTGATCGTCAAACTGGAGAATGTTATGAGGTGCTTGATGGTATGATGCTGAAAGATGGTTACCTGTACAAAAAGGTTTCAATTGGATCATTAATCTCGTGGGGAGTTCAACCTACAAGTAGTGAATTATTGATGTTCACTGAGGTAACTAAGCATACAGATGTGGACTTAAATTGGTTTTCAAGCATTTATGGTACACACAAGCAAAAACCAGTAACTGAATCATCAGAGGATAAAACAACCAATGTCATGGAGAATGGATACAATCTCCATGATCTTGTTTTGTTTGGGTGAGCCATGTCAGATTTTTTTTAGTTTTTCAACTTTGAACTTTACAATATTGAGCTGTAAAAGCTTTCTTGTTCTGCCAGGCGAAATAATTTTGGTGTTATTGTTGCTTTTGAGAAAGATTGCCTCAAGGTAACATGCTGGTGTGTATAAACCTTTGCCCTTCTGCATTACTAGTATTTACGTACTTACCTTCATAATTTCAGATACTAAGAGGAGATGCTGAGGGATCAGAAGTGATGTCTGTTAAAAGTGAGGACATAAAGAAATCATGTGATGATAAAATGTTTACAGCTTCAGATTCGACTGGAAAAACTATATTCATCAAAGACATCGTCAAAACCTCTGTTGGGCCTTCAGAGGTAGTACATTTTTATTGCTTGAATTTTCATATTACCATCTAACATTAAATGTTGTTGATAAATTGATTGTTCTGGGGCTTTGTTGATAATGAAGAAAGATTGTTTCGTCGATGAAATGTAAGTTTAATAGTAAATGTTAATCATTACTGTTAACATAGATTGTTAATGAAGTGGTTATCATGGAAATGTTCTACAGTTCGACACTATGCCTTGTTGTGTTGATTGTTGTATGTGTGTTCATTTTATGGCGTACATCATGGCGTGGTGTTTATTTGAACAGGAGTTTCTAGTTTCATTGTAGTAATGGTAGATTATGCAACAATATTTATCATATGAACCAGCAATGTCCATATTTTATGGAGTGCCTATAATCTTGATAGGCTAAACTGGATGAGTATGCTTTCATTAGCCCACTCGCTGTATCTTTAAGGTTCAGTTGAGGGACCATTGAGCTTAAGATAATGCTTTTTGATGTTTTTCTGTTTTCTTTCTTAGTTCTGGTGTTATTTGATTTTCTTTGGCAGGGTAGAGAAGGAATAGTGAGACATATGTACAGAGGCAAACTTTTTATTCAAGTTGAAAATGAATTAGAGAATGATGGATTTTTTTGTGCAAAATCCAATGCATGTCAGAAAACTAATGAGGGAAAGGTGTGTTATGTTATATTAGGTTTGTGTATTATATGTGGATTCTTCATCTGTGTTTTTTTCCACTTACAGGTAAAGGAAAATTTGAAATTTTCCTCCCTTGGATCACCTACAATGCCACAGGATGAAGAAAATATTACTCATGGTTGTATGAAAAATATACTTCCATTTATCTTATAGATGAAAATGTCATTTTTATAATCTTATCTCCCACATGCAGTCAACCGAGGTCGTCGCAGAGAATATGACCATGTGTTCTCTATTGGTCAAAGCTTGAGGATCAGGGAAGGCCCGCTAAAGGGATACCTTTGCCGTGTGGTAGGCATTTATCGCTCAGATGTCACAGTAAAGCTTGATTCTCTAGGGAAGCTTATTACAGGTTTGTAGAAAGTATGAGTTCAGTGCATTTGAAGCTTCTATGCATCTATTCTCTGACATTGTCTAATGATGTTAATGCAGTCAAGGATACATCTCTAGCAGTACCACGAGCACTGGGGTATATGCTATTTGTATAGATTTTTTTTTTTTACCATTTTGTTTACATGAGTCATTCTTCTCATGTTATGGCTCTTTGGATGAATAGGGTTAATTCATCTGCACATACGACTCAGGAACTTGATAATTTTGGGTCTCAAGCGATTATTTCTGCAGGTGTTACTCTATATAATACTTTTTTTTCCTGATTATGCCTCAAGTTGAAATGAGTTTTGGTTTTACCGTTACTTCAACTCATCAGTTTGTGTTGAAAAGTTGAAGTCAGGGCAGCTATTTGTTTTGCTTGTTTCTTAATTCTCCTTTCTAACTGTTTATGCCTTTTAGAATACAAGAATTATTTACTTTATCATATTGCATAAGTACAAATGCGGAAATGCTTGTTGATTTTATAGCTGGTACATCTGGAGAAACATCAAGGCAAGCAGAGAAAAGTTCATGGGAATCTATGGTGCCTTCATTTGATAGGTTAGTGTGGATATCCTTTTATAATGTTTCTTTTTCTGAATATTAGTGATATAGCCTCAGCAGTTAGCATATTGCTTAATGGAGTGCTAAAATTTATGTAGCCAACCCCAATGGCTTGGGACAAATATGGATGCTGATTAGCGTTGTAAATGGAGGTAAGCTGTGGCAGAGCGGTTAGTGATCGCGTTTGAATTTTTTTTAACTCTAAAAAAAACTTATCTAAATATAATAACTGAAAATAAAAAATTTAATCTAAATATATTTTTTAATATAAAAATAATAATTTTTAATATATATACTAAATTAATAGAATAATTTTATTAGTCTTTAATTAAATCTATTTAAATTATCCCAATTATAATTGGGAGTTAATTAAAATTATTAATCGATTAAACCCTTAGTTAAAAAAGAAAAACCTAAGTTTTGTTTGGCGTTTTGGTTTCTGTTCATGTTGGGTGACGTGTCCAGATGCGTCGCCGGACTCGGACGATGCGTCCGAGTTCATGCGATGTGTCCGGACGTGTTCCCATGTTACACCTTTGGACTTGCGTCGTGGAGGATTGAAACGATTGTAAAAGCCTAATCTAATCATGGTTTACAATCTCGACCCATGTCGAGGTTTCGATCCAAGATCGGAACGATACGGTTTCAGTATCGTATCATGCCGTACCGATACGGTTTCGGTATTTTTTATTTATATATAGTAATTATTAGATAAATATATTTCTTGTGTATAATTTAAAAATAAGTTGTATATTGATTTTATATAAATTCTCAATTATTGGACAATTTAATATGGTTAGAAAAATAATTAAATATAGTTTTTAAAAGAAAATTAATTATTTATTCGTTTAATTAATTATTAATTTAAATAATATATATTTTAAATAGTAAAAAATATCAATTAAACAGTAAAATAATAAAAAAATAAACTATAAAAAATTATCATAATATAAATCTAATTTGTTAAGAAAATTTTTATTTTTTAAAAAATTTAATGAAATTTAAAATAATAAAAAAAATTTAAATAAAAAACTGTATAAAAAAATTTAAATAAATAAACATCCCTGCCTGTGGGGGATCCTGTGACACTTCTAGTGGTGCCGGAGGCATCTTGCGGCGCCGAAAGCGTTGCGGAACGCTTTCGGCGCCGTCAAAGACGTCCTGAGATCCCCCCTCCTCCCGCAGTCGTCCATGCCAAGCGAAGCTTTGGGGCGCGAGGTGCCAATTTCACCCATTTGAAGGATTGGTAAATATTGTCTGCGCTGCTCGGCATGGAACGACATTTCACTCCATGAATCTAATGACAACAGCAGGCGATGGCGGTTGGAGGCGGAAGGAGGTCAGTTTAACCTATGTTGACTTTGACCACCTAAAATGCCGCCTTTGACAAAAGTGGTGCGGTTGATGTCCGTCTCTTGCCTAGGCCTGCCTTAGCCACCATTTAGAACATTGATGCTGATGAGGAATTAGTATCCTCAATTGTGCTTTGCTTGAGGGGTTGCATCACTTGTGTCTGTCTCATTGAAATGGAAGATTGTGATTAACTGCAAAATTAACTTGGAGAAGCTTGATAACTGTGGGAAGTTAAATCATCATATGACTATACCTTCCTAAATTTTTAAGTGTCCCAGGGATGCGAGTTAGTGTCAATGTAGTTGGAAAACCCCTTTGCACTTGAAATGTTTCATGTATATGTCTATAAGCGTTGGCTTTGTGCATACTAAGCAAAATCAGCCTATTTGATATGAATTGCCTGAGTTGCATTGGTATGAGCAAAATGACTGACTTGATATTTTTGAAAAATTAATATATTATAAAAATTGAAGTATTTAGCTAGAAACTAATTAAATTACATTAGAAAATTAATCAAATTATTAAAATTTGATCAAATTGATAGGCAAAATGCATACATTGTGTTAAAATTTGATAAACCTTGAGATGACTTTGAAAAATTGGCTGATTTAGTCTTCTCTTTCATCCCAATTCGATTCTTAGAGACTTGCAAGGAAGTGGGTCTTTGTCACTCTCTTAAATTGCTTGGCCTTGTTGCATGTCTAAATTTACCACGAGATCTAGGCCTTCTCACTCAACCTTGCCCTCGCCTGTTAGACTTAACACTTCACCCATGTTTTTCTCGCTCACTATCAATGGAGTGACATTATTGTAGATTGAGAGAGGTTATTGCAGATAGAGTATTGTGGAGTGATTCTAAAGCTTCTAAAAATCCTACCTTTATGGCATTGAGTATTAAAGAATAATATATTCAAAAATTATTTATTTGTATTCCATTTTTTGTTGAGTAACCTTTATTAAAAATATAATTTTATTATTGGCTATAATCTATTTTATTATTTATTATTTTTATATTTATATAACATTATTTGTATACTGTATTATTAGATTTTACTTGTCTGGTTGAATGAAATAATTTTCAGTTGATTGGAAGCATTGGAAAGATGATCATTCAACTGGAAGTTTTTTCTAGTTGATTGAAACATATAACTGTTGGAGTTCCATGTTCATATTGGAGAACAGTTTTTAGAACTTTCGGACTAAGGTGGGGACTATATAAGCTTTTGGAGAGCTTTTGTGCACTAAAAATTTTCAAAAAATGCTCAGAAATAGTTCTGTGCTTAAGCTAATCAAGTGGTTAAAAGATCCAAGAGCTTGAGCGAAACTTGAGTTGAAGGCTTCTTCAACATCTCAAGCTCTTGTTAGTTTACTTTATTTTATTTTTATCTTTATTGTATGTGGGATTCATTGATAATTGGACACTGTTTGTACACCCATTTAGCTGGCCATACAAGGCCTGACACAAACTATGCAGTGCACTGTAATCTTCTGAAGTAACTTGTAAAGGGAAAGTTTACTATGCAAGTCCATATTTAGCAATATATTGGTTCTCTAATTGCAAATGCACATCTGCGTCATTTTGTGCATCATAAACTTTTGTATCTCCTTACAGTAACAAGAGGCAAACGATTACTTTGAATGATTAACACACGTTCTTAATATGTGGAGATTAGTTTTACTAATGGAACATTTATCAAGGGTGATGATAAGTAGGCGTGTTTTTTTGCCAAATTTTCCAATTATTAAATAATCTGTTTTCAGTCCCTTTTAGATTTTCTTTAAAGCATTCTTGGTTTTTGTAATGCTGTTTTCCCTCTGTATCATGCATGTTTTTATTTTGCCCACAAAAATTCATGCGAAACAGAAGAATACACGTATGTGTTGTGCCATTTAGATTTCCTTTAAGCATCTAATTTTTGTATGCTTTTCATCTATACGGCATGGATGATTTTTATTTAGCCAACTAGGCATGCGAAACAGCAGAAGACAGCCTCGTTTCATTTTCATGCTGTATTTTTCTCAGGGATTCTTGGCAGACCTTTTCTACCCCCACTCACACAGGCATTGCAGATAATAAGAAAGGTACATTGATTAACTAGCTTGTGCTTATATAAGTCGCATTTCACTACACTTATTTTAGTTTTCTTTGATGGGTTATGAATTTTGGAAGTACCATGCAATTGACTATAATGAGACCATGTGCAGATACATTTGAGCTTGAATATTTAGTTGTTCATTATAATTAAGTTTTTCCTCACACTTAATTTAAGTCTTATTCTACTTTTTCATCTCCTTTAGATGAGATTTAGAAGCTGTGTAACACAGATTTTCATGCTTTGCATATGGCCGAGGTTGTGCCTATCATCAAAAATATTTGATCAGTGAGTAGGAGCCGGTAGATATTATGCAAACCTTGAAGTTGCATAATATTTAGTCAAATCAGATCTACCTCAGCCTAACTAGAGGTGTTAATTTGTTGGGCATGTTCGTTAGGTGCCTTGGATGGACCAATGGTCCAATGAATAGCCTGTCCAGAGCATGCTGCCCATGAGTGTTGTCCTGGGCTTGCCGGTCCAACTATTTCAAAATATTTTAAATTTATTTTAAAAATACTAAAAGATTAATAAAAATATTTTAAAAATATTATTAAAAATGATATTTATTGTTAAATATTATTAAAAATATTTAATTTACTGTGCTGTGTAGGACTGCCCCACAGGTGGCCCAGCCCAATCGTCACCTCTATGCCTAATCTTAATTTGTTACAAATTGTTTGACTAAAATGAAACTTGTAATCATTATCTCTGGGTTTTTTACTCCTATTTTTTACAAAATTATGTCAATATGTGATGATTTTGTCCACCACAAATTTGACGAATGATGTTTCAATTTGGCAAATTTGACGAATGATGTTTCAATTTGGCAAGCTCAATTGTATGTTAAAAAGTTTGTGAAGATTGATGGTTATGCTTTTTTACATTATAGGTAAAACTTTGATGTTTAAAATTTAATCCCAGATGAGATTCAAATGTTTGGTTTTTTTGAAGGATTTGAAACTGAATTTCATACTGTAAATTGCACGTTTAGAGTTTGTTTATAATGAAATTGTTACTGAATCTTTAACTAGACATGTTTATTTCTGGAATTCTTTACTCACAGAAGAGTATCTGTATTTTTCTGATTACATTATACTAGTACTTAATATTTTGTCAATGTCAATTATCTTTCTGAAGCTATTAATTTAGTTTCTGGTTAATTAAGCGGACAAATTAATCCTGGTACAAGAGCCTGGCTGCCTTTTATTTTTAATGACATAAATGCTGATTCATATAAGTCCCAGAAAGTGGTCAGGCGTTGCTGCAATAGGCAATGTATTGGCCTGAATCTAGGTCAACTGGAACCTGCAACAACTGCATCCATAGTTAAAAATGCAGTGCTTTTTTTACTCCGATGGAAAGGTAACTAGGATTAATGTTTAACGACAAATCTGAAACAATCAACAAATGTGTTATCTTTTCTATGTACTTGTTTTAACAAAAGTATTCCATCACTATTATTGATTTTCTCATCTTGCATATATTGTTGTGCAACATATGTTTCTAGTTGTGTATGACCTTTTTGGCATACACTGTATCTTTAGTGAATGGAATAAATGTAAGTTTAAATTTTGTTATGATTTGTTGATATAAGTTGTTTTTCTGAATTTCCTTTTTTGCTCTAATATTCATCTGCATTAACATGAACTAATTGTTCTTGTTTCTGCATGTCATAAGCAGGAGTGGAAGAGGATCCTTGGGGAAGTAAACTGGGAACTATGATTAAAAATGATACAGATGAATTTGGTAACACAACGGACAACTGGGGTAAACAACCTATTCCTAATAGGGGTAGGCTTGAACCAATTCTCTCCCTATTTTAACTTTATTTATTTTTACTTGATGTTTATTGGTCAATATTGAACAGATGAAGGACAGAAATCTGATCCTTGGGCTAGTACGATGCACACAACTAAACAGATAGCGTGTGACTCTAGTGAAGCTCTAGATGGATGGGGTAAAGCAACAAACTCATTAACTGGTGAGAAAGAACAAGCAATCCTTTCTATTTGTGTCTGTTTAGTTCTTTAAAATTTAAATATTTATACCCATGTATTTCTAATTTGGTTAAGAACTTGGAGCTGATTCTTGGAGTAGTAAAGTGACCTGTGCTGACAAAACAGAAGATGATTGGGGAAAGTCATCTAGTTCTCGTGTTCATGAAAAAAGCCAAACTTGCGATAACAGTATTGTAACAGATGATCTGATGAAATCAAAAATATCCATCAGTAATGCTGGTGGAAGCTGGGATATGGAAGGTGGTAAAAAGGATAATGCTTTTTCTTGGTGTAGCAAAGGAAAAGAAAAACTGAATAGCGAGGAGGATACTTGGAGCAAACCTGCAACATCTCAAGAAAAAATCAACCACAGCTTTGATAATAGGACTACAGTAGAAGACGAATGGGAAACTGCAAAATTTTCTAGCAGTAATGCAGGTGGAAGCTGGGATATGGAAGGTCCTAAAAAAGACAATGCATGCTCTTTGGACAGCAAAGGAAAAGAAAGTTTGAATTACAATGATGCTGGGAGCCAACCTGCAAAATTTTCTATCAGTAATGTGGGTGGAAGCTGGGATATGGAAGGTGCTAAAAAGGAAAATGGCAAGGAAAGTTTGAATAACAATAATGCTTGGAGCCAACCTGCAAAATCTCAAGAAAAAATCAATCAGATCTGCAATGACAAGAACAATGTAACAGCTGGATGGGAGATGTCAAAACTTTCTACCAATAATGCTGGAGGAAGCTGGAATATGGAAGGTGCTAAAAAGGATAGTGCGTGTTCCTGGGACAGTAAAGAGAAAGGAAATAGTGACAATGATTGCTTGATTCAAGCTGCAAAACCTCAAAGAAATAATGAAAGTTGTCATGATCAGGCTAATGATACTGATGGATGGGAGAAGTCAAAACATCCCATCAATTATGCTGGAGGAAAAAGTAATGCATGTTCCTGGGACAGCAAAGGGAAAGTGAATAGTGAAGATGTGTGGAGCAATCCCGCAAATTCTCAAGCAAAAGTGGACCAAATATGTGATGCTTCTGCTGGCTGTTGGACACAATCTGATAAAAGTTTACATGAAAAACAGAAGGTAAGGTCTGAAGAGGATTCTTGGGGCAAAAGTGTAAAACCACAGGTGGAAGTCAGTGATGTTTGGGGCTCTGCTAAAGCTGAAAAAGTGAATTGGGATAGTGGAAATGGATCTCAGGTTGGTGGATCGAACAAGAACACTAATTGGGTTCAAACATCTACATTAGAAATAGATAGGGAGAAAAATGATGAAGATGGTGAACAGAATAACTATGGGAAGAATTTTAACCAACAAAGAGATATTGATGGGACTACTCAAAGTAATTGGGGAAGAGGAAGAGGTCGGGATGGCTCGAAGGGAAGTGGTGGTTTTAATGAAGTTGATAATGAGCAAACATGGTCTTCTGGTATTGAAGAAGGTAGATCTAGAGGTAGAGGACACTATGGACAGTCTGGAAATAGTAGGGATGATTTTCATGGGGCACATACTAGTGCTCAGGTTCATAGTTGGCGAAGAGATAATGGTGATTCTCAGACTACAGCCTGGAAGAATTTGCAGAGTCGTGGCAATGAATCCATTGCAAAGGATCAAACGTCTACTTGGGCAAATGAGAAAAGTGCAGGAAAAGATAAATGGCCTGATGGAGGAGATGGTAAGAATGATGATGAGCCTGGATGGAACACAGTAAAAGCTTCGGATACCAAGCAAATTTCTGGATGCATCAACGTTGCCACAACAAAAACAGAAGGTTGAGTAGAAACATTCAAAGGTTTATGAATGATATGGATTTTCAATTTTTTTTAATGCTTAAGTTTTTTTTTCCCCAGGAAATTGGGATAAAGCAAGGTCTGGTGAGGCCTTTGATAATTTAAGAAAGAGTTCTGGTATACCTAACTGGGATTTAGCTGAAAGTAGCCCAAAAGATGTCAGTTTGGATAAAGTCAGTAACTGGAATAACTCAGAAGATGGCCCTGATAAATCAAATTCTTGGGACATTAAGGGCAAAAGTAAAATTGCAGGAGATTGCTGGGGTGAAACTAATTATCAAGAGAGGATAGATGATGTTGATAATTGGGTAAGCAATTCAAGACAAATAAAGGAATCATCAACATTTCCTAGCAAGGATCAAACTAGCAGTTGGGCTGCTCTACCTTTGGCAGGCATGGCCAAAGATTCTACTGTCCAAGTTAGCAGCTGGGAAAAAGTAAAAGATTCTTCAAGTGCCACTGAAACAAGAGGTTGGGACCAAGCAAGATCTTCTGAACATAGTGAACATGGTAACTGGAATAGAGGGAATTCTTTTGGTGAAGAAACTGGTAGCGATTGCCAGAAAAAATCTGGCGACGGTGGTTATGGCTTTGGTAGGGGAAGAGGGAGAGGCCAAAACAATTGGGACAGTGAAAATAACCAAAATAATAGTAGCATGGTGAATCCAATGGGTCAGGGTGGATATCAAAGATCTAGTTGGGGAAGAGGAAGGGGAGGAAATGTTGATGCTGGTGGTGATCAACAAAGACCATGGAAGCCCTGGAATGACTCTGATGGTGGCAGGGGATCTGGTCGAGGAAGAGGAAGGGGAGGAAACGATGATGCTGGTGGTGATAACCAAAGACAATGGAAGCCCAGGAATGATTATGATGGTGGTAGGGGATCTGGTTGGGGAAGAGGAAGGGGTAGAAATGATGCTGCTGATGGTGATCAACATAAGCAATGGAATCGCCGGTGTGATTCTGATGTGGGTTGGGGAAGAGGTAGGGGACAAAACAATGATGCTGGTGGAAATCAACAGAGACAATGGAATCACATGAATGATTCTGATGAGAGCAGGGGGTTTGGTCGTGGAAGATTTGGAAGTCATGACAATTTAGATGGCGGTCGACATGGTAGAGGTAGAGGGAGAGGTAGAGGTCGGGGAAACAACTTTGGAAACAATAATGGTGCTGGTGGTCGGGGTCCTCAAGCTGGGTTTTTCTCTTCTGGCAGGAACAATGACCAAAGAAACTTTGGTGACGGATCCTTTATGGGAAATTCTGGATCAAAGTGGGGTCCAGATGAGAACAAAGGTTGTTCCACTAACTGGAGCAAGGATCAAGTAGGCAACTCAGATATCAGTAAGAGAGAAGAGAAATGGGGTAATGCTAATGAATTCAGCAGCAGTCAGTTTTCTGCTTGGAGTAACCAGCCTGGACAAGCCGATCTCAAAGTGGAGGGAACATGGGAAAATTCGCAAGATGCATCAGTTGCGGGTGATGAAGGAAACGGTTGGGGAAAAGCTGCTGGATCTTGGCGCAAAAACGAGGGAAGCGGAAGCAAGGGAGGATGGTAAGTTGATGTTTTTCTGAGTCTTTGTGCATAAATCTGGTGTATGCTGGTAGATTGTCTGTTTCAATGCCAGTGTCAACTGTTTTAAAACTCATGTAGCACTTGTTAACTTCGTCTGCATCAAATCTTCGTAACACCTCTACATTCACGGTGGCATGCCTAGATTCTATTGCTCGTAGAGCTTAATTTTTTATTTTATTTATTTTGTTTTGTGGTTGAAAATGATGGCAAATGTATCTTACCATTCAAATTCCTCACAAGCCCTGATCGTTGCATCTTCCTCAAGGACTCTCATGGTTTGTTCCCAACCACCTTGATCTCAACAGTCTGCATGCTTGTCCTTAGCCATGGCGGAAAGATTAGAGAGGCTACTGAGTTCATCGAAAAGATGCCATTTGAGCCAAATTGCAAGGCGTGGGGTGCGAAGCTCAATGGAGCATTGGTATATGGTGATGTTGCACTTGGGCGGCTTGCCTTTGAACCTCTGCTGGAGATTGAGCCTGTGTGCACAGGGAACTACATTCTCATTTTGGATTTGTACTCCCAGGTTGGGAGATGGGAAGAAGCTAAGAAGGTGAGGGGGCGGATGAAGGAGATAGGATCGGAACATGTTCCAGCTTGCAGTTGGATTGAGACCTGCGATGGTCCGGAGTCACCTGTAGCTGGCAATACGTTGAACACGAGATCTGCAGAAATATTACAAGGATTGCTGGGATTGATGAGGAAGGCAGGTTATCCTTTGAAGAGTTAGAGGAGGATTACTACTACATTATATTTGTTCCAATATTGTTTTGAGGATTTTAAAAAAAAGTGTACCATGCTTCATCCTGAGGATGCCCCCAAAGAGGTAGAAGCGTATTGTCACGCCTTGACAGGATGCTAGAGCTCTATTCCTTGTGGTCGGACCAAAACAAACTTGAGGCAATTGTGGAGGTATGCAATTCTTCCCTCGGAGTTTTCTCCAAGTAATTGGCCATATTCTCCCTTTCCCTCTTGAACTCTCTCTCCTTGAGAAAAATGATTAAGCTAATAACACCTAAGGCGATTTTATCAGTTAAGTGCGCTATTCTTTGTGATCCCTCCCAAAAAAGTTTTCTATCATTGACATTCTCCTCGTTGAAGGTAGAATTACCAAATTGATTGCTATAAAATTGAAACATTTTCTTCATTTGATCCAAATAGTTGGAACCCAACAAAACAATCGGTCTATAAGAAATTCGAAAAGGAATTAAATTCTAAATAGAGGATGGAAGAATTAACCAAGTCGATCTATTTATTGTTAGATCAATGTTTTAAAATTCAAGCTAAGCCTCAATAAAGTGGCGCATTCGGATTAGTTTATTTAAATACGTTTTCAAAAAAATATATATTAATCTAATTGTAAAAATACTTACCTGAACTAAATAAACCTTTTACATTCGGTCAAACATCGATCCAAATTAATTGAAATTCCACCGACACTTTGGTTATTGATCATGGGACTGGAAGTAGATTCTGGTGTTTAAGTTTACAAATTGAACATAACATAAAAAAAATGGTAAATTAGAGAAAAATCTCCCATTGTAATTTTAACTTTGTATGTAATTTCTATATCTAAAAAATTTTATTTCCACTCTATGCATATAAAATTTTATTTGCTTCAACTCCCTTATACAAATATTGTTACTTAATTATCTTTTAGATTTTTTTAGATACAAAAAAGTTTAAAATTGATTATAATTTCTCTTAAATTCAACACTTTAAATTAGAATCCAGTATGATCCGGTGATAAAAATCGGAGGCCCACATAGGGAGGGGTCAACGACATGAGGGAGTCAAGGTCCCGGTTGAGCGGGGGAAAGCCACCTGCCGACCGGCCGGAGTAAATCCCAGGCCGGCGTGTAGATAGCTCGACCTCGGGTCGAGCTTCCGACGCTCACACACGCCCTTATAGAGGAACCATTGTGCCAAGCGGCCAATCCGCTCAGCCGAACCGCAGGCCAACCAGATCGCACTCCCGTCCGAGTATGTGACCGAGCGGCCTTCTCGCTCGGTCTGATGCGCATGCGCACCCGAGCGCCCTGGAAGCCGAGCGGGCATCCCGTCCGGCACAGTAAGAGACAAAAGACTTAGAATAGTACAAAGAGGGCAGCTAGTGATATCATTCTCTAGACACCTGCTGCCGACAATCAGCATGGTCAGCGGTCGGGTCGTACTGAGGATCGTACGATGGAAGTTTCCACTGTCGTGGTAGAGATATGCTCGGACAGTTGCGGTATGGCGTCAGACACGCTTTTCTGACACAATCATTCTGAGGTATGCTTTGAGGAGCGTGCACGCTTCAGGAAGTGTGGACGCGCCTTTCCGGGGTCCTATATAAAGACCTCCGAACTTCGACGGAGGTATAGTTTTTCTCCTCATCTACTGTAGCCAGAGTCTCGCCATTTGGCCTTTGTTTCATCTTGTCGTTGCCTGACTTGAGCGTCGGAGGGTCGTCGTCGGGAACCCATTCCCGGCCCGGCTTTGTTGCAGGTTCACCGGAGGCTCACGTTACCGCGGAGATCACCTGGAGGCAGCGGAGAGCGTCACGTCCCCAGTTTTCATCGACTCAGCGCTCGGACAGGATCACAATATATTTATATCAAAATTGTCCTCTCATATTTTTTAGGTATAAAAATCTAAAAATAAGTATATTTTTTCTTAAATTCAACACTTTAAACTAGAATCCAGTATATTTTATATCAAATTGAATATGACTTTTTTCCTACTTAATATAATTTTTCTAAATTCAATACCATTCAAAGAAAATCTAGTATATTTTCTATCCAATTGAGTATCATTTAAAGAAAATCTAGTATATTTTTCATCTAATTGAAGTGGTAAAATATAGTCATGCTCAATTTGATAGAAAATTTATTGAATTTTAATTTAATGTGCTGAATTTAAGAAAAATTATACTCATTTTTGGACTTTTTATACTTGAAAATATCAGAGACAAATAGGTAAATTAATGTCTATTATATTTAACTAGAAGATGGAAACAAAGATTTTAATCAATGAAGATTATATGTAAAATTGAATTTATGATTGGAGACTGCATATAAATTTACCTATAAAAAAAAATATTTGTTGTACATAAAATAAAGTTTTTACTTAGCATCTTTTTTTGGTTTTTAATTAAATAAGTCAATTCTTAATCATCAATCATTTAATAGTAATAATAATATACCCACAAGTGTGATGGAGCATTCAGAATCCTCGACCTTTTAAAAATAATAATAATAATAATAATAATAATAAATAAATAAATAAATAAATATTTCTTCCCCACACCCCAACAAACCACCGGATCCAACCACCATCTTCATCCTAAAAAAAGGAAAAAAATCCCTGTCTCTGTCTCTGTCTCTGTCTCTCCAATTTCCATTTATCCTCCAGTCTTTGCATTCCTCATTTCCTCTATCCCATTGAATAAAATTTCTTCTCATTCTCCCTTGTTCCCTTTTAGCATTCTTCCTCATGTGCTAAATTGCTGAGCCTAGGGTTTCCAGGTCGCCCCCTCGGATTGGGGGACACTAGCGGAGGCCGATCTAGGGTTAAGCTTAGTGGTTCGTCAATATTCAACAGGATCATAAAGCGGGGCTGCTGCAAGGCCTCCAAGGCGGAGTCCGCCGCCTCCTTAACCCTCGCCGGCGGCCATCCCACCGTCACCATCAACCTCGCCTCCCGCCCCGCCGTATCCGCTCCTGTCTCCCCCTCCCCCGCCTCTGGTGTCGTCCTGCAGGTCGAGTCCCTCCCGCTCTTCCGGGACGTGCCCGTCCCCGAGCGCCAGGCGCTCTTCATCCGCAAGCTTCAGATCCGCGCTGTGGTTTTCGACTTCTCCAACACGCTCAAGGCCAGGCGGGGTCAAGGTAGCTGTCAACATCTTCCGCATTCTCCCTTTGGCCTCCCGCCAGAACACCGACGCGGATCCTGCCGACCCAGAGGAGGAGGATATCTACCTTCACCTTGCCTGGCCTCATCTCCAGCCCGTCTACGAGATCCTTCTCCGCTACATTATCTCGTCCGACACTGACACCAAGATTGCGAAGCGGTACATTTACCACTCCTTCGTACTCCGCCTCCTCGACCTCTTCAACTCCAGGGACCCTTGCTAACGTGAGTATCTTAAGACAATCCTCCACCGCATATATGGCAAGTTCATGGTCCACTGCCCTTTCATTCGTAAATCCATCAATAACATCTTCTACCAGTTTATCTTCGAGACCGGGAGGCACAGCGGCATCGTTGAACTGTTGGAGATCCTTGGCAGTATAATTAATGGATTCGCCTTGCTGATGAAGGAGGAGCACAAGTTGTTCCTTGTACGTGCTCTCATCCCATTGCATCAGCCGAAATCTATTGGGGTGTACCATCAGCAGCTCTCCTACTGCATTGTGCAATTTGTCGAGAAAGATTATAAGTTGGTTGATACAGTCATTAGGGGGTTGTTGAAGTATTGACCCATTGCTAATTGTTAGAAGGAAGTGCTATTCCTTGGGAAGTTGGAAAAAATGCTAGAGGGAACCCAACCGGTAGAGTTCCAACGGTGCATTATTGGTGCAGCGTGAATTCATGTTGACTCGGGCTCGGAATTAGACTCTATTTATCGTCACACGTGCAGAATTTGAAAACCTATGTTTATTACCGGTGTAACCATAACTGTCAAATTTTCAGCCCCAAATCTTTTTTTTGCTGTTTTTGTTAATTTTTTTTTTTTGGATATTTAGGGTAATTTTCATATTTCTAGTATTTTTTAGTAAGAATTTATCTTGATCCACGTCTTGATTGAGTTAAGATCGTTAAGTTAATTACTTTTCTTTTTGGATAAAAATCTATTTCCTTTCTTTACCATATTGAAATTAAGATTTGTTAATTGTAATTTATTTCCTTTGAGTCTTAGGTTATGGTCTATATAAGAGTCATGTTTATATGTTGAGGGATTAGCCCTCTAATTTTAATAAAAAGTTTCCTTCTTAGAGGTTCCTCTTATTGTCTTCTCCTCAATTTTTCGTCTTTTCGTCAGTTCTCAAGATAATCGCTATCTTGTCCGGCGTCAGTTGGTATCAGAGCACGAGAAGGTCATCCATAGATCCAATGGTAGGTCGTCGTGGTCATTGTCGCGATCGCAACAATAGGCAGGCTTCATCGGAAGAAGCTGAGCACCGTTGTCGGAGCGTTCAGGACATAATGGCGATTGCCGATTGAGGATTTACGGAGGCAAGTTGTAGATTTAACTTAGCATATGACGGCGCGAGATTTCGAAGATCGTGAGATTTCATATCATGGATCTGAGTGTTCCTTTGAGAACCCATATCACCGGTGAGACTCACCTCATGAACGTCTTGAACGAGAGGAATCGGCTGGAGACTTCGGATTTTGGGATCTGCCTGAATTTTCTGGTTCATTGCGAGTAGAGGTCTTCATCAACTGATCAATGAAGTAGAGCGGATCTTCGACTATAAGCGAGTTCCAGATCGGATGAAAGTGAAGTTAATTGTCATCAGACTCAAAGCGTGAGCATCAGCATGGTGGGAACAAATGTGGCGCTCTCTGGACAAACAAGGTAAATCCCAAATAACTATCTGGGAAGATATGAGGGAAAACATGAAGGAATACTTTCTTCCCTTCACCTATACCTAAACTCTGTTCTAGCGACTTCACTCATTAAGATAGTGTGTGAGATCGGTCGATGAATATACAAAAGAGTATTTCCAGCTAGTGGTCTGAAATGATCTATCTGAGACGGAGGAGCAGCAAGTGACACGTTACATAGGGGGTCTGCGCTTAGCCTTACAAGATGCTCTTAGTCTTTATTCACTCTCGACGGTTTCAAAGGCCTTTCAACGTGCAATGGCGGATGAAATGCAACAAAAAAGGAAACTAGCGGGGAGAGACGACTAGAACAATTAGCTAGCTCGCCCTCAAAATTCTCATCTTTCACATTAGCAGCCACTACAACAGCCATCGCAACGACCACCGCAACGATCACCACAGGTTTACTCTAAGGTCATCAGATGTTATCAATGTGGTGGTGAATAAGGATATATGGCACACCAATGCAGGAATCTCTCTTCTATTGATCCGAGGGCAAAAACTTATTGATCGAGGGTGATCCGATGTATGAAGTATCTGACGAAGTGATTTATGGTGATGATCATGAGACTTTGGTCATTCGTAAGAGTCTGCTGACTCCCAAGGGTAATTCGGGGGATGATTGATTGAGAACCAATATTTTTCATACTACCTACACCATCGCGGATAAAGTCTGCAAGATGATTATCAACAATGGAGTTGTGAGAATGTAATTAATATCTGCAGAGGCTGTCCAGAAATTACAACTGAAGATAGACCGACATCCTAAACCCTACAAGTTATCTTGGTTAAATAAAGAAAATGATGTAACAGTAGACCGGTGATGTCTCGTTTCCTTTTCGATTGGCACATATTTTGATAGTGTTTGGTGTGATGTGGTGGTCATGGATGCATGTCATGTATTGTTGGGGCGACCTTGGCAGTATGATCGCAGTGCTGTTCATGATGGGTGGAAGAATACCTATACCCTTAACATTAAGGGGGAAAAAATTGTGTTGGAGCCACGGCGGGAAGGAACTACTCCAATTTCGGTAGCTAAAAATACTTATCTGCTTTCTATATTCAGGTTTTTAGATAAAGTAGAGCATGGAGTTGTATATGCTTTGCTACCATGCCAAAACTTTGCTTCGACCATGGATGCTGAGTTACCAGCCAAAGTACAACAGCTGCTAGCGGATTTTAATGAGTTGATGCCGGAGGATCTTCCTTCTGAGCTACCGCCTATGCGAGATATCCAACATCAAATTGACCTTGTTCCGGGGTCGAGTTTACCTACTCGGCCAGCTTATTATCTTAGCCCTAAGGAAGAAGAGGAATTGCAACATCAGATGGTGGAATTGCTCGAAAAGGGATACATCCGAAAGAGCACGAGCCCCTGCGCTATTTCTGCTACTAGTATCGAAGAAGGATGACTCATGACATATATGTGTCGATAATAGAGCCATCAACAAGATTACAATGAAGTACATATTTCCAATTGCCCGCTTAGATGACAAGTTAGACTAGCTATCCTATTCTAAGGTCTTCTAAAAAATTGACCTTAAGGTTTAGTGATGTATGGAAGACGACATTCAAGACGCAACATGGGCTATATGAGTGGATGATCATGCCTTTTGGATTGTCCAATGCACCCGACACCTTCATGAGGTTTATGCATCAGATCTTGCGCCCCTTTATGGGAAAGTTTATAATGGTATACTTTGACGACATCCTTGTTTACAGTCCGACATAGGCATCACACTTCGATCATCTCCGTGCTATATTTGAAAAGTTGAAAATGGA
The DNA here is from genome assembly GCF_018446385.1 of Zingiber officinale. Taxonomy (NCBI): domain Eukaryota; kingdom Viridiplantae; phylum Streptophyta; class Magnoliopsida; order Zingiberales; family Zingiberaceae; genus Zingiber; species Zingiber officinale. Next base: position 14,700,587 of record NC_056000.1, on the reverse strand, counting down.
GTGATTATTTGTAAGCAAGAAGAAGTGTTCTTTCTTTACTACATTGGTAACTCTCCTTGGCTTTATTGTGTATACTGATGGTGTACATGCAGATCAAACAATGATAGATGCAATCCTGGAGTGGCCTCAGCCGAGTACCTTACACGATGTCAAAAGTTTCCATGGCTTAGTTTCTTTCTACAACTGGTTCATCAGAAATTTTAGCACTCTGATTGCTCCTATCAACGAGTGTCTCAAGGGAAGGGAGTTCAAGTAGTCTGAAGAAGCAGAGGCTAGCTTTCAACTGGTCAAACAAAGGATGATCGAAACACCAGTTCTACTCTTCTTGATTTTGATAGTTTATTCGAGATCAACTGTGATGCATCCAGCATAGGTATCAGAGTTGTTTTGAGTCAATCTGGGTGACCAATTACTTTCTTCAATGAGAACCTCTCTGAGTCCAAGAAAAATTATTTTACCTATGACTTGGAGTTCTATGCTATTGTGTAGTCTTTGAAACATTGGCGACACTCCCTTCTAGAAGGAATTCATCCTGTTCATTGATTATGAAACATTAAAGTATATCAATAGTCAACACAAACAGAGCAGGTGGCATGCTAAGTGGGTGACTTACTAGCAAGAGTTCACATTTACACTAAGGCACCAAGTTGGAAGTCTGAACCGTGTCGCAGATGCCCTGAGTCAGCGTTTTTCATTATTCACCACCATGAGTACTAGCATCGCGGGCTTTGAGGTTTTTCCAGATATGTATGCAACTGACCTATCATTCGGAAGGATATTCCAAGAGGTACATGATGATTATCGACATGATTTTATTTTGCATAATAGTTACCTATTTCGCGGGTTGCAGTTGTACATTCCAGACTGCTCTCTAAGGCAGCAAATTATGAGCGAGCTTCATAATGAGGATCACTTTGGACGTGATAAGACACCGATCCTCATCTCTATCAATTTCTATTGGCCCAAGTTGACCAACGATGTGGCTCACTTTGTTGATCGATGTTTTGCATGCCAGTGGTGTAAGGGGATTCTAACCAATGCAGGCTTGTACACTCCCATACCTATTCCTAAAGCTCCTTGTCTCGATGTCAACATGGATTTCATATTGGGATTATCATGCACCCAACGAGCTTCAAACTCAGTTCTTGTTGTTGTTGACTGATTCTCAAAGATGGTGCATTTCGTAGTTTGCAAGAAGACTATGGATGTTGCGTGGATTGCCCATCTTTACTTTAAGGAGATCGTACGTTTACATGGTGTTACTCGGTTCATGACTTCAGATCGAGATACCAAATTCATCAGTCACTTCTGGAAGAGCTTATGGGGGAAATTGGGAACACAGTTAAACTTTAGCAGTGTTTACCACCCTCAAACGGATGGACAAACTGAGGTGGTGAATCAGAGTCTGGGTAATCTTCTGAGATGTCTTACAGGAACTAAGTCAAAGCAGTGGGACTTGGCATTACCTCAAGAGCCTACGACAGATTGAAAAATAGAACCATGGGATTGAGTTCTTTTGAGATTGTCTATGGTCGGAATCCATTAGGAGTTCTAACTTAGCCCCTGTTCCACGTGTAGAGCAATTAGTTCTAAAGCAGATGAGATGACAGAGGATCTTCAAAGTCTTCATGAGTAGGTGAAACTGATAATTATGGAAAGCAATACTAAATATAAGGCTCAGGTCGATTGTCATCGTCGACAGATACTTTTTGAGATTAGAAATTTTGTATAGGTTGTATTAACTCATGATCGCTTCGTTGTTGGAAAATAAAATAAGCTAAAGGATCAAAAAATCGAACCATGCAAGGTACTATAGAAGATTAACGACAATGCCTACAAATTGCGTCTTCCTAGTCATTTGAAGGCTTTTGATGTCTTCAATGTGAAGCACCTAACTCCTTATTCGACGGTTACTAATGAAGTTAATATGAACTTGAGAGCGAGTTCTTTTCAAGCCGGGGAGACTGATGCAGGCTCGACCTATGTTGAAACCCAATATGAGCCTTCAAACTTCAAACAGACATAACTTTTGAATTGGGACTCGGAATCGGGCTCTTTCTGTTGTCACATGTGCAGAATTCGAAAACCTACGTTTGTAACTAGTGTAATGTTAACCGTCAAATTTTCATCTCCAAATTCTACCGACTAAACCCTTTTCAGGGTCTTTTTGCTATTTTTGGTAATTTATATTTTTGGAGGTATTTAGGGTAATATTTATATTTTTGGTATGTTTTAGAGAGGATTTGTCTTGATCCGTGTCTTAAGATCGTTAAGTTAATTACTTTTCTTTTTCTTTTTGGATAAAAATCTATTTCCTTTCTTTATCATATTGGAATTAAGATTTATTAATTGTAATTTCTTTCCTTATTTGAGTCTTGGGTTGTGGTCTATATAAGAGTCATGTTTAGATGTTGAGGGATTAACCCTCTAATTTTAATAAAAAAAATTCTTCTTGGAGGTTCCTCTTTTTGTCTTCTCCTCAATTTTTCGTCTTCTCATTATCCCGCAAGATAATTGCTATCCTGCCCAACGTCAATGGTTCCTTTCTTCAAGAAGATTGCTTGCTGCCTCTGCAGTTCTCACTTTCAGGTTTGTTTCTTTGTCCATCTCTCTTTTATGTTGCTCGTTGAACTTATTTTAAGACTTCTTTTTCGTCAAACCATCATCATAGATATCAGTTTCATGGACCAAGGTGTAAATTCCTGATAAGCTATGTGATTCCGCCAGTGCCTTTAACATTTAGCTAGTGAGATTATTGTTGGTTGCTACTCGGAAAACCTAATGGTTCTACTGTACAAAAAGTTTGTACAAAGGTCTGAATCTTTTCCTAGCTACCATGTGTTCTTTTAAATTAAACTTGGATCGCCTGCGGAACTTAACACGTTTGATCCAAATCACCTAGGTTATTAATTTCATTAAATATTAGTTTCCAAAATTGGCTCCCAATACTGATGTGGCGAGGCACATGGCCTTCTTGGATATGGGAACAACCACCACCGACTAGACAAAGCCTTTTAAGGAAAGTTAATATTTAATTTCCTTAAATAACTTTAGGTCAACCGAAAAGAATAATCAAATCACAAGAAAAAAAAAACAAAACAAAAACAAAAACAAAAACAAAACAAAAACAAAACAAAAGAACACAACATCGAAAACAAATTCGAAATACTAGAATCGTATGCCTCTTGTATTGGTATTATTTTCAAAAATAACTAGTATGATGCGGAAAGGAAAAATACTAGTTATACCTTTTAAAAAGACCTCTTGATCTTCTACCGTATTCCTCTTCTAACCTCGGACGTTGTGTGGGTAACGATCTTCCAAGATGAGGACCACCTAGCACCTTTTTCTTCTTCCTTCAAGTTTCGGCCAAGCACCAAAATCCAAGGATGAAGAACTTTTTTCACCAACTAAGCTCTAAGGGATGCAAGCTTTCTCTCCTTCTTCTTCTTCTTCTCCAAGTAGTATCCGGTCACCACAAAGACTCCAAACAAAGAAGAGTTTCGGCCACCACAAAGAGGAAGAGAGGGAAAGAGGATGACCGGCCACAACACCAAGGAAAAGAGGGAGAGAATAATAGAGGTTGTGTCTCATGAAGGCACCCCAACCCTCTCTTTTATATTCCATAGCTTTGGTAAATAAGGAAATTTAATTACAATAAAATTTCCTTAACTTTCTTTGATAACAATTAATTAAGAAAAATTAAATAAAATTTCCTAATCAATTGTATATGGCCGGCCACCTCATGGAGAGCAAACCAGACAATTTTAATCAACAATTAAAAATTCCTTATTTGTCTTCGGAAATTTTAAAAAAATAAAATTTCCCTTTAAAATCCCTTCATGGTTGATAAAAAGAAATTTCTATAATTTTAATTTTTCAACATGTGAATAATTTACAAAGAGAAAAAAATAAAATATCTTTCCTCTCTACAAATAAGGAAAGAGATCTAATCTCTTTTCTTAATCTTTTGTAAAAGAGATATTTTAATTTTATTCTCTCTAATAAATTATATCTTCCACATAAGAAAAATTTAAAATTAAAATTCTTTTAAATTTAATGGGGGCCGACCACCTAAGCTTGGGTTCAAGCTAGGGCCGGCCACCCATGAACCAAGGCTTGGCCGGCCCTAGCTTGAACCACAAGCTAGCTTGGCCGGCCCCTACATCATGGGTACGAAGGTGGGTATAGGTGGGTATAGTACTCTATAAATAAGAGGCTACGATAGGGATCGAGAGGAGAAATTGGTTTTGGTCTCCCGATAAAATTAAGCATCCCGTGTTCGCCCCGAACACACAACATAATTTTATCAATAATAATTCATTCCACTAGAGAACTATTATTGAACTACCACACCAATCCCAAATTACATTTTTGGGCTCCTTCTTATTATGAGTGTGTTAGTCTCCCTGTGTTTAAGATGTCGAATGTCCACTAATTAAGTGAGTTACTGACAACTCATTTAATTAATATCTTAATCCAAGAATAGTACCACTCATCCTTATCGTCATGTCGGACTAAGTCCACCTGCAGGGTTTAACATGACAATCTTTATGAGCTCATCTTGGGGACATTATCAACCTAAATTACTAGGACACAGTTTTCTTCTATAATCAACAACACACACTATAAGTGATATCATTTCCCAATTTATCGGGCTTATTGATTCATCGAACTAAATCTCACCCATTGATAAATTAAAGAAATAAATATCAAATATATATGCTTGTTATTATATTAGGATTAAGAACACACACTTCCATAATAACTGAGGTATTTGTTCCTTTATAAAGTCAGTATAAAAGAAACGACCTCAAATGGTCCTACTCAATACACTCTAAGTGTACTAGTGTAATTATATAGTCAAGATAAACTAATTCCTAATTACACTACGACCTTCCAATGGTTTGTTCCTTTCCATTTTGGTCGTGAGCTACTGTTTATAATTTATAAGGTATTAATAACATCATCTTCTGTATGTGACACCACATACTATGCTATCTACAATATAAATTAATTGAACAACTACAGATAAATGTAGACAATTTGACCAAATATGATTCTTTTTTCAAAATAAATATTTACAAAAGCTTAGGCTTTCAGTATACACTCTAACAATTATAACAACGACCACATTATTTAGTCGTGATTTTCTCCTGTACTGCTTTTGCCGATGTTGCATATTTCCATAGTTGTACAAAATTTTCAACACTAACATGAAAGGAAAAAAAAATTCTGCAAAAAAAAAATTGATTGGTGAATCTTTTGTTTCTCTATTTGAATAATGATCACATTGTGAGCTTAGTCGCCCAAAATTGCACTGTGATACTGCCCATCATATTTGAGGCACTAGAGAAGAACATGCAAAGCCATTGGAACCAATCTGTTCATGGTCTAACAGCTAATATTCGTAAGATGTTCCTCGACATGTATAGTGATCTGTTTGAAATGTGCCAACAGCAATATCTAGACAACGAGGACCAAGCTAAATATTCCGAAGAGCAACGGGAGTTGGCATGGAGAAGTATAGAAGCTGTTGAGCTGCTGTTCAGTCCAAGGCTTCAGGAGAAGGACATATTTCTAGTCAAGTAGCCAAAATGAGAAGGACAATGCCTCATTGATGTAATCTAAGATTTCATTTATTCTTTTAGATTGATAAAAAATGTCCTAAAACCTAATTTTAGTTTAATCACAGGAATGATTCTTGATATAAATCTATATATATTAGTCTTGAATAATCATCTCCTAAGTTACCTGTTGCTGGTTCAATTTATGATACTAGGATGAAGCACAGTGGAATCCTGGAACTTTAGACTCGACAACTGCATCTGATATCTCTTCTAATGATCAGGGAGGTCTGCGAAATTGTGCTATCTCAGCAAATGGAGGCTTTTTGTCATCAGCAAGGATATCAAATTTGGCAGAGGCTTTACTTCATCTTCATGCATTGAATTGATATTGAAGCGGTGTATCCACGTATGTAGTATGTACCAATTAGAATACATAGGTGTCATTTATTAACACGGAAGAGTCTTGAGACATTGTAGAATTAGAGCATTTCTAATTTCTTTTTGTATTTTCCCCCACTTTTTTTTTTGTTTTTGTTTTTATGCACTTTATTTGACACTTGAGAAGTAGACGGCATGTTCTTGGAGGAAAGAAAATGGAAAACGAAATATCATCCATAGTTTCCATGACAAAAATTCAGTAAAAAAAATCATGTGCATTTGGATTGAGTAGCTATTCTATTCTCTATATGATTTTTTAAGAAACAAATATTAAGTAGTAGATACTCATTTTATTAAAATATTATAAGGATCATAAATTTCAAACAAGAGGATATAATATTGTAACAAGGAAACATTAGCAAAGCTACAAAAGTACCTGACTATGTCTCATAAATTAGTTCAGTGATCGAATTGGTTTTTATTTATATATATATATATATATATATATATATATATATATATATATATATATAGCTGCTATCCTGCGGAATGCTGTGTGCCGAACCCTGATAAGGACACACCACGTCAAATGCGGAAAAGAAAAAAATAAAATAAAAATTAAAGAACAAAAAAAAAAACACGCGACACATCATTTCTCTCACAAATCTTGCTGAACTATGATTTTGCAGCCGCTCCTCCCTCTCTCACGACTTGCTCCTCTCCTCCCCGCGAGCTCTCTCTCCGCCCCGCGAGCTCTCTCGTCGAGACGGACACCTCCCCTCCCCGTGAACTCTCTCACCGCGACGCACTGCTCTCCTCCCCACAAGCTCTCTCGCCGCGATGCGCTCCTCTCCTCCCCGCAAGCCCTCTCGTCGCGACCCGCTACATCCTGTTAGGCTAAATAAATTTTCTCTAGTGACGCCTTGCCCACAAAACTGCTCATTTTTTCATTTCGCAAATCTGCATTTCTTTTTTGGAAGGCAATGTATCCTGTTTTAGATTGTTTATGCTGTTAAATATTTCTATGTATTTGTGGGAGATTGATTGTTACTGTTGTTAAACAAAAACACTTATTAATTGTAAGGAAGTTAATAACCAATAAAATTACCTTTTGGTGTTTCAAATTTGTGTTTTAAATTTGTTATTGTTTAACCAATAAGATTTGCTTCTTTATTTTTTTTATACAGGAAATTTTTCATATCTCTTATAATGTCCCTTGTTTTTCTTTTTTAGATCTTTTTTCTATTTTATACCGATAGAAAAATAGATTATTTTGCTTCTGTTATTTTGCAAAGTTTCAAATTTGTTTATGTTTAACCAGGCAAGTTCATGAAAGTTCATTCCATGCAAAGTTTCTCATATGGAAAAAGAAAATTTTACAAAAATACTTAGGAACAAATGATAACTAAATGCTATCCATCACAAGTCTTTGGAACAATTCCTGGCATAGAGAGATGCAAGTAGCATTGTAGTTTAAAACTCTATATGCAGTTGGCATAATTTATGTTGCAAATTTATTTTTGTTACATGAGATAAACATATTTGAGAATGTTCTATGCAATTGATTTTAGTTTTTACTAACATGTAGATGTGTTACATGTGAAATTTGTTCGATGTTCTTGAATTGTGAGAGAACTAATATGTAGATTTGTTTGTAAGTATTTCTTGGGACCTAATTTGATCAAATTAGGTTGAATATCTCTAGCCTATATAACTTTATGGTTCATGGAGTAGGTTTTACACGATGGACATGAAGCAATTCTACAGCATGATATATATTATTAAAAGCCTTTAAAACTTATAGCGATCTTCCGTAGATCCGCAATCGGCGACGGCAAGACTTGCTGTCGAAAGAACGATCACAGGATCGGAAAGCTCTCCATAATTTCATGGACCAAATCCCACCGCCTCAGATGTTCTCCTTCTCTCTTTCTTATCTCTCCTTAAAAAATTGCTGAATGATCCTTGGACGCACCCCTTATAAAGGGAAATAACTCAGGGGTATAATGGACTTTTCCATTAAGATTAGTAGGGAACGTGGGCACGTTCCCACTTTCCCATTTCCTACATCTCCCACTCATCCAAGGTAAGTCACTAAGACTAGTTCATTCAGGTAAGTCACAAAGACTAGTTAGTCACAAAGACCTAATAAGTTACACAGACTATTTGAGAGTTTGGTCACAAAGACCATAATAGAACATCCAATCCATACTTAGAGAAAATGATTTGTGCGACAGTAAACACACTGAGCGATAGTTGCTAAGAAGATTGCTACACCTTACATAGGCGCTCTCTGAGTAATCAATGCTAACAAAGTTGTTACACTTTACTTAGCCGCTCATATAAATTAGAGACACATTCTGTATGGTACATAACCTCTTTCCTAGTAGCACATAGCCTTTATCCAGGATCTATCCAATCTTCAAGTGGCACACAGTCATTATCTTGGAGATAGTCATATCGTGCTATTTACCCAGATTAAATAATTTTTATTTACGTCAATATGAACATCTCTAATCCCTTATAATGACCATTATGTCAAGAGCATGTTCCATATCCAATATTCACATTCATTTCTATATATAACAGAAATGGGTCGACCAGTGAATAACATCAAAAGATATAAATACATTTAATCTTCCTTTTTAGCTAGAATCTATTTATTTTAATTAGTCACTTTTATAGTTATGCTCCATAGACCAAATCATACATAGCCATAAGATATATACTAAAGTAGTAGACACTGATTAAAACTTCAAGTAAATAGTTAAATAGTACTAAGGCAAAAACTGAGATTAACTTATAATCTCAAAGGTCTCACATAGTAGAGAAACAGGGATCCATTCTCCTACTACCTTTATTGTCACAATAGCACATATGGTATGAATCACATGTTACGATATTATTCTCTTTACTAAAAAAAAAGAGCGCATGTTGTATTCAAATTTAACATCGTACAGATTTTGATCTAGACATACCTAATGTCTAACCCTGAATTCAACATATGAATTCTAATCTGGCCTTCAACAGGTTCAATAAATGGTGGGTTCATTTACTTCGATCATTATTAACACATAAATATTCTCATCTTGACACAATTATCAAGGTGATCTCAACTTATGGATCTGCCTATAATTTTAACTACATAAGTTATTCCATAAGTAATTGTCTTACCCCAATTTGTACTTAACAAACAGAGATGATTGTCCATGTGAGTGGACCAATCTCCACCTGTCAACATGGTCATCGAGATCTTATATGAATGTAACAAATATAACACATACACTGAATAAATTATGATAAATAACACAATCAAATCACAAAGTCTGATTGTTATTTCAATATTATTATATTCTACGAAGTCCCAAAGACTTTATATGTTCTTTAAATGACTCTTTAGTCATTGGCTTAGTAAAAGGATTTGCAAGCATAGCACGTGTAGGGACATACTCAAAAATTACTTTTCTTTTAGCCAAAATATCCCTTACAAAATTATATTTAATTTTTATATGCTTGCCTTTGCTGTGATATTTGGTATCCTTGGAAAAAGCTATTGCAACTTGACTATCACAGTAGACAGTTACTGGACTCCCACTATCCTCAGCAATTTTCAGATGCTTCAAGAACCTTCTCAACCAGACTGCTTCTTGCACAGCCGCTGAACATGCCACATATTCAACTTCTATAGTCGACAAAGTTACACAAGCTTGTTTTTTGTTGTTCCAGGAGACGATGCCACCATTCAGCAAGAATGCATAGTCTGATGTGGATTTTCTATCATCCAGGTCCCCAACCCAATTTGCATCTGAATAACCTTTCAGACTCATATCTGATTCTTGAAAACAGAGACGATAATCTGTTGTCATTTTCAGATATCTGAATATCCTTTTTACCGCCTTCCAGTGTCTTGGTCTTGAGTTTGACTGGAAGCGTCTGACCAAACCCACAACATAGCTAATATCGGGACGTGTGCACAACATAGTGTACATCAAACTACCAATAACACTGACATATAGTTTTTTATTCATCTCAGCTATTTTCTCTGGAATTTTAGGACACATACTCTTGCTCAAAATAGTACCTTTCACAATAGGTGTATGTTCTACGTTGCAATTTGACATGCTGAAATGATGTAACATCTTATTTATATAAGACTCTTACGGCAAACCCAAAAGTCTTTTAGGGTGATCTCTTATGATCTTCACTCCTAAGATGTATTCAGCTTCTCCCATATCCATTGTATCAAATTGTGATAACAACCACTTCTTGACTTCATTCACATATCCTATGTCATTTCCAGCTATCAGCATATCATCAACATATAATAATAAAATGACATACTTTTCTTTTTCCCTTTTTAGGAAAACACAATGATCCTCATTGATCATCTCGAAACCATAAGATAAAATGACTTTGTTAAATTTTATGCTCCATTGTCTTGACACTTGCTTTAACCCATATATAGACTTTCTAAGTTTATATACTTTCTGCTCTTGGCCTTCAGCAATGAAACCTGCTGGCTGAATTATATAAATTTCTTCATCAAGATCACAGTTTAGGAAAGCGGGTTTTACATCCATTTGATGTAATTCCAAGTCATAATGTGCCATAAAAGCCAAAATAACTCGTATTGACACAAATTTTACTACGGGAGAAAATGTCTCTTCAAAGTCAATACCCTCCATTTGGGTATATTCTTTTGCAACTAAACGAGCTTTGTATCTGTTAATCGATCCATCAACTTTCCTCTTTATTTTGAGAGCCCACTTATTCTCAATAGCCCCTTCGGCCCTGAGGAAGATCGACTAAGTCCCAAACATGATTTTGAATCATGGACTCCATCTCTTCAACCATTGCAGCATTCTATTTTTCTCTAACTCTGCATCCCAATGCTTCTTTAATGGATTGAGGTTAATCCTCGTCAATTGGAAGTGTAATCAATGCCTCATTTCAATATCAAACCTCTTCTTAGGTTTGATTTTACGAACACTTCTCTGTAAGTTGGGATGTTGAGAAGTCAACTCATGACTCGGCATATCACTCCCACTCGGTTGACTAGACTCAGATATCCCTTTTGACACCTCTCTTGTTGATAATATCTCATCCTCTTCAAATAGAGGAACATTTTTATCAACATCACCTCTGATTGGGAACTCTGTTTCGAGAAAAGTTACATCTCTCGAATCTATTTTGGAGATGGTTCCTTCTAGTTGTTCACCTATGAAAACATAACTTTTGGAGGTCTCATGATATCTTATAAAGATACATTTCTTACCTCTATGTCCCAGTTTTTCATACTTGTAAAAACTATCATGGACATAAGCAGCTGACCCCTAGGGTCCCAGATTACTTAAATCTGATTTTTTACCTGTCCAATGTTCATATGGGTTAGATTGAACTGACTTTGAAGGCACTTTGTTAAGTATATATGTTGCAGTTAATAATACATTTCCCCAATAGAAGATTAACAAATTAGTCTGCCCACATTACATTTGTATGTTCTTATTTAAAGCATACAATTTGTTTTCACGTCACTTCATTTGTCATCTTGTTTTTCCTGCTCATGTTATTCCTTGAACTAAATCCGCTTTCTCATGTATATTGGTTATAGAACGAATATGCATCCTCTAGTGATACGAATTTCATTCTAATTTTTAACTTTTAATCATCTGCAACTTGGGGAATGAATTCCTGATCATCAACTTTATTTTCTTCCATTTCTGAGCACCCTTACATTATATTTGTCAATAGATAAATAAATAAATACTACAGTTTTCTAAAGTAAAATAATCTATTTATCTGTCGATATAAAACAGAAAAAAGATCTGAAAAAGGAAAACAAGGGACATTATAAGGGACATGAAAAATTTCTTGCATCAAAAAAATAAAGAAACAAATTTTATTGGTTAAACAAAAACAAATTTGAAACACAAATTTGTAACACAAAAAGGTAATTTTATTGGTTATTAGCTTCCTTGTAATTAATAAGTGTTTCTGTTGTTTGTTTAACAACAGTAACAATCAATCTCCCACAAATACACAGAAATATTTAACAACACAAATAATCTAAAGTAGGACACCTTGCCCTCTAAAAAAAATACAGATTTCAGAAATGAAAAACATCAATGAGCTAAGACTGATGTATCAAATATTTGTTGAAATTTACAAAGTCATAGCAGATACTAAACAAATTTTATCAAGCTTACCATCTTAAGGAGCAGTTGTATTCCAACTTCTATGAAATCTTCAGCCACTGTTGAGTTTATATTTGTAGCTATTGCAAAATGAAAAACATCAATGTGCAGTTTTGTGGGCAAGGTGTCACTGGAGAAAATTTGTTTAACCTGACAGGGCATAGCGAGACACGACGAGAGGGCTTACGGGGAGGAGAGGAGTGTGTCGCGGCGAGAGAGCTTGTGGGGAGGAGAGGAGTGTGTCGTGGCTGGAGGAGAGGAGCGCGTCGCGACGAGAGAGCTCGCGGGGAGGGGAGGAGCGCGTCACGGTGAGAGAGCTCACGGGGCGGAGAGAGAGCTCACGAGGAGGAGATCAGCGCGTCGCGAGAGAGGGAGAAGCAGCTGCAAGACCCTAGTTCGGCGAGATTTGTGGAAGAAATTGTGTGCCGCGTGTTTTCTATTTTTTTTGTGCTTTAATTTTTATTTTATTTTTTGCTTTTCTGCATTTGACGTGGCGTATCCAAATCAACATTCCACAATGTTCCGCATGCAACGTTCTGCAGAAGAGCAGTTCTTTATATATATATATCTGATCAACACGTCTAACGTTAGACACAAAAAAAAATGATAAGTAGTGGTGATTTTTTTTAATAGATAAAAAATCAAACTTTTTTTCGACCAAAATTATGAAGCCCTTGGGTTAATCATTTATTAAAAAATAATTATTCATTAATTTAACGAAATTGAAACTTAATCTTTTATAAGATACTGAGAAAGTATTGTATTACTGTACTATTATCCTGGGCAAGTAATGGTGTCTTTAGAAAAATATATAATAAGAATCATGCATTATTTATGCATAGCTAACTAGGTACACTTTAGGATTAAATTTTTTTTCACCTAGAAAACCCGCAAAAATAGCATGATTTACCTCTTCATTTAACTAAAGCCCATGATGAATACCTTTTACCACATAATTATCCAAGTAAAAAGTCAAAATTTCCTCCAATTCAACTGGTCGTATTATTAATATACATTATGTTAACGGAGCAAAACGCAAAGATCGCTTTGGCCCCACCACGGAATCAGCACCAAATGGGGACATGAGAGAGAGAGAGAGAGAGAGAGAGATAAGGGTTTGCGTGGAATCTGAAGCCAAGGGCTTTCAACGATCGATTGCAAGAGTCGATGAACACGTGGGTTTCCCGGCGACGATCGTGCGGTGGTTGGTGGTTCTGAGGGCGGAAGCTAGATGCTACTTTGCCGATCCGTCTCCGTTGGGCCGTCCTCCTCTCCGCCTCCATGGGGTACGGGTAAAGTTTGTAGCGTACAACTCCCAAGGCACTGGACTTTTTTTTCCATTCAGTTAGATGTTTTTTTCTCGTGAGGTCTGATGATGGCAGAGTAAGCACGAGGTTGATTGTTTTGTTTTTAAATAAGCGAGAGTTGATGCACGTAGCTATTGATTTGTTGTTGATTTTTGTGAAAAGGGGGATCACTATCACAGGAATGCTTTTCAGGGGGGGGGGGGGGGAAATACTAACTTCCTGCTGATGATTTGAGCAGCTTCTAAATTGGGTGTGAATGCTTTATATTGTCATACTAATGCTAAGCAAAGTAGCAAGAGAAGTCAACCATTTTAGAAAGGGAAAGTGAATCTTGTTTAGGATCGAATATATAAATTAAGAAATCAAAGCTGATGAGTTTATACTTCAATTCTCGTGTGGGGGTTCGGTCAAATTTGAAAAATTAGCCATATGTATAGATAGAAGTAATCTAGCATCATTTACTGGCTGGACTTAGAAACTTATTATTTGAAAAATAAGAAGTCAAAAAAGGGGAAAGTAGAATTTCGCTTTCTGAAGTACATCTTCAATTTCACTCTAATCCACTTGTCTAACTATGAAACTATAACTCTTCTCAGAATATATTTGTACCATCCTAACCATTTTTTCTTATTTTATCATCTATTTGATCTAATCCTCTTTGTTCTAGTATGTAGTATTGTTATTAATCTTTTCTAGTAACTTTGGAACTTTATCTTTGCATTTTCATCTCTATTTCAATTGGCTTTTCCGCATGTTGTTTCCTAACTATCAATAGTTTCATAAGCTTTTTCTTTAGCAGAAGTGGCACACAACTAAATAAGACTCCAAAGGCTTCTCTCCTGTTCAACTACTCCAATTTATCCTAGTAATGAAATCTTTTTCAAGTTGTTGACTCATATTGTTAAATTGAATATATCTAAAACTCTTTGTTGCAGGAAACTACCTTGATTATTTTCTTACTTGAGGAAACTCTATTTAACATAATTTAATGTAATGCAAATGATCTAATTAAGGATGAAGTCATACATGAAGTTACAAGAGCAGGATAAAATTCACATCGTGGACCTTGTATTCTTGTTCTTGTTGTATGTGATTTTTATGCAGTCTAGTACGTTACAAGACACTAGTCCATGTGGGACTGTTACTATAGCAATGGCTTTAACACACTGTAAGAAGTTTCATCAGACCTCACATGGTTGTTGTTATCATATTTGGTTTAGTCATGTACATGGTCTAATGCAAAACCTGATGATTCTAAATTTAGTCCATAGGGGACTGTTACTCTAGCAATGGCTTTAACCCAGTGTACTAAGCTGTATCATTGTATGGGGGCCTTGGAGATTCTCCGTCACTTAGCTAATTGTGGTCTTGTGATTCTGGCAGCAATTCATGACCCTGTGGATTGCAGTCATTGGTGTATTTGATACACAAGAATAACTATTATATATCCTGTGGATTGCCATGGAATTAATATTTCTAGATTTGATTATAAGAAGTCACTCAAAATATCAATTCTAATGGAATTGTGATTCAATATTAATAAAAAATAGTTATTCCATGTTCTATTTTAGTAGTTGCTACTCATCTATTCTAATTCTCCAAAGAAAACACATTCTTACTATTTTTAATTGTCCCAAAAAAATTATAATGAATGAGCAAAGTGAACACCCACCAAACAGGCTGAACGAGCTATATGGGCTATGGAGCCTGCTGGGCCAATTGGGTTGCTAGCTTGGTAGGTCGGCCCTAGTTGAGCCGTTATCCTTGGTTGAGTTAGATGGACTGGTTTGGCCAGTCAGCTTCATCACACTGGATGAGTCTGTCAGACCTAGCGGACTGATCAGGTTGAATGGACAGACTGGACAAATAATTTAATGTAAGGATATTTATCATTGTCAAAAGTATTTCTTGTCTATTCTTTATAAAATTTCCACAAACCAAACATAAAAAAAATGTTATTTCAATATTATTCTATTCCATGAATTGAACTAAGGAATATTTGTTCCTCTCTATCCTTTGTATATTCCATTATCTAAGAAAAGCTATTCTATTCCTTGCCTCCTTTATTCTGTGAATCAAATGCACCATCATAGTTTTGAAGGTAGATTCTGGTCAGGAAAATTTATTCCAAATATCCATTGTCTGGTCTGTGGAAGTAATCATATTATTTGATGCCGCTCTATTTCCTAATGTGAGGTTTACTTTTTTTGTATTGTTACTGTTTTCCTTTTTTCTTCGTAACGGAGCTTGTATATTTTATTAACTTATTCTAGTATGTGATACTTCCAACAAGTTCTATCTGTTTTGTTGCAGTGCAGAGGTTGTCTTGAATGTTGTACCAAGCCTGCTCCAACTATTACTGTTGATGAGCCTTCTAGGGGTTTGAAAATCCAAGGTCAAACGATGAAAAAATCTAGTGTGACTGAGGAAATTTTGAGTACAAGCACACATGATATGGAAAACAGCAGAGCTCAATCACAAAGGAGCATGTCGTCAATTAGTACCTTGGCACCAGCCTCCCTTGATCACCATGGAATGGGAAGTACAAGCAATGCTCTGGAATTTGTAAATCATGGTTTGTAAAAAAAAAAAAAACTCATCTAACAATCCTTTAAATTTCTTGGGAAAAAGTAGCAATTATTGATGGTTTATCCTTTCAACTATTTCCGCTTGAAAATATCTGCAACTAAGACTACATAATGGACTGTCTGATTAGTTAATGTGCTGTCTTTCACTCATATACATACTAGACAATGGCATTGCTATGACTATTAAGATACATTTGCCTTTAAGATACATTTGCCTTTAAGATATCTATAATTGTAGATCTTACACCAAAAGGCCAAAAAGAGAAGTAGATAATGGTTTCATTAACAACAGAGTTTCACTTGAATGTTGTTGAGATATCCAATACGCTGCATTAAACCCTATGAACATCTCACAGGTCTTGTTCTATGGAATCAAACAAGACAACAATGGATTGGAGACAAAAAGCCCATTGTCCAACCACGGCGAGTTCGAGAATCTAGGTTAAGGTATATTGTCGACTAAATTCCTTCCACGCTGTAAGAGCAAGGATACTGCATAAATCCATGTACTAATTTTATATTATTGTGTCATATAAGTCTACAAATCCATTAGCCTCTATCTATTCCAACATTATGCCATGTGGAGGGACTGTTTGGCAGATCTCCCAATCTTAATGGATATATATATTCTTCAGAACAGGATGTTTAAGATCAGATCATAATCTACGGCCCAATAAATTTCAAGCATGAAATATGAAAAGGAATTGGATTATCTCTCAATCTTTAACACAAAAATTGGAATTGACATAATTCTTACTTTTGTGAATGCAGATGGAATGCAACATATGATAATTTGCTTGTGAGTAACAAACCATTTCCACGGCCTGTTCCTCTATGGGTAAAAGCTAGATAGCCTGCATGATGAAATTAGTTCCAGTGTTAGATATTTTTTTTTTTTTTCAAACTGTTTCTTTTGATGACAGGAAATGATACATTTTCTTGCAGACGTGTGGGAGCAGGAGGGTTTGTATGACTAATGAACCACAAGAAGGTTTGCTCTCGAACTTATTCAAAATGTGATGGTTGATTATTGTTCAGCTGATCTTATCAGTGTAAAAGTCGTTTACCCAGAGAACAAGGGTGTTCGCAATCAGAAATCTTAATAGTGGCGTTGAGCTCAGATGTTTATGAGTAATGCTCAGTTGATTACTATTAAGTGTTTTTTGCAGATGGTACATTCTTTCTCTGTCATTAATATAATTGTACGTAGGTAAAACTCAAACCTTGGAAGGTTTCGTAAATAAATTCATAATGTTGGAAGCTCATTTGATTATAATTTCTTGCATTAAATTAATGAATCAAAAGGCAAGTTTGGATCATGCCTTTGGAGTGTTTTGAGGGATAAAAGAGCTTTGTCTACATTGACATGATGAAAAAGAGAGTAGAGAATTTTCAATTGAATCAGTTTTTTTTTTTTCGACAAAAGAATTGGCACCTACTCAAAAAAAAAAAAAAAAAAAAAAAAAAAAAAAAAAATTCCGCTACATAGCGGCCTCCTAATACCGACTCCACATATATGGAGGGAAGTACATACAGGTGTACAGGTCATAGGCGCATGGTGGGGTAAATCTCAGTTCTTGAGAATCGATCGTTGACTATTACGTCAGAGATGTCATGTGTCCACTGTTTGCATTACATCTTAGGTGCATCTACTCAAAAGATAATGACTTCATTGTTGTGAACATTCGACATAATTTTATTATTTGGTGTATTTATTTAAAAATAGTTGAGTTCTAATCGAAGTCAGAAATTAGGAATATGACAATTTCCTTCTTAACTAGATGAAGAATTTGACATTCAATCCGAATAGAGGAAGATATGAAAGAAAATTTTATCCCTGATAATAATAATCAAGTAATTGAGTTGGATCTGGATATTTTCGGGTATGAATATGAAGATGAATTTGGTAAAATTTTATTTATATCCTACTATATATATATATATATATATTTTAAAAGAAATTTAATTTGTCTTTTTATTCGATCATCAATATATATCTCATCTTCTTTTCCACAATAAATTTATTAAAATAATTTATTTATTTTTTTTAAAAAAAAAGAATGATAAATAGTAATAAGATGAAGAATAGAATAAGGATGATATTTCACAATAAATATATTGAAATAATTTATTTATTTTTTAAAAAAGAGAATGATAGTAATAAGATGAAGAATAGAATAAGGATGGTATAGTAATGAATATGAAAATTAAATACCTAATGAATATAGGAATAAGTATAAATATAATAAATAGAGATGGATACAAAAGAAGAAGAGATGAAATCCTATCTAAATTTTATCTCTTGCTATCCCTACCCGAAACTGAAACCTGACCATAATTTTATAATAATAAAAATTCGACGGGTCGACCAGAAATGCTGGTTAAAAGGGGCTGATTGATTTTAATTATTTATCAAAGCCTAGTTTAGTTACATGATTATTACAATAATCATAATTTCAGTAGTGAAATTTATATTTATACTAATACAAATATAGTTATTAAGATCTAAAGATAAGTATTCTAAATGACAAAGTATTCTAATATCGTATCATTTTTTTTCCCCCAAGCCAGAGGTCAATTCATTATTCTAAATTTGTCACAATAATATTTCGCATATCAGTCACCAAAAAAAAAAGATAGCTATTGCTAACAAAATAAAACTCTAAAATCATACATAAGAAGGCCACGACTGAAGAATTAAGATTTTTAAATTTATTATTTAGGTTGTATTAAATTAAAGTTATAAGATCTATTTGCTCATCTAATATTCGAATAGATAAGCAAGAATTTTATGAATTTATAAAATCCACCAATTCTGTCCAACATCAAATGAAAAAAAATATGTACCTGGGCAATGGAGATCAATTGTCAAGTTTTTATAACTAGACGATATATGATTCAATGAACAATAACCTGGGGACAAAGAGTAGTAGTTATAAAACACCAAACAGTGAAATCAACCGAAGATTCAAATACTCAAATCCAATGGGGTTGAAATATTTATAGGCAATTGGTAGATTTTAGATCGATGCAATTGAAACAACTAGGAATAACAACTGAGTAGTTCGACACCCTAGCCAGGTTTTTCAAACACGCACCAATCTCATATGACAATTAAACTAGCCAATGAACCAAATCGGTGTCAATGATAAAACCATTGCAAAACAAAAGGATCATTCAGCAATACTACTACTCACACAAAACTCTATAACAGCAAAACCAAAAGACTAAGAAATTAGTGGGACAATCTAATCTTGCTCTGTAACATTAGTTGTGGTATCAACATTTAGTCTCCCATGCTCTTTCTCAATCAATGTTGTAGTGACAAACACAAGTCTAGTCTCCACTTATTCAGTTAGTCTATTGGTAATTAAGATGGCTGATTGACTCCACAAGGAGTCGAGATGCTGCTGAAAATGGTAAAGCCTGAGAATTTAAGTCAAAACAGTTTCATGTCTAATAATACAATTATTGATGTTAAATAAGTTCTGAAATGCTCCTTGGACCATGCTCTCTAAGAAAGATGTACTTGCACTGCAATGCAACAAGATACCAATAATAAGTAGCAATTACTAAAAAAATACAATAATGTGATGCACATATCAGCTTAAACAACAAGATTGATGGAAAAGGTATAAACATGGATAAGACCTAATTGATGTAGAAGTTTTTTAAAAAAATAATTGCTACCATTATAGGGCCTTTAACATAGTTTCTCAGCTGGTACCTCAAATTGAGGAATAAGAAACATTATAGCATCATCTAACAAATGGAATAGGCACTGTAGCACTTGATGAGAAAGTTTAATGTGATGAAATAGATAAAGAGGGAGAGAAGCTTCAATTCTTGAGAATACTCTCCAATATCTTTAAGACATCATCAAATTTATCAGCTTAGAAATCAATGATCGACCGATCACACTGCAATCTGATGAACATTATTGACCACCAGTTTCAATTTTCAAGTTACTTGGAAAAATTGATGTTGAGAATTCTCTGGTGACGAGTTCTTGGTATTGAAAAATCAAGATGCCAGGAAATCAAAAGGAACAAATAATGGAATGACTGAATACTTGGTTCTCATTAACAACACCCTAAATGCAGAACAATTATGCTGGAGCTACTTGAAGAACTAAAGTTATAGCAGTATGGATACTAATTAAAGGTCACAATTAGCAACTGCTTCCAACAAGAACAACAAATTCACTGAAAGTTAGGGTTCTGAAGACTGTAATTCTTCATATGTCAAGCAGTTGAAAGCATGGAGTTCATCAGATGAGAGATAAAGCCGTTCAGAATCATCACACACAACTCTCTCCCTTGCTTTAGTGGCCTAGAGCATTAAAAAAACATACATGGTAATGGCTTCATTTTGGTCCCTATTGTTTTTATGTTCTTTGCTTTTCTGCGATAGTACAAAACTTTTGACAACAGGAAATTCATTTCTAGGCTGCAAAATACTTCTGGTAATCACATTGGCATTAATGCCTTGGAATGAGGATAAGTCGTTATACATGCATGTTTGGTTCTTTGATTTTGTTACAGCAGGAATTATCAGGTTAGAGCCATGGATTAACTAGGATGGATTGGGGATCTATCTGTGGAGGTTATCCTTATTGACCGTATGGGAATATTTATACATTCGTGTGCGTGTGAGAGAGAGAAAGAGCTGTTTATGCATATGAAGAGCATCACTGCATCACATGCCACATATCCTATATGTTGGAATTATAGAATTGGATTAGATACACTGCCAGGTTGGAGATTATGCAAACTGCATTGTGCATACCAGCTATATGTTCTTTTAATCTTCAATTGACTGACATCTAGAACAAGCCAGATTAAAGTCTAGCAAAATCAACTAGCAAGGACTCAATCACAAGCTTGTAAAACCTTACTTCAAACCTCCCATTGGGCTGTCACCATATGACAATTAATTGCCCTACTATCAGGGGAACATTTTTGTGGTTCTGTGCACAAAAGTCTAGTCAGGATAAACAATGTTGTTTGCTTCTATTATATTTCATAAGGTCAAGAGTTTTGGGAATAAAGATCTTCATAGGCAACAAGAAAAAACATGTGGCATGCATGCATTTATTATTATAATAAGAAAAGAAGATTATAAGAATGTTCATGGATCAAGAAGATAATCAAAGACTGTCAAATCATGCAGTGGAATGGCAAACTCCTTCTGGCCATGGCACAATGCCTTAGCCCCCACAGGTGTGGTGCAATTATAAAACACTCGGAGGAACAAATAAGAGAACTAGAGTTCGAATTCCAATAAGAACAAATATCCTGAAGGTCGGCTTCTAAGTGTGCATAAGCTGTGCTCTGGATTTACTTGGTACGTGAACCAGGGGGAAGGTCGTCTACCTACAATATTAGTCAGCTGAAGCCTTCGCCTAGACGCACACCTCGATTAGCAAAAAAAGCTCCATAGCTTCCATGAGAGTGAATGACAAATTATGCCTACTACATATAGAGTTTTAACTAAAATGCTACTTGCATCTCTCTATGCCAGCAATTGTTCCAAGGACTTGTGATGGATAGCATTTACTTATCAGTTGTTCCTTTGTATTTTTGCAAAATTTTCTTTTTCCATATGACAAACTTTGCATGGAATGAACTTGCATGAGATCCATTAAATGTGGCCATTTTCAATATCCTGGACCAAGCAATCTGTGCAGGCAAATATACACTATATGCAGAATGAAACATGCAAAAATGGGGTAAATGAGGATCGGATTCATGCATAATTAGTATCGTATTTATTTAGTACATCCTAGTGAATTAAAATGAGTAAAAGGATAGCAATAATTACCATGTTCTTTAAAAATCTTTTCGCATTCACCCATAATTAGTTTCAGATTTATTTAGTATTTCCAAGAAGATTGAAACAGGCAAAGCGGCATTAGCATCTTCTTCCTACAAAGACTACTCATGAATTACTTAATTATTTTTCTCTTTAGCACAAACATTACAAACTATTTTCCTCCAAAATCCAATCTTAAAGCTAATTTACAAAATCTCAATTATTATGTTGCTCAAAGGCAAATCAGAACCAAGATTAAAAAATCAAATAAAAAATAACACTTCAGATAAGTAACATGTCACAAGGATGATAATAATCAGCTGTGTCCAAGATAAAGCTGCGTACAAAGACAGAAACTGTACCTGACTCATGAAGCTATAAAGCTTGGCCATGCTTACAAAATCCAAATATCATTGGAAAAGGAGCTCTTCAGACCTCAGATAATCTTTACTTCATGTGTAGAAAAATACAATTATACAACGGAAACAATCAATGCACCTACTCTAACTGTAATCTTCTCTTCGTTATCATAATACTTATAGTCAGCCATGTCAATTATGGTGGATTTGGAAAAAAATCTGAATACCTCCTTAATCAAGGGAAAGAGACTTTTTCATTGATTCGTAAACTAGATAAGTAATACTAGCAGATGGCACTACTTTGAGAAGGTTCGGGAATAGCCCCTTGTAGAACCCTGAAAATCCTTCATTCCTAAAGGTTTTCCGGAACACATCAGACATCCCACTATAAGCAGTAGAGGAGTTGGTGCGCTGGGCCTGCATTCTGAAAATAAAATTAATGAGTCAGCTGCAGAAGACAACACCAAAATGTTGAAAATACAATCTAAAGCAATTTAATGATTAACTACCTCGTTCTAATAACCTGCAAAGGGTAAACACATGTTGCTCCTAGAGCACCAGAGATAGTCCCACAACCCAGTTGCACAAGAGGACCCGGTTCTACATGTTAGTTGGGCTATCAAGTCAGACTACATACAAAAACAATCGTACAACATGAAAATGTGAAAATTTTAAAACTTACCACTATTGTTGAGAATATATGTTCTAGACATATCCTTTAGGGTCTCATATGCAGTAAGATCTATGCCTGCATAAGGAATAATTCCAAGAAGGGATGGTACAACCCCTCTATAAAAAGCTCGAGGTCCTTCATGGGCCCAAATGTCTTTTGTCAAATTAACTAGACTAGGAACTCTACCACCTTCACATGCATAAGTCTGTAGTCGAGTTTTCACAAGATCCAGGGGATAGATAGCAGTTTGTGCCACTGCACCTGCTAGACCACCAGCAATCAAACGGCCAGAAGCACCAATATTACTCTTATCAGTGCCTTTGGCTTTAACTATATAGTCTTTCAGCAATTCAAATGTGAAAAATCTTATTGCACTCTCAGGTGCAACCTTCATAACATTTAAACCATTACCTCTAAAAAACCCCAAGAAACCACCCTCTCTCCATATCTTCTTTGTTGCTGGAAGAATCCGTGCTTGAGTTGTCTGTACTTGCAAAATCACTTTAAGCCTGTCAAGAGGAGCAGTCGCAGTTCGAGAAGCTGCTCCAGCTACCCCACCTGCAATGAGGTATTTGGATGCATTTGAATGTTTACTTATCCCTTCTGGGATAACAGCCTGTTCACCAATATCAACATGACAAACTTTTTCCCAGTACTGATAGATGTTCTCCATAGTTATTTCATGAGGGCAAAGTAGAAGAAAATCTCTCCATTCCTCAAAAGTTATAATCCCATTGTTATCCTTATCCACATGATCCACAAAACTAGCAAGCTCTTCATCATCGATTTCAATTCCTGCAATGCAGACACTAGCAGTTCTTATGATAAAATCTTTAGTAGGAGATGGCGAAGATATTGGTGAACAGGTGAATCAAACTATAAGATCCATTGGAAACATGCTTTGAGATCCTATAAAGTTCTGACATTCAACTGCTAAAACATGCAGATCTTCAATAATTCACTTGAAATTACAATAATTCTGACCAAATGATGAAGAACCTGAAGCTACTGCTTCAGGGACCCAGAAATTCATTATGCAAAGTTTTCAAACACCCGGTAATTATGAAGGTGTCTAGAGGCAGATATTCAAAGTTTAGACATGAAGTGGAGACAATGCAGTTGTTAATTCAACCAATAAACAGAGAGGATCATGTGTGTTTCTAACAAACAAAGAATATTTGGTGCATAAACTTTCCATATAAAGCTGGGTCTTCTACATATTTTTACTTGACAACTAAACTTTCCATATAAAGCTGGGTCTTCTACATATTTTTACTAGACAACTAAACTTTCCATTTAGTCTTTTTAACTAGACAATTTTTTTTATTTTTGACCCACTCTTGGAAGGTAAAAAGCTTTATGAAAACGTCTCTTCAACCAATGAATAAGTTTCTTTAAATCTTTTCTCATTAGTTACAGAAATTTTCGCATGAACGGAAGCATCCAACAAATTAGAAGATTAAAGTCAATTTGAATATTGAAACTTGAGCACCACTAGGACAACAGATATTTCACCAGAAAAGCTTTAGATGATGCTCATCTAAGCATCAGGGGGCTTTTACATCTAAGAGACATTAAGGAAGATGGTGGCCCCTAGGGCATAGCTGAGATAGTAACCATGGGGTAGACTTGCCGCATTAAGCAAGGGTCGAATCCCAGCAAAAGCCATGGATACACCTTCGCCCATAGGGACCATCTATGGTTTCCTGATTTACCCTCTCTACAGATGGTCGTGGGGCCAAGCATGTGGGGTGCTCGGGATGTTAGGAAGATGGTGATAACCAAACTAAGATCCTGGACACAAATCTATATTTTGCAGAGAGGTAAGTTGTTCTTGCATCTTTTAGCAGTGCAACATGGCATGCATGGCTCTTATCATGTGAAGTTTTTTTTTTTAAAAAAAAAATGTCCCTATAAAACTGTTCAATAGTTTCTAAAGCGAAATGGTTGGACAGCACGTATTAAATAATAAAAACAATGACAAAAAACGGAAGGAAAAGTGTCATTGCCTCTTTGAAATTTCATACCTAAAATAATTATACAAAATGCACCTAGGGAAGCAAGGATAATGATCATCGAACATGATTATAAAACTGTATGATAATTATTACATTCAGGATCCTAGTACTCACTGTGTCTTCTATAGATGTTAGGGATGAAATTAACATATTTCCAGAAAATTATTGGATCATCGGACCAATATTTGTCAATGGTTCCTATCTACAACGTTATATTGCTACTTGACATGCAGATGAGAGTGTTCCATATTGAATGGATTTTACCTGCCTTGACGAGCGCATCCCATAGTTCTTCAGGCAAGATGCAACCGTTGTGCTCGACATCGATGGCCTGAAAGATGCGGTAGAGCTCGAGCTCCTTGTCGTCCATGTACCTGCGGAATTCCTGGTACTCCACGCGCCCATCGCGATCGGAGTCGCAAACCTTTAGGAGATCCCTGGCGTACTTGTACTCAGCAGGGATGTTAAGGGCGGACAGACCACCCTCGATCTGGGTGTAATCGAGGTAGCCAAGCCCAGCCTTGTCGAAGAACCCGAAGAGGCTCCGGATCCGGGTCTCCCGCTCCTCCTTGGTCTCGCGCAGCGCGAGCAGGACGTGGTCCATGGACACTGGTCCGGGCTTCTTCACCGGGTTGCAACCGCCAGGATTCCTCTTCTGCTGCTTCTCGTCGGCCTTCCTCGTCGGCAGTTCCATCTTCACGGGTAGGTCGATCCGTTGCTCCACTGCCTTGGCCGCGCCGGATATCTTCCGCCGTGGCGATGGCTCACAGTACCGATCAACGGGGGAGAAATTGCATCCTCTAATTCAATAAAATTCGACCAACCCACAAATTGCAATTCCAAATCCCAACCGGAGGAGGAAGAAGAATGCCGATGAATCGAAGGGAGAAGCGGAGGAGGGGTTCGCTGTCTACGAGATGCCTCTCTCTCTCTCTGCCACTCTCGAAATTACTGCAACTATTTATATTTATTATATGTACAATAATAACAAATTTCCAAATTTTAATTTTTAAATTGAAATGTCATCCTATATATTAAATATTACGGATTGCTAATTTCATTCGAAATTTATTTGTTTCCAAATTTTATTTGGTCAATAATTAAATTTGAGTAACTCATTCCATATTTCTTTATAAATCGAACTCTAACCATTTCAAGAAAGATTAGTTTGTCTATTCAAATACATGTTTCTTTTTTTACAATCCTAACTATAGGTTTGATGAATAATTATCAATGAATATGTCAAATCGAACCAATGTGATAAAAAGGTGTCTTTCTCATCATCTATTGTAGAAGACAATCAATTAGCTACTTCTTTTAAATTTCTTTGGTCGGATTGAATTTTTGTCCAAATCCCAAAAAGGAAAAAAAAAAAAGTAAAATTATTTCCCATTATTTTAAGCATGAAGAGATTTATTGGATTGATTCCCACGCAATGTGTATGAGCACTTCCTATAAAAAAAACAAAACAAAAAAAAACCAGGCATTGCGCTCGTGAATGTTCCAAGCGCATTCCTTAATTCCCCCCTTCAATTATTAATAATTAAATCTCCAACAATAATGGCCAACTATAACTTCAAAATTTTAGAGTGGACTTAGAAGTTAGATCGTATGATTGGAATATATTTACATCGGATGATTGGAACAGCTTATCAACCATCTACTGAACGCAATATATTTACAGCAAACTCTACGGTGGAGAATGAAGATAATCCTGGCAATATATATTGGATGGCAGTGCGTGATTCAATTGCTATGGAAATTACAAGAAGTGGACGATAATTTTAGCGTTAGATTTTTTTAGTCATATATTTGCTATTCAATTGCTTAAATTGTTTCGGATCATATTTCACTTTGTTGCTTTCATTAATATCACTTTGCTTTATATTGAAATGAGACTTTAGGGTTTAGGGCTGGGAAGTTCTTCATTGGATCGGTCAACAGACCGATCCAGTGATACTATGGTTATTTGATCGGTCACCAGACCGATCAGTGAACTCACCGAGAATTACTGATCGGTCTGTTGACCGATCCAGTGATACTGATCGGTCACCAGACCGATCAGTAACCAATCAATAACCCTCTATGAAATTACTGATCGGTCTATAGACCGATCAGGAGGCAACGGAGTTAGGGAGAAAGGATAGGGGGATCGGTCTGTGGACCGATCCACCTATAGCCTGATCGGTCCACAGACCGATCAGAGCATTTACAGACCGATCAGGCTATGGCCTGATCGATGAAAAAGGATGTGGATCGGTCTGCTGACCGATCCACAATAATGTTTGGTGTAAATTTTCTTTTAATTATTGCTAATTAGTTGTTATTTAACTTTTTAATTGCTTGAAATTTATGTTAACTTTATTAAAAAAAAATCGATCCTTAACGTATGTTTAATTTAAGTTATTGTAACTTTATTACATGCAATAATGATGTATGCCCTTTTTGATAATTTTGTTAATAAAAAGATCTTATAATACCAAATATATCAATATCTTTAAGTTGATTATAATAAATTCGCCCAAACACTTTAACAACTTATTTTTGAAATAAGATCTAACAGCTTATAAGCTCCTAAGCCTATGTTTGGATGGGGTGAGGTAAGGTTCATTAATGGAAGGAGAAGGGAGGGAAAGTAATATATTTATCTTGCCCTTGTTTGGAAGAGAGGGAAAGTTCAAAGGGATGGAAATGAAGGTTAAATATATAAATTTACAAAAATATCCTCTTATTTTTTTAATAAATCTGTATGTGAAAATATAAATAAGGATAAAATTGAGATAATTTTTCCTTACCCTTCCTTACACCCCAATTTGGGGTGTAAGGAATTTCGTTGATTCCCGAGCATGCAAGGGGAAGCTTTACCCTTTTCTCCCCTTCCCCTTCATGGCTCACTCTCTCCCAAACAAGTGTAAAAATTCTTTTTACCCATATTTACCTTTCCCTCCCCTTTACTCACCTCCTCCCAAACAGAGGGTAAAACAACTTATAAGCTATTAGATCTTATAAGATATTTTTAATAAATTTAACCAAACACCCCCTAAGTCCAGTTGTTAGATTTATAACTAAAATAGAATGCGACTATAAAAATGCCTATGTTATACTTGGTAGTAGAATTCATCAACTATTTAGTTAATTGACAAAGGAAAAAATTATTTTGCTCCGTACCAAATACTTTTGAGAAGTGGCCAACTAATAATTGAATAGAATCGTTATGTTCATCATTGTTAGGCTATTGATTTACTCTCTACTTAGAATTTCTGCTAATAAATAAGAAAATCACTAAAACTTATTAGAACAAAATTAAGATGAAATTATTGGATTCATTTCAACAACGATTTAGAAAATATGAACATACTGATGGTAAAATTATAGAGATGTTTTAAATTTAGCAATTAAAGTGTTACCAAAAAACAAACATAGTATCCTTGGCAACCAACTCATGATTGTTACGATCAAATAAAATGTTGTCAAATCCAAATCCACTAAACCTTCGCGGCAATTGCTCATGCGACGCTTTTCTTTTTCTCCAAATCTTGGTGCTCCACCTCTTCTTCCGTCGTCTCTCTCTCATCGACGCCACCTGCTCGACGAAATCTCAAACCTAAATTCCGCTCCGACATGCCCAGACGAAGTTGCCGCCGCACTATTCAACCCCATCCAAGTCATCAGGGAACGACTCCGGTCGGAGGCCTCCCTCGACCCCGGCGCCGTCGCCGCCTCACTCAAGCACTGCCGTGGCCGGGAGGGCCTCCAGCTTCACGGCCTCGTTCTTTCCTCTGGCCTCGACGCCCACACCATCGTCTCCAACTCTATCATGAACTTGTACTCTAAGTCCGGCGCCCCCGACCTCGCGCGCAAGGTGTTCGACGGAATGCCCCGTCCCGATGTCGTCTCCTGGAACACTTACCTCTCCGGCATAGCTTCCAGCACCGAAGCCCTCGACTTCTTTGCTCTCATGCGTCGAACAGGCGTCCATCCCGATGGTGTCACCTTCACTGTGGCCCTCGCTGCATCGGCGAACCTGTTGGATCCGGAACCTGCCCGGCAGTTGCACTCCCTCGTCCTTAAATCTGGCTTCGGTTCCGACCTCATCGTCAAGAACGCGGTCATCAGTTCTTATGCCAGGGCAGGCCATTCCGTGGAAGCCCACATGGTGTTCGACGAAATGCCATTTAGAGATTCGGTCACCTGGAATTCGCTGCTTTGTGGCCTCACTCAAGACGGCAGAGGCGGAGCTGAAGCCATTGAGTTGTTCCTTGAAATGGTGAGGGATGAAGGCGTCCGACCTGATCGTATCTCAGTTGCCACTGTGATCTCTGCGTGTGGCCAAGAGGGAAAAATTGGCTTCGGATGTCAAGTCCATGGCTTTGCAACTAAGGTTGGCGTTGCGGCCCATATATCAGTCTCCAATCTGCTCATGTCAATGTACTACAAGCATGGGGATGTTAGCTCTGCGAAAAAGGTGTTCGATAATATGATGCAAAGGGATGCCATTTCGTGGACGACCATGATCTCTATTGAGCCAGACAATGCAATTCATCTCTTTAATGTTATGAGGCTTCAAGATGTGCAACCAAATGATGTTACTTTTGTTGCACTAATTTTTGCTGTTAACGATCAATTGTTGAGAGAAGGGCAAATGATTCATGGAGTCAGCTTTAAGCTTGGAATTGCTGAAGAGTTGAATGTTTCCAACAGTCTCATAACTATGTACGCCAAGCTGAAGATGATGGTCGATGCAAGGAAGGTGTTTGACGCAATACATTGTAAGGAGATAGTGTCTTGGAATGCTTTAGTTTCTGGATATGCTCAAAATGGGCAGTTGGAAGATGCTCTAGCGGTGTTTTCCTCCTTGATCTTACATTGCATGCCAAATCAGTACACATTCGGGAGCATCTTGAGTGCAATAACTACAACTGAAATAGTTTCCTTGGCATATGGCCAGAGCTTCCATGCCCACATTCTCAAGTTGGGTCTTAACGCAAATGCCTATGTTTCTGTTGCTCTCATTGACTTGTATGCCAAGCGTGGAAGCATTGATGAGTCTCGGAGAGCTTTCGAAGAGGCTCCTCTCAAGAGTCTGATAACTTGGACATCGATCATCTCTGCACACTCAAAACATGGAAACTATGAAGAGGTGATGAGCCTCTTTGAAAGCCTGAAGCGAACTGGTATTCATCCTGATCACATCACATTCCTTGCAGTTCTTGTTGCATGTTGCTGCAAAGGGAAGGTTGATATGGGGCGCAAGGTGTTCGAGTCAATGGTGGATGAATTTGAGATTGAACCATGGCAAGAGCACTATGCTTGCATGGTGGACATGTTGGGGAAGGCTGGGAGGCTAGAAGAGGCAGAAGAGTTCCTGCAGCTAGCACCAATGCCACTTGGGATATCAGCATTACAGAGCCTGTTAGGGGCATGCCGTGTGCACAGAAATGCTGAGATGGGGAGCAGGATGGCGGAGGCACTGATGAAAGTTGAACCGACCGAATCAGGTGCCTATGTGCTGATGTCAAACATTTATGCAGAAAAGGGAGAGTGGGACAATGTAGCTAAGTTAAGAAGGGGAATGAGGCAGAGAGGAGTGAGGAAAGAAATCGGATTCAGCTGGGTGGATGTTGGCTCTGGAGAATCCCCCTACATGCATAGATTTTGCTCAGGAGATAAGACTCATCCTCTTGCTGAAGAAATACACTCAATGGCTGAGAGTTTGGGCATGGAGATTAGTTATAAAAAAGAGGATTCAGACATGGGCTTCTATCTGGCAGCCACAAACTGAGTGAATCAGTGCCAACAAAAGATGAAATTTTGAACCTTGAACTCCATTTCTGAGTTGCCAAATTAAGCGCACAGTTTCAGATATTGAAAACCCTAGCAAATGTTGGTCCTGCGAAGGGTTCAGTAGTGAAGCTAAAGATGCTAACAAAAAAAGATTACAGTATATTTCAGACTGATTTAAGGGAACTTATTAATTCATTTGTTTACAGCACAACAAAATAGAACTTGACAAGGAAGACTAAAAAGAGCTGCAATAATGAAATTCAACGTCCAAAAGCTTGAAGACAGGTTTACTAGTGATAATTAACGTACCAACGGTGTTCTGTAAATAAACAAACAAAAGGTTAAATTCCGAATTAAAAACAAAAGATCATCAACTCAGTAAACTATTGCCTTGCAGTGAACCACATGATCACCTAAGTTAAAGAAATTTGCACAACATTCAATCCCAGACGGAGATTTTACGGGATATTAGCTGAATTTAAATATACTGAATTTAAATTCACTTATCTGTTAAAATGACCTGAGTTGATAATCTCAGGCTGCCAGTAGGGGCTGGTTTTCTGACCACGGAGTGGTTAAGTGAGCAGAGTGTCAAAGCAGCAAAGTCCGCGCGGACTGAAGGTCGACCGGGCCGAGCAGGTGGTCGACCTGGCGAGCAACAAAACAGGCTGATCGTGCGAGTAGTGAGACCAACCGAGCGTACCAAGGGCGGACGACCGAGCGAGCGAAGATGCTGACTGGGCGAACGAAGGGGTCGACCGAGCAGCGAGGTCGGGTAGGGAGAATGGCCGGTCGAGCAAACAGCGAGACAAGCCGAACAGGCGAAGAGGCTGACCGAGGCCTGCGAACGACGCAGTTTCCTTGAAACAGATTCGTCCACCTCCGGCTGTGCTTCGAGGCTTACTCGGGTCGTCTGTTTCCCAGGATACAACGGCGAAACCGCAATCTCCACCTAGCACTGGTGGTTGCGGCGAACTGAGAAATACCCGAATACTATCACCAGGGTTCTGTCGAGTGGAAGAAAGAAACGACAGAGAAGAAGAAGAGGGAAAAGAAGGTGGATGGAAAGATTATTTAATCTTTCTTTTCCTTATCTCTTTTCCTCTCATGCTCAAGGCCTTTTATAGGATGCCTTGCATGAGGTTACTTTTCCATTTGCTAAAGAAACGTCATATGCATTATATTAATATGCGTTTCTTATTTAAGCGTTAATGAAAAAAGAATAATCCAAGTGGCAAAATGTCGGTTAATTTATTTGGGTGTGCATAGGTCGTGCTCGCACACAAGCAAACTTGGTTCAGTGCAATCCGGGCCCTAGATTTGCACCCTCCCTATGCAGCCACACACAAGAGCAAGCTTCCACTCATTTATTTGTTCACAACACACATGCTTGTGAAACAATATAAACCAACCATCAAGCCGTGAAACTTCCAATATGGGACTAAAATCTTCTTCACAATGGAGCTTCTTTCTTCTTCACTCTCTTCTCCATTCACTCATTTTCAACAATCCCCCACATGAATGGAGATAGAGTAAGTGATAACATCCAGCAGTTGAGTCAAGTATAGGATAGGTAGGTTTTACCCTTTGAACCCTCCCTTGTGAAGATTTGGTTGCTTACTGGCTGATAGTAGACACGATGTCTTTGAACTATACTGTCGTTTGTATAAGCAATGACAAATCTCACCCAAGACTCTCCCTGATACAACTCAGTTCTCATGAGTGTGTTCGTTCTTGGCCATGAACACGCCTTGTTCTGTGAGAAGCTCTAAGAATTGTGCCTCTAATTCTCTTCGAAGCGGCCTCACTTCTTTCTCACATAGGTAATCCCTCAAGAGTTGTCATATACTCTTCTTGATCATTAAAAGCCCATCAGCTTACCCTGGTCTAGTCACTGTTTCATTAGGGTACTCCCCCACAGTGTGTCTAGTCAGTGCAGATTAGTTGTCCCTTTGAACCTAGTTTTTGGGATCTCCAATCAGCATAGGTTGGGTGTCCTCTGCACTGATCGCTGACAACGACATCAAGCTCATTCCTCGTGATGAGCTTGCAACTAACTCTCGATTTAACCCTTTGGTTAGCGGATCTAGTAGGTTATCCTTTGACTTCACATAGTCAATAGTGATAACTCCCGTTGAGAGTAGTTGTCTAATGGTATTATATCTACGACGTATATGTCTAGACTTACCATTGTACAGATGGCTCTGTGCCCGACCAATTGCTGATTGACTATCGCAATGTATACAAATTGCCGGCACAGGTTTCGACCATCTCGGAATATCTTCTAAGAATTGTCGTAGCCATTCAGCCTCTTCACCATATTTGTCAAGAGCTACAAACTCAGATTCCATCGTGGATCTGGTTATTACAGTTTGCTTAGAAGATTTCCAGGAAATGACTGCACCTGCTAGAGTGAAGATATATCCACTCGTAGACTTAGAGTCTTTTATATCAGATATCCAACTTGCATCGCTGTATCCTTCGATCACAGCGGGATATCTTGAATAGTGCAATCCATATTCACGAGTATACCTCAAGTACCTCAATACTCTTGTTATCCCTTTCTAGTGCTCAACACCGGGATTACTCGTGTATCTACTCAGGTTGCTTACTACGTAGGCTAAGTCTGGTCGTGTACAACTCATTAAGTACATCAGACTTCCGATCACTCGAGAGTATTCTAGCTGAGAGATACTTTCACCTCGATTTTTCGATAGATGTTGGCTCGTATCTATCGGCGTTCGTGCCAACGCAGTATCACCTTTGGTAAATTTCTCAAGAATTTTATCCACGTAATGAGACTGACTGAGAACAAGTCCTTCTGTTGTTCTAAGAATTTTGATCCCTAGAATCACATCAGCTAGGTCCATGTCTTTCATGTCGAATCTTGAGTTCAACATCCCTTTTGTGGATTTGATTATCTTATCATTATTCCCAATGATAAGTATGTCGTCTATATAGAGACACAAAATGACATAGTCACTCTCCGTGGCTTTCATGTAGACACATTTGTCACATTCATTTATCTTGAATCCACATTCCTTCATGACATTATCAAATTTCTCATGCCACTGCTTTGGTGCTTGTTTCAAGCCATATAATGACTTCACCAATTTACAAACCTTGTTTTCCTGTCCTGGCATAGAAAACCCCTCAGGTTGGTCTATGTAGATTTCCTCTTCTAAATCCCCGTTTAGAAAGGCTGTCTTTACGTCCATTTGATGTATTTCGAGATTCCATAGAGCGGTGATAGCTAACAATACTCTAATGGAAGTTATTCTTGACACCGGAGAATACGTATCAAAGTAATCAAGGCCTTCTCGTTGTCGGTATCCTTTGATTACCAATCTGGCCTTGTACTTATCGATTGTGCCATCTAATTTCATTTTCTTTTTGAAGATCCACTTGCAGCCTAGTGGTTTACTTCCTGGAGGAAGATCCACAAGTTCCCAAGTGTGATTTTGCAAGATAGATTCTATCTCAGATGCAATTGCCTCTCTCCAGTGAGGTCCATCAGACGAGCTTACTGCTTCTGAGTAACTCTGAGGCTCACTTTCCAGCATGAAAGTAATAAAATCTGATCCGTAGGATTTTTCTACCCGAGCTCTTTTACTCCGTCTAAGCTCAACCTCAACTGGTTCATTATCTTCTTCGCCTTGTGTTTCATATGCTCGGTTTGAGGAGCTAGCATCCTCTCGGGTTTTATATGGAAACACATGCTGGAATATTGAGGCATTTCTTGATTCGATTATCGAGTTCTTGTGTACATCCAGTATGTGTGACTCATACACACAAAATCGATACGCACTGCTGTTATGTGCATATCCAATAAATATGCAATCAACAGTTTTTGGTCCTATCTTAATCCTTTTCGGATCAGGTACCAAAACTTTGGCAAGACACCCCCATATTCGTAAATATTTGTAGGATGGTTGTCTTCCATTCCATAACTCATAAGGGCTCTTATCTATTTTCTTTCGGGGCACCTTATTTAAAAGGTAATTAGCTGTTAACACAGCTTCCCCCCACATGAACTCTGGCAGACCAGAGTTCAATAGAAGAGCATTCATCATCTTCTTTAGAGTTCGATTTTTCCGCTCAGCAACTCCATTTTGCTGAGGAGTATAAGGAGCTGTTGTTTCGTGTCTGATCCCATGTTCAGCACACAACTCAGCGAAGGGTGACACATATTCACCACCTCGGTCACTTCGAACCACCTTAATCTTTCTATTAAGCTGATTTTCAACCTCATTCTTATAGAGAGCAAATTTCTCTATAGCTTCATCCTTACTTTTGAGAAGATACACATAACAGTATTTTGTGTTATCATCTACAAAAGTGATGAAGTATTTATTACCACCACGTGTTGGCGTACCTTTTAGGTCGCACACATCAGTGTGGATTAGGTCAAGTGGTTCATTACTTCTTTCAATATGTTGAAAGGATGACCTTGTCATTTTTGCTTCAACACAAATCTCACACTTGTGTTTTGGGTTAAGGTGGAATGAAGGTATGCTTTGCATGTTTATTAATCTACGCAACACATCGTAGTTAACATGTCCTAGTCTACCATGCCACAAACACGAAGACTCAAGCATATAAGTGGAAGAGCTTTCACTTTTATTTATCTTAGGCTTAATCGCCATTACATTGAGGTTAAACAGCCCATCAGATACATAGCCTCTCCCTACAAACACTCCATTTTTGGACAATACAACTCTGTCCGACTCAAAAACAATGCGAAAGTCGTGCTTGTTTAACAGTGATCCAGATACTAGATTCTTCCGAATTTCTGGAACATACAACACATTGTTCAGAGTGAGGTCCTTGCCCGAGGTCATCTTCAGCACCACTTTTCCTTGGCCCATGATGTCCGAGGTTGCTGAGTTCCCCATGAACAGCTTGTCTCCAGTGACTTCTTCAAAGTTGTGGAGTAGCTCCTTATTGCAGCAGACATGTCTGGTGGCTCCAGTATCGATCCACCATTGTCGAGGGTTTGAACCGATCAAGTTTAGCTCGGGGACCACAGCGCAGAGGTCGTCCATTTCTGGCCCCTCGTTCAGGTTGGCCTCTTGCTTCTTCTTCGACTCTCTGCACTCCGAAGATTTGTGACCCACTTTGTCACAGTTGAAGCACTTCCCAGAGAACTTCTTCTTGCTGATGCCTCCTCTGGGTCCCATCTTAGAAGACTTGGGGTTCTTCTGTTTCGAGCTTTGACCGTGCTCGACCACGTTGGTTTTCACAGTAGCCTGAGAGAACAGCTTCCTCTCTGAACTCTTGTTGTCTTCTTCGATGCGAAGTCTGACTATGAGTTCCTCCACATTCATCTCCTTCCGCTTGTGCTTCAGGTAGTTCTTGAACTCCTTCCAGCCGGGAGGCAGCTTCTCAATGATAGCTGCCACCTGGAAGGTTTCATTCATAACCATCCCTTCCGAATGGATCTCGTGCAAGATCACCTGAAGCTCCTGGACTTGGCTGATCACCGTCTTGGAGTCAACCATCTTGTAGTCCAGGAATCGACCCACGATGAACTTCTTGGCCCCTGCATCCTCCGTCTTGTATTTCTTGTCCAGGGACTCCCACAGCTCCTTAGCCGTTCTCTTCATGCTATACACAACGTACAGTGAGTCGACAAGGCAGTTGAGGATGTAGTTTCGGCAAAGGAACTCAGAATGAGTCCATGCCTCCACTGCACTGATGGTCTGAGCATCAGCATCCTCAGCATGCTTGGGAGGGTCCTCGGTCAAGAACCGAGCCAGATTGAGCGTGGTCAGGTAGAAGAGAATCTTCTGCTGCCACCTCTTGAAGTTCAGTCCACTGAACTTATTTGGCTTTTCCCCATGATTGATTGGTACAGTTCCAATCGGGGCGGAGGGGGCCTTTATTTGTTGAGTCTGTTGCACCTCAACATTTTGTTCTGTGGTCATCTCAACAGAAACGAGTATGTTTCAAGATTGTTGGATACAATCAATCTGTAGCCGGAGATTTTACGGGGTATTAGATGAATTTAAATATACTGAATTTAAATTCACTTATCTGTTAAAATGACCTGAGCTGATAATCTCAGGCTGCCAGCAGGGGCTGGTTTTCTGACCACGGAGTGGTTAAGTGAGCAGAGTGTCAAGCAGCAAAGTCCGCGCGGACTGAAGGTCGACCGGGCCGAGCAGGTGGTCGACCGGGCGAGCAACAAAACAGGCTGATCGTGCGAGTAGTGAGACCAACCGAGCGTACCGAGGGCGGACGACCGAGCGAGCGAAGATGCTGACTGGGCGAACGAAGGGGCCGACCGAGCAGCGAGGTCGGGTAGGCAGAATGGCCGGTCGAACGAACAGCGAGACAAGCCGAACAGGTGAAGAGGCTGACCGAGGCCTGCGAATGACGCAGTTTCCTTGAAACAGATTCGTCCACCTCCGGCTGTGCTTCGAGACTTACTCGGGTCGTCTGTTTCCCAGGATACAACGGCGAAACCGCAATCTCCACCTAGCACTGGTGGTTGCGGCGAACTGAGAAATACCCGAATACTATCACCAGGGTTCTGTCGAGTGGAAGAAAGAAACGACAGAGAAGAAGAAGAGGGAAAAGAAGGTGGATGGAAAGATTATTTAATCTTTCTTTTCCTTATCTCTTTTCCTCTCCTGCTCAAGGCCTTTTATAGGATGCCTTGCATGAGGTTACTTTTCCATTTGCTAAAGAAACGTCATATGCATTATATTAATATGCGTTTCTTATTTAAGCGTTAATGAAAAAAGAATAATCCAAGTGACAAAATGTCGGTTAATTTATTTGGGTGTGCATAGGTCGTGCTCGCACACAAGCAAACTTGGTTCAGTGCAATCCGGGCCCTAGATTTGCACCCTCCCTATGTAGCCACACACAAGAGCAAGTTTCCACTCATTTATTTGTTCACAACACACATGCTTGTGAAACAATATAAACCAACCATCAAACCTTGAAATTTTCAATATGAAACTAAAATCTTCTTCACAATAGAGCTTCTTTCTTCTTCACTCTCTTCTCCATTCACTCATTTCAACAATCCTAACTATAGGCTTGATGAATAATTATCAATGAATATGTCAAACCTAACCAATGTGATAAAAAGGTGTCTTTCTCATCATCGGTTTTACAGTAAAATAAAGAATGTAAATTACAAATGAAGTTTTTAGATGAAAGTGATTTTATTCCTAACCGTTGTCAAACTGAACCAATGATGTCATTGTAGAAGACAATCAATTAGCGACTTCTTTTAAATTTCTTTTGTCGGATTGAATTTTTGTCCAAATCTCAAAAAGGAAAAAAAGTAAAATTATTTCCCATTGTTTTAAGCATGAAGAGATTTATTGGATTGATTCCCACGCAATGTGTGTGTGCACTTCCTATAAAAAACAAAACAAAAAAAACCAGGCATTACGCTCGCGAATGTTCCAAGCGCATTCCTAAATTCCCCCTTCAATTATTAATAATTAAATCTCCAACAATAATGGCCAACTATAACTTCAAAATTTTAGCGTGGACTTACAAGTTAGATCGGATGATTGGATACATTGAGTCCAGTTGTTGGATTCATAACTAAAATAGAATGCGACTATAAAAATGCCTAAGTTATACTTGGTAGTAGAATTCATCAACTATTTAGTTAATTGACAAAGGAAAAAATTATTTTGCGCCGTACCAAATAGTTTTGAGAAGTGGCCAACTAATAATTGAATAGAATTGTTATGTTCATCATTGCTAGGCTATTGATTTATTCTCTACTTAGAATTTCTGCTAATAAATAAGAAAATCACTAAAACTTATTAGAATAAAATTAAGATGAAATTATTGGATTCATTTCAACAACGATTTAGAAAATATGAACATACTGATGGTAAAATTATAGAGATGTTTTAAAATAAGCAATTAAAGTGTTACCAAAAAACAAACATAGTATCCTTAGCAACCAACTCATGATTGTTCTACTTGGAGTTTCGTCAAAATCCAAAATAATGTGTATGGACATGTAAAATTAATAACTTTACTCATATATTTACCAACTAAATCAGCCACAAAACCACAAATGAAGTGTTACGATCAAATAAAATGTTGTCAAATCCAAATCCACTAAACCTTCGCGGCAATTGCTCATGCGACGCTTTTCTTTTTCTCCAAATCTTGGTGCTCCTCCGTCGTCTCTCTCTCATCGACGCCACCTGCTCGACGAAATCTCAAACCTAAATTCCGTTCCGACATGCCCAGACGAAGTCGCCGCCGCACTATTCAACCCCATCCAAGCCATCAGGGAACGACTCCGGTCGGAGGCCTCCCTCGACCCCGGCGCCGTCGCCGCCTCACTCAAGCACTGCCGAGGCCGGGAGGGCCTCCAGCTTCACGGCCTCGTTCTTTCCTCTGGCCTCGACGCCCACACCATCGTCTCCAACTCTATCATGAACTTGTACTCTAAGTCCGGCGCCCCCGACCTCGCGCGCAAGGTGTTCGAGGGAATGCCCCGTCCCGATGTCGTCTCCTGGAACACTTACCTATCCGGCATAGCTTCAAGCACCGAAGCCCTCGACTTCTTTGCTCTCATGCGTCGAACAGGCGTGCATCCCGATGGTGTCACCTACACTGTGGCCCTCGCCGCATCGGCGAACCTGTTGGATCCGGAACCTGCCCGGCAGCTGCACTCCCTCGTCCTTAAATCTGGCTTCGGTTCCGACCTCATCGTCACGAACACGGTCATCACTTTTTATGCCAGGGTAGGCCATTCCGTGGAAGCCCACATGGTGTTCGACGAAATGCCATTTAGAAATTCGGTCACCTGGAATTCGCTGCTTTGTGGCCTCACTCAAGACGGCAGAGGCGGAGCTGAAGCCATTGAGTTGTTCCTAGAAATGGTGAGGGATGAAGACGTTCGACCTGATCGTATCTCAGTTGCCACTGTGATCTCTGCGTGTGGCCAAGAGGGAAAAATTGGCTTCGGATGTCAAGTCCATGGCTTTGCAACTAAGGTTGGCGTTGAGGCCCATGTATCAGTCTCCAATCTGCTCATGTCAGTGTACTACAAGCATGGGGATGTTAGCTCTGCGAAGAAGGTATTCGATAATATGATGCAAAGGGATGCCATTTCGTGGACGACCATGATCTCTATTGAGCCAGACAATGCAATTCATCTCTTTAATGTTATGAGGCTTCAAGATGTGCAACCAAATGATGTTACTTTTGTTGCACTAATTTTTTCTGTTAACGATCAATTGTTGAGAGAAGGGCAAATGATTCATGGAGTCAGCTTTAAGCTTGGAATTGCTGAAAAGTTGAATGTTTCCAACAGTCTCATAACTATGTATGCCAAGCTGAAGTTGATGGTCGATGCAAGGAAGGTGTTTGACGCAATACATTGTAAGGAGATAGTGTCTTGGAATGCTTTAGTTTCTGGATATGCTCAAAATGGGCAATTGGAAGATGCTCTAGCGGTGTTTTCCTCCTTGATCTTACATTGCATGCCAAATCAGTACACATTCGGGAGCATCTTGAGTGCAATAACTACAACTGAAATAGTTTCGTTGGCTTATGGCCAGAGCTTCCATGCCCACATTCTCAAGTTGGGTCTTAACGCAAATGCCTGTGTTTCTGTTGCTCTCATTGACTTGTATGCCAAGCGTGGAAGCATTGATG
The DNA here is from genome assembly GCF_018446385.1 of Zingiber officinale. NCBI lineage: Eukaryota > Viridiplantae > Streptophyta > Magnoliopsida > Zingiberales > Zingiberaceae > Zingiber > Zingiber officinale. The sequence continues at coordinate 14,660,251 of NC_056000.1, read as the reverse complement.
AGTCTCGGAGAGCTTTCGAAGAGGCTCCTCTCAAGAGTCTGATAACTTGGACATCGATCATCTCTGCACACTCAAAACATGGAAACTATGAAGAGGTGATGAGCCTCTTTGACAGCCTGAAGCGAACTGGTATTCATCCTGATCACATCACATTCCTTGCAGTTCTTGTTGCATGTTGCTGCAAAGGGAAGGTTGATATGGGGCGCAAGGTGTTCGACTCAATGGTGGATGAATTTGAGATTGAACCATGGCAAGAGCACTATGCTTGCATGGTGGACATGTTGGGGAAGGCTGGGAGGCTAGAAGAGGCAGAAGAGTTCCTGCAGCTAGCACCAATGCCACTTGGGATATCAGCATTACAGAGCCTGTTAGGGGCATGCCGTGTGCACAGAAATGCTGAGATGGGGAGCAGGATGGCGGAGGCACTGATGAAAGTTGAACCGACCGAATCAGGTGCCTATGTGCTGATGTCGAACATTTACGCAGAAAAGGGAGAGTGGGAGAATGTAGCTAAGTTAAGAAGGGGAATGAGGCAGAGAGGAGTGAGGAAAGAAATCGGATTCAGCTGGGTGGATGTTGGCTCTGGAGAATCCCTCCACATGCATAGATTTTCCTCAGGAGATAATACTCATCCTCTTGCTGAAGAAATACACTCAATGGCTGAGAGTTTGGGCATGGAGATTAGTTATAAAAAAGAGGATTCAGACATGGGCTTCTATCTGGCAGCCACAAACTGAGTGAATCAGTGCCAACAAAAGATGAAATTTTGAACCTTGAACTCCATTTCTGAGTTGCAAAATTAAACGCACAGTTTGAGATATTGAAAATCCAAGCAAATGCTGGTCCTGGGCAGGGTTCAGTTGTGCAGCTAAAGATGCTAACAAAAAAACGTTACAGTATATTTCAGACTGATTTAAGGGAACCTATTAATTCATTTGTTTACAGCACAACAAAATAGAACTTGACAAGGAAGACTAAAAAGAGCTGCAAGAATGAAATTCAATGTCCAAAAGCTTGAAGACAGGTTTACTAGTGATAATTAACGTACCAACGGTGTTCTGTAAATAAACAAACAAAAGGTTAAAGTGCAAATTAAAAACAAAAGATCATCAACTCAGTAAACTATTGCCTTGCAGTGAACCACATGTATTAGTGTACTATCACCTAAGTTAGAAATTTGCTCAACATTCAATCCCATCCGGTTGGAATGATTTGCAAATTACCAAGATCAGCTTGAGGCAATTCATAATTGACACCGATAATACTGTCATCTTTGTCTGCATTAGCACCATAATTTTGCAACTCAACAGCAACGCCGCCAGCAGGATTTGCACTGTAACTTTGTGATTCATAATTCTCTCCAGCAGCATCACTACCACCCAAAGTACCACCATATCTTTGATAATTATATGAATTACCTGCTGAATTATTACTGTAACTTTGGTAATCATAATTGTCACGACACGAATTCTTAACTCCATATGGTGCAGAATACTGACTTCCACTTGTTGAACCCGTACGATAGTCTATGCTGCCAAACCTTGAAACACCTGTTCGAAGAACTCCCTTGTCAGAATATGCGGATGCCATATTAGCATAGTTGCGGAGCCAATCGGGGACCTCTTGCTTGGCTTCATCCATGCATTCAGCCAATGCCTTGGACAAAGGCTGGTTTGCATCGCTGAAGAATGCAGTAGCCAACCCAGCCTTCCCAGCACGCCCAGTCCTCCCAATTCGATGGACATAAGAATCAATGCTCTTGGGTAAATCATAGTTTATTACATGTGAAACATGAGGAACATCAAGTCCTCGTGCCGCAACATCAGTTGCCACCATGATTGGCGTTCTACCACTTCTGAACGCTGTCAAAGCTCTCTCTCTCTCCTTGTACATACCAAAATACACATATGACAGCTTGGTAAGTATGGAGCAAGTCAAAATACACATATGACAGCTTGGTAAGTATGGAGTAAGCCCTATATTAAGAGGAAAAACAGAAAAGACATGGATATGACCTACAGGGACAAATTTGAATTCGTAACACAATTTTATAATTTCCATAACGTATTTAACAGATTAATATATAATTACTTCCATTAAATAAGGATAATTTAGAAATAAACAAAGTCTTAGAGGACCCTTTTAATAAAAATCAAGAAGAGTACCATTATCTTTGGTTTTAGTAATTAATATTTACATTTCCAATAAAAAAATACCATTTGATAAAAATATTCATGTGATTAGAAGTACAATGTTAAATTTGAATTCAAAAAACATAATTTTATAATTTCAATATATTATTTCGCAGGAAAAAAAATTACTTGAATTTAACAAGGGAAATTAAGAAAAGAAAGATCAAGAGCACCCTTTTATTAAATGTCAACAAGTGACATTTTGATAAAATATATATATTCATGTCAATAGAAGGACAAGGTTAAATTTAAATTCATAAAACATAATTTTATAATTTTCATAAAGTATTTCACAGAAATAAATAATAATAATTACTTCAGTGTAATAAGCGTAATTTAGAAAATACAAAGATTTAGAAAAGCCTTCCAATAAAAATCGAGAGGGATTACCTTTTCATAAAAAAAATTATAAAAAAGACACCTTTGATTTAAAAAATTATAAAAAAAGGAACACCATTTTCGCCAAAAAGTCGTAGAGAAATTAGCTTAGCCATCCTATCGGGCTAATAAATTATAGTAAAAAATTAACCAATTTATTTTCATTCGTTCATTAATCAAGCAGAGTATGCAACCAACTAACAATGCCAAAGCAAGAGAATAAAAGAACATGATTCTGGCAACCAAAATCTGGAATTTCATAATAGAAAAGAATCTCCAACTTACTAGTTGAGTTTTATCACCATGAATAGATGTTGCATGAAAACCATTTCTAGAAAGCCAGCTCTCCAAGTTATCAGCTGCTCTTTTAGTTTCCACAAATACTAAGGTCAAACCATGCTACAAGAAACAAAGGAAATGTTACACAAAAAAGTTTTTTATATACACACCAACAATTTACAGGATATGATTGGAGAAAGATTTCTTGAAGGAAATATAAAATCTCTTAAACTATGCTAAAAAAGCAGATGACTATGCAATATTATTTGTCTTTTAAAAAAATCAAAGCCAAGACAAATACGACAATTGTTAGAACTCGATCAATATACCTTTTCATAACTTCCACAATTTCTTTGTGCACGGAGAAGATTCATTAAGTAATTTCTTTTCTCCAAATCAGGTACATATTCAACTCTTTGAGAGATTAAACCTGTGCTAGATCCAACCTTTCCCACAGACAAAAAAATGTAGTTGGACAGGAAGTCTGAAGCCAATCGCTGTAGCAACCACAATATAAAACCAATAAGTCACGTTCAAATTTTTTTTTTTAAAAAAACATGATTTTGTCATTCATGCTTCTCAAAGTGTTTCATCAATGGAAACTGTTCCATTCTAAGTCACTCATTCTGGCCATGTAGAAGAAAAGTGAATGCTCCATTCCAAGCATCTACCAATACTTTGAAAATGCAGCGCTAGTTTAATACTATGACCTACACAACATAATATTCATGTCCTGGATTACTGAGTGATTCAAACACAAACCTGAATCTCCTGGGGGAAGGTCGCGCTAAAGAGCATTGTTTGTCTTTTACCTGGAGTGGGCATGCCCATCTGCTCCACTATTCTCCTAATCTGTGGCTCAAAACCCATATCCAGCATTCTATCTGCTTCATCAAGTGCTAAATATCTGATGCCTCGAAGAGAAATTCTTGCTCTCTCTAATAGATCCATCAAACGACCAGGTGTTGCGACTAAAATTTCAACACCTCGCTCTAAAGAACGCAGCTGTTAGTGTCACACAAACACCAAAAATAAAAGAGCGATTAAACAACACACATTTTCTGTTAAAAGAAAAAAAAAAGAAGAGAGAAATCCGTTTTGTGCTGAAGTTTAGTGTTGCGAGATACAGATAATAACAGATAAAGATATTTCCGACAACAAACTTGTTGCGAAATTGGAGCTCCACCATAGGCAACGACTACTCTGACACCTGTTTGATATGCAAACTTCTTGGCTTCTTCATAAATCTACAGCGTGAAGGAAACAACATGTCCAAGGGGCAAACGTTGGAATATAAAACTAAAGAAAAATAGTTGTTCAAGTGAGACTAAGCAGAGCATCAGACCTGATTTGCTAACTCCCTGGTTGGGGAAAGAAGAAGTGCATAAGGAAAAGCACTGCTACAGTAGGGTGGATCAGTAGGCGGCAGCGGTGGTTGCTTCATTATGCCACAGATGATCGGGAAGCAAAATGCAGCTGTCTTCCCCGACCCCGTCTGCGCACAGGCCATCAGGTCCCTCCCTGCGATCAAGATGGGCATGGCGTGTCGCTGCACCGGAGTAGGCTTCGTGTACCTACACCGCTCGATGTTTCTCTGCAAGACACCACCCAAATGGATCTCCGCGAAGCTTGCAGCAGAAGGCGGCACATCGACCCCACTGGCCTCCACAGGAACGTTATCGTAGGCGTCAAAGTTAATCCCGCCACTGTCAGCTGAAGCGTCGGCGATATCAAAGGGGATGGGCTCCTCGCGGCGTCCGAAACCACGGCGGTAGGTTCGTCCACCAGGTTCAGAATTGAAGGAGCCGCGGCGCGTTGCGTTGTATTCGGATGGAAAGGTGGTCGGACCACTAGGGCGATCGTCATGGTTGCGGAGATGAAGAGGGCGGTAGGTCGAGCGGGTCGGTCGAGGCCCAGACATCGCCGGTGACAATGGCGGAGAAGGTTCAAGTTCTCGGCACCACCGCTGCTGAACCTTGCGAAAACCGCTACTCGTGTTGGAGATCGAGGCGAGCAAAAGGTATCGGCCGGCTATGTGACGGAGGGAGAGAGAGAGAGAGTAGTAATGAAGCAGTGGGCAACCAATACGCCAACCGATCGAGGCTTTCCTTAAAAAGAGTGGGATGGCAAACGGCGAGGGAGAGAAGAGGCACTTTACTCTGGGCGTTTGCACTGCATGTGCTTTGCGCGTGCTGTCTTGGGAATGACCGAATGAGACAAAAAAAAAAAAAAAAAAAAAAGGTATTCGACGGAACAAAGGAATGCGATTCGATTAGCAAAATGTAAACAGAACAAAGTGTTATGAGAAAAAAAAATCCTCCCAGCTGAAGAAAAAAAGCATAGATAAATAAAACCGGCACAGACATTTATCTTTTTCTCGATCTATTTTTGCCATGAGCCTAATAAGTTGATAATTTTGTTCAATTAACTCAAAACGAGTTAACAAGTGCACTGTGCAAGAGAGAAGCGATCGGGAGCCAACAAAATTTTAGGGAAGTGTAAACGATAAAAATTAATAATAGTGAGTTTTGATTTATAATAACTTCTTATTCCATGTTCTCAAATGAATTTATTCTTCTAAATCCGTGAAAATTATTATTACATTTTCATTCTGTTTTTTAACAGATTAATTTTTAGCATACAATGGGACCATTATCATTAATGCTCTGTTTACATGGAGAAGAAAGTAAAATTAACAAAAAAAATTCATAATAAAAAAATTTTAATTGTTTATTTTATTAAAATTTTCAGATAGAAAATAAATATAATCCATCGGATAATTTTAAAATCAAAATTAATCATCTCAAAATCAGACGAAAAACCGCGGATAAAAAGGAAAATGATACATATATCCCTTTACATTTATAAAATTACACCATATATCAACAAATAATGATATATATACTCTTCTTAATTTATAAAATTATAGCATGAAGTCAAAAAAAATGAACTATGTAAATAAAAAATGACGCATGTACCTTTTTTTTTTTTTTTACAAAACTGCGTACATGTATCTTTCTTCCTCTATCAAGATAAACAAACATGTAAAAAAAAAGATTTCTTCATCCTTTCTCTTCTCTTCCTCCAAGAATAATTTTTCTTCATAGATTCCTTTCCATTCCTTATCTGCACCTTAGAGTATGCAGACCATAATTAGTTTACTGTCATACATTTGCTGACCACCACCACAAGTAAGCAGTCGTTCAACATAAAATGGATTGATACGTTCAACATAAACACATTGTGCAGTGTCCTTGTTCATAATATATATATATATAATTTTGCCATCTACACAAAAAGGAGAAATAAAGGAGGGAGGAAGTGGAACCTTAAAGATTACTGCAACATCAGCCTTGAACAATCCACTAACCAAGCAATCTATACCATGAGAATAAATAGAAATAAATAACTAAAACATGTGTAGATCCTTGATCTCCAAATGGGAAGAAACAATATCTGAGCCTGAGAGGAAAGGATCATCAGCAATTAACACCACACTGTCCCATTTGGACAGCCTTTTGAGTGGGAGAAGTGAACGGATCAATATGAACCCATAGCAATGAGAAGATGGAAGCAAGCAGAATGGACCAGACAATAACAATGGTAGGGGTTCTGTTTTGCCGCCCCATGAGACCCTTGAGGAAAGGATACAGATGTGCAATCACCCAGAATGCAAAGAAAAGCCTTCCAAACAAAGGGCCCCATGACTGGTACCCGCTGTTGACTGCATAGGATACGCCGGCGACAATCCCTACCATGTTGATGACCAAGACAGTGGTTGGAGGGACGAGGAGACTTGTCCACTTGAAGACGTAGAGCTCAGCAAAATCTCCATCATCATCAGAGGCCTTTGATGTGACCGTAAAACTTGTGTCTATCCCTGCCAACACCTTGAGTAAACCCTGGAAGACGGCAAAAAGATGGGCGGATGTGCCACCGATAACCCAGAACTGCTCATTTCTCCACCAGTCCTCGATCCCAACACCACTCCACCTGAGCTCAAGTATACCAGTGGCGAAAATAGATATGAAGAGCAGAATGAACCACATTCCTGCATAATTGCTTATCTGCAAAAGCCATGACGGATCAAAACACAAAGAGCTCAAAAATCCAAAAGAGGAAGACTGAAATTAAGAAAATATCTGACAATTTTTAGCAATAGGTTCAGGGAAATGTCACTTAAAGGTCAAAAAGGCACACAGCTGCTAACTCTGCTAAAATTAGACAGACTAAAATCACACACAAGGTTTCAAACAAGAAGAAACACTTCTTCGTTAATCATAATACACAAAATATTTGCTAAGAGAATATACATCACGGAGGAAATACTTGCAGGCAATAATTCACTTTTTTCATAGGTCTAAATAAAAATTCCAAAATAAAATAAAAGAAACCAAAACAATAATGTGCGTGCATGAAATCAAAAGAGAATATGAGGCTTAAAGCAAACAGCTAACCTCTGGAATAATGAATTTTCCTGTTAGAAGGCAAATGGCAGGAAGAACACAGTAGGCAATCAGTGGGATAGAAGTGATTGGATAAACTATGGTATTGATGTATGCCAGCCTTTCCAAAAGCTTCAACCTTCCACTGTAACCATACCATATAGGACAATGCCTACTGAGCAGAATTTCCACAGATCCCAAGGCCCACCGAAGCACTTGATTAAGACGATCAGAAAGATTGATTGGAGCAGAACCCTTAAATGCAGGACGAGGCGGCATGCAATATATGGAAATCCATCCACGAGCATGCATCTTAAACCCAGTAAGAATATCCTCAGTAACTGAGCCATATATCCAGCCAATCTGGATGCACGTGCACAAATGAAAATTAAGCAATTTCTTTTTAACATAGAACCAAATAATACCAGAAGGTGAGATGCCACAGACTAACCTCTTTTCCCCATTCAGTTTTGTCTTCAAAACCACAGCTAATAACATGTATGGCTTCCTTCAGAAGAGACGCCGGATCTGTGGATGGTGGTATGCCTCCCTGCTCCATGGAAGTTGAGGCAATGAAAATTGGTGACTGACCAAATCGCTTTTCCAAACTCCTCTGGGACATAAGCAGTGACCTCTCATCCTCATAACCTTAAAGATGCAAACAAAGAAGACAGCTCAAGTTTCATAGTGTAGTAGGTGATGGAGACAATGAAAAAAGTCTGTAACAACTAACAAGCAAGGATTAAATAGTAGAAACAGGATCTCTTGGATTAGCAGTGTCATACAAATTAAAGTTCGTATATTGTGTCCCTCTGGAACACAATAATCATGATTATGCCTAGCAAACAAAACTATGCATACTAGATGTAATGCAATATCCCAATATCATATTGAGAAAGGGAGAATGAATAATTAATAAAAAAAAAAAGTCTACATTCAATTTACACTAATTTTAAAAAGAAAAAAGAAGCAATATTCACCCCAGACAGTCAAAACTTGATCAAAGCCAGTTTTATTTTGGCAAAAATGAACGCATAGAGGGATGTGCTCAGTAATAATTTGCAAATACACAAAATCACAGGATCTCCAATGTAAAGGTAGTGTTATCATAAAATAATGTGCTCTTAATGAATTTATAAGAAATAAAAAACATATAACTATAATAACAAAAACTACTACAATAAAGAAGGGAAGGTGGGTTGTGACAGATAGAAAGGAGAGAAAAGGGGGACATAAAAGTAGGCAAAATGTCTGATGCAGAATGGAAAAGGTTGCAACTACATCTCCATATTTGATTGTGGTGAAGTGCTTGTTTTGTGATAAGGAAAAAATAAAGCCAAAACATATGCCATGACAACCTTGTATAAAAAAATATGCCCTACTCCAAGATCAAGAAGTAGAATTATTGCTATTCAAACAATTTTCTCATCCGCGTTCTATACTTAATGATTGGCAATTCTCTCAATCTAACAATCTTCTGAAAAATGGATTTTATTGCTAGCATATAGTTCCTCATCTATGATGTAAAACACAGAAATAAAAGGATAAATAATTTACTACCTTCTATGCCTTCTTCCACATCTTCCATATTGAAGATGGGAACTGAAGATTCAGTTCTCTTCATAGCTCTTTTCTTGCTATCAATATAGCTCTTATCCGCACCCTTTCGTTTCTTTCTTGAACCACAACAACTCTTGAACACAATATTCGGCTCTAGATCAGCCTCGGTCAATACAGGATCATAGCCATACAAAGCCTGCCTGTTGAAACAACACCCTGTCCCCACATAAACAGGACCTTGGATGCCATCCAAACCTTTCAAGTTGATCTGTGAAACATTATGATAGTAAGGTTTTTTTTCTTTTTTTGTTATGCAAGTGCATTTGGAAATTGATATATTTCTTACATCAAAAAACACAATATTGCGATTGGCATATCGATCGTGCAAGTCAATGCCATCGAACCGCTGAGGGAACTGCACGTAGCATGTCTTCCTTCCAAATGCAGGATCCATCATAAAGCACATTGCTTCCCGAAGAGCTTTGCTATTGTTAAAGTAGTGATCACAATCCACATTCAGAAGGTAGGCACCATTGGTTAAGACAGCAGATACCCGAATCTAAACAGAAAACAAAAACAGAGGTTACCCAAGAATCAACATCATGTAGGTGATAAATGCAGAAAACATATGATAAATATACAAGCATAGGATGAAGGATACAAACCAAGGCATTCATTGCACCGGCCTTTTTATGATGCTGGAAACCTGGTCTCTTCTCACGGGAAACATATACAAGCCGAGGTAACTCATTGCCATCGGTATCAAGCCCTCCACTATGTCCTAGAAAGACCTACATTCGACCAAAAAGTGATATAAAGAAGCAGATGTAAAACAATAGAACGTACAGTGAAAAAATATGAACCTGTATCATGCCAGGATGATCTCTTGGATTATTTCCAGGCCACTGAGTTCCATCTTGCATTGTCCAACCTTCCTCCGGAGTTTTCTGTGCTTTTGCAACAAGAGCATTTATGCGAACCTTATATTCCTCATATTCTCTCTGAAATGAAATGGTACATATATTAGCACATCTGATAGACACAAGCCCAAAGGATATGAGCAATTATTTCACATTCTTACCTTCATTGCTCTCCGTTCTTTCACAAAAGAAGGTTGGATTTTGTCTTTCAGATAATCTATCTTTTGGGCAAAATAAAACTCTGGGGCCCTAGGTTCAATATTATGCTTCTTGCAAAAAGGTACCCACTTCCTTGCAAATTCAGCTGTCTCTGATAGGGCTTCAAAAGTAAGCATTGCTGAACCATCATCAGAAACATAGCACGAAACTTTGTCAACAGGGTAATCCACAGCGAGAATAGACAAAACTGTGTTGGCAGTAACTAAAGGAGGTTCTTTCAGAGGATCGACTGTACTGACAAACACATCAATAGGGGCTAACTGTGACGGTTCACCTTCTCTATCATATCTACAAGTGTGCATTTTCAGGAATAAGTTATAGAACAAGTGAGTAGAATATCATGCTTAGTAAATGAGAACATTGTACTAATAACCGACCTCAATGCAAGCCTCTCAAGGTAAGTCTCACGGTTGATTGGATACCATTTCGGAAATTGATCAAGAAGCCATGACAAAGCAAACCAAATCTCACAAATAACCGAGGTTAGCCACAGAGGATAAGCATCATGTACTGGATGAGTTACACGATATTGGAAGAAGAAACATAAAATGATAAGCCGAAGTATGATAACCACGCGATAGAGGTTTAGTTGGTTAGAAGGAATTGGGACTATGCGGCTCAGAGGTAGACGAGCATCATCAGCCCTACAAAAATGCAACCCCTTTTGTGTTTAGTTCTATGAGAATTTAAAGCTTTAGGGAATTGTAAATTGAAAAAAAAAAAACATGAAGCGTAATAGGAAAATGCAAATCCATGTGAGTTCAAGTCCATTGGAAGGAAAATAATACAAACACTAAGATGTAGCTCATATAAAAATATCTCATTTAGGAACTGAGAATAAAAAAAAAATAGAACAAATGCAAGTCCATACATTTGTAGATCTTCACCATTTGAACCAGTTCCTTCCATATCTCCTTTTCCTTCATTGTATTTGTTAGTCATTTGCGTCATGTTTTTGTCCTGCTTAAGCTTCCAACCTTCAACTCTTTCTTTCCAATCAATACTTCCAAGTCCATAAGAATTCAAGTCTTTCGAAGGATCCACAATCCTTACAGGAACTGCAAAGTATCCCGATAAGAATCAAGCCACTGAAGAGCTAAAACAAACCAGTCTTTTAACAGCATTGCATATAATAATAGGATTATATATTACCTGGCATGCTGGGATCCACATATCCTGATGATGGACTTCGAATAGAATGACGATCAGGTGTTGCATCAGGTAGTTCACCAGAAATCTAGAAAATTGGTAATGACAGTAAGCCTAAGCAGAAGGTTGGCCAACAATGGGTTATCGTCTTATTATCAGGATTTGCAGATCAAATTTCTAGTTATGAAGAATATGTAGAGTATAAATATATTTCTGTTAAACAAGCCAAGTGAAACATATTCTGCATGTAATAAAATGAGTTAATTTTTCCAAGCAAAATAAACTAACCAATGTAAATCCATAATTATCTGATTTTGGTGGATTAGAAAGGTCATAGAAGGATGTATACTAGGAAATAATTGAAAAACAGATTATAGTGCATTCTGAAGCCATGAACAACAGTGCACAATGAAGGAAAGGTAAGAAGAGACAAACAGGTTATTCTTCCCTGAGATGAGGTGTGCCTTTATTCAAAGGGCAAAACTCAATGGTGTGAAACTAGTACTATGAATTAATAGAACAAGATTTAGACTGGAAGAGGTCCTAATAGCATTTTCCCTTAATGAAGGCTAAATATAGGTGATAAAGCCAAACACTCTTGCAAGTTGTATTGCTGGAGTCCTCATCTTATGTAGCCTAAAAGATATTCCAAGGAGTACTAATGATGTTTGTATTTACAGAATAATACTTAGTTTAAGCGTGTAACTACAAAGGGGAAAAAGATCAACATGTCGTAAAGGATAGATGGCATCTTTTAACATAGATCTCTCTATAGTTCTGTTCCATGGTTCTCATCTTGCTTACCATGGCAGCATTCGTTGTTATCTACCCATAGAATTTAGGTAAACAGCTTATTTGTTGTTCAACAACATTGAAGTATACATTCTAAGTTTGCAATGGCTATATCTGTCCATCAACTGTCTGTCAACCTAAGACACTAAAGAATTATCATTGTTCTACCTGTGGCCCACTAGTCAAACGCGGAATACGGTGTTGAGGTTCGTGTCTAGAAGATGAAGATAAATCAACATCTTCTCCCTGCCATTTGCTTCCCACCTTGACATTGCCATGCCTGTAATTGAACTCGTTGTCCAGGTCATCAACACCTTCCTCTTCCTCATCTCCCTCAACCCGAGGACTACCTGATATCATGAAACACATTAGATCTATAATCCAGTGCCAGTGATAAATATTACAAGTAAAACAAGAAAGCAGATTGATAAAATTTCAACAAAAGAAAAGGCTATTGAGAAGTCATGTTTACCTTTAAGCATGCATATCTAACAAAAGCTTTAAAAGAAAATTATCACAACTATCAAGGTTACCTTTGTGTCTCTTGTACCGAGTCTTGCATTGGGGGCACGACTTATTTCCTTCTTTCCTTTCATATTCATAACAAGCTCGGCAAACTGGGAAGGCACACTCATTACAAGCAACAAATAGATCCCCTGTGGCTGAGAGCCCAACTGTATCACCACAAATCTGACATTCTTGACCATTGAAGTTCTTCACCATCTTTGGCTGCATTGATGACAAACACAAGCAGTAAAGAACAAGGCACTGGAAATATGAAAAAGTTTGATCTGGTTGGAATGAGCAATTGTGAGTAGACAGTAATCAGAAATAATGTGTAAGGATTCTTAGTTGTGAACATGGTGAGAGATGAAGCAAAAAAAGAGGAGAATTAGAAGCTACTTCAAAATTCTAGGTAGGCTTTTCCTCCAACTAAAAAAATGGAAGCTATCTCAAAATATGGTCATGGTTTAAAGTTCAGACAGCTAATATTTCAGTAAAATGATAAATAAAAACACACTAAATGTAGCTCACAAACCAAAACTCATATACAGTCCAAGTTCCCATATTAATACTCCCTGATGAAAGATCTTATGAAATATTGACCATGAGCATAGAGGGCAAGCAGAAATCAATATAAGTAGAATACAGTTCTATGCAAGAGAACAAGGAGAGAGAAGCATTTTTGCAATTTCAAGATGTAAACATCTTGGCACAATGAGCAAGGGAGACTATGAGGCCTAAACTATCAGAAGATGGAAGACTACTACGATATCTAATTTAATAGGCAAATAGGAGGAAGAACCAGTGCAAGTGTTATCTCAATCATGCATATTGAAAAACGTAACACAAACTAAGATTATTTAGGACTATTAGATAATTTCAACAGGAATAAGCCAATAGCATAGATAAATGTCTCGAGTTTAACAAGAGTTGCCGGCAGGCAGTAACGTTGGTAGAGAACTCAAACTGTAACATAATTTTCTCGACGCCTACATTTGGTGATAACATTAGATGATCAATGATGTTACAGGCTGAATTCTTTCAAGAACTGTAGTGAACACTTAAGGTAGTCCGTAGTCAACATCAGCCTAAGTTCATAGTGAAATTCGACAGCATGAAACCCAGATTTGACACTGACAAAAAAAAGGGACCAGAATCTATTTTTTTCCTAAAATTAACAATCAAAGTAGGGCAATAAGACCGATTTCACCAGCACATGTGGAACCTTTTATCAATCCACGAATTGGAACAGTCGATCATGAACCTGAACTGAAGTCAACCCACTAACGACTTCAGTCCACCGCTAGATCCGGGACATCAAACGATTAAAATGCCACTTATTCCAATAAAAGCCGGAAGAAAACAAGTAAATTATCGTATCTGGGAGACCAAGAATCAGAATCAAGAGGGACAGATGAGGGACGCCCACCCCAGAATCGCCTTCGTGTCGGATCATCACGAACTCGTTCCGCTTGTGCGACCCCGCGACCATTCCGGCATTGGCTTCCATTGCTCCTGCAAATCTCTCTAAAGATACAACTTTTCTCCCGGCTTCCTCGCTCAAATCTCTACCAAAACATGAGGGAAAGAGAGGCAGACAAAGGAAGCGAGATCGGGGCAGCCTCCGCTTCCGATCGGAGCCGAAGAAGCACCACCGACGAAGGCTGAGGACTCAATCACCACCAGATGCTATCTCCCATCCAATGAACCCAGTGTTACCCCTTCTTCTCTTTCCTATCTCTTTTAATACAACGCGCAAGGAAGCTCTAAAGTTAATTTAATTACTAAATTATTACCTCCAAAATTGATTTAAATAAAAATTTATTTAGACCCTAATATTTACCTTGTATTCAAAAATCCGCTCTGAAAGTTTAGAATTTTAAACTTTTTTTTGTCCCTTAATCATTAACGTAGTATGATATTAATGTACCAAGATATGCCAAAATATGAGGGCATATTTAAAAAAAAGCTAAACTCTTGGGCATAGATAAAAAATCCAAAAATAATTAAAAACACTAATATTTAATTAATTCGGCCATTGAATAAGAGCGACGAGCTACCGGTCGTCCAACAGCGACTTCTCAGTTACGGCGTGGAGAAAAGATCAACGTCGAACGAAGACCGTCCGATGGATAGGGCGACGGAATTTGAAAACGTCAGATTAAGGGGAGACGTTGCGGGGTCGACATCGGTGGGGCCGTTCACAGGCTGCCAGTGTCGCGGAGATCTCGGGTGACCGGCTACTGCCCGTGGTGGAGCGGTGCGGTTGTTGGGGTGTGGTGCGCTTTGTGTCGGTGCTGCATGAGCGTAGGATGAGCTGTCCCTGTCCTGAGCCCGAGCTAATAATTGATTGTTTTTTTTTATTAGCGTATTTAGGATTTTTTTTTTTTGGGTATTTCTTATATTTATAGGTTAGGGTTGTATATATCAGTGTCGTGTCCTATTTTATTAATTTTTTAGAATTTTTATTAAGAAATTTCCTTTTGTAAGAAAGAATTTTTTCTTTTTTTCCATATATTATGATTTTATTCTTTTTCTAGAATCTACATGTTTATGAATTTGAAGATTGATTATCTATTCTTAATAAAGATTATTTTTTTATTTTTGGTAAAACTTAGAGAGATATTTTTTTCCCCTTTATTTTTGATATTTTTTATTCTTTCCTTCTCCTCAATTTTGTCTTTTCATCAACTCCTATGGTCATTATCCTATTCAACGTCACTTTTTAATAAAAATATTTTAAATTAATTTTTAGAAACAAAATTATCAATTTGAATCCCTGAAAATTTGCATTTCAATTGAGACATAAAGCAACTATGGTAAAAAGTGGCACCCATAGTATGCAAGGATAAGGTAATTTGTGAGACTTCTATATTCACTTGGAATTAACCCAAATTTATATGTGGCAATATGACTACATGAACAGATAACACAAATGTTTATTAAGGAGGAAAATTAAATCATATTTCTAATGATTAAAAAATTATTTATTTGTCCCATAGCAATATGTATCGCGTCTTCTTAAATTTTCAGACATCTAAGAATTGAGTTCATTTTCAATGAATTAACGGATGATTTAATTTATTTTCAATGAATTAACGGATGATTTTTTTTTAATGAATGATTGAGATAAGAACGCTGAGTTAATGAGTCATTCATTACGAGCATTTCTTAAATTTATTTATTTTGATCAAACAAGAATAATTAATGTTGTTGCTATTAGGTGATTTTGTAACAATATTCTTTATAATAACCAAACCATTGTAATCCCAATTAATCGAGACTAACACCAAATAATATTCAAAAGAATAAAAATAGGTTATTTTGATAATTAAAATTTTAAGTAACTGATAATCTAATTGGAGCTCTTTTTGCAAGGAAATTCTGGTTCGCATATATCTGAAATATACACACATATTCACACAACTATAATTACAAAAGTGTCATAATATTTCTCGTTCTGTCATAATCAAATACTATTTCATTTATGGCATAATTACATTCGAAATTAATTGATTAATCGATCATTTACTGAGTAATGATTTTATTATTAATCTGTCGAGGCGTCAGGATCGATGCTGCTGGCGCCCGTGGACGATGCCTTCCTGTTGCTAGTAGTGTTCTTTAGTATCTGCATAAAATCTATCCATTAGCTTAATGTGGACTGTCAAGCAAATACAAAGCATGGATTATATACAAAATTACTCTGGAATTGTTTAAAAAAAGTGAATGACACGAGCTAAAAGCTAATTGTGAAATCAAATTTCATGTACAGTTAGTTAATTATTGTACGAAGGAAATCATCTTATATTTTTAATTAACCATAATTAAAATTGAGGTTATATTTTCGCAAGCTTTATAAAAAAAAATGGATTAGATTTGAAAATTTTATAACAAAAGGATAATTCAAATTTCTATTTCCATGCACGTCAAGTATTTTAACACGAGTTTTCAAAGTAATGTTAAATGTTTTTTTTACTTATATGTAGTTCATAATATATACTCAAATTTATGTAATGGTCAATGATCCAAGGGTAAAGTGGGACTCAGATGGTAAAGGTGTCAATGACACGTGGAGATCAGAGTCAGCACGGTCAACATATATCCCGGGTTCGACCGGGGGCTGGCGTACTGCCCGAGCGGCAGCGCGATAGCCCAGCTTAACGCTGGGTTTCCGATGCTCAGGGGCCGAGCGGAGTCCCGGCTCGGGCGGACGATGGACATTGCTCGACTACGCGTGGTGCGGCGCGAGCAGGATGAAGCACTAGGGGACAAGCAGGCCTCCCACTCGGTTCGGTCACTCCCTCAGCAGTATGGGGGCGCAGCCTAGCGGACCCCCACTCAGTCTTGTAGACGACAAGATGAGCAGAAAGGAATATCTTCCTCGGAGCAGGCGTCATCGACAAGCGGCATGGTTGGCGGCATGATCAGGCAGATAATCATATGGTGGAAGCCTTCACTGTCACGTCAGGGATATGTCTGACACACTCATTACAGGTATGCTTTGAGAGACGTGCACATCTCGGTAAGCGTGCACGCGCCTTCAGGGAGCCCCTATATAAGGACCCCCCAGACTTTCAACGGAGGTATGCGCGACTCATAACTGTAGCTACAGTTCTCGTCATTCTATTTCAATTTCTTGCTGTCGGAGGCCGACTTGAGCGTCGGAGGACCGTTGCCGGGAACCCCCTTCCTAGCTCGGTTTTATGCTTGCAGGTTCCCCGCTGAAGGTCTACATCACTCAGAGGATTGCTCGGAGTCAACAAGAGCATCACGCCCCCAACGACCGTTGACTTAGCACTCGGACAGGATTAGTCAAAATTTATCAACTCAGTATAATACGATATTATTATTGAAAAAATGATATATCCTTGTACTTAGGTTGTTCTATTATTTTAATAATTTGATAATACATTTTAAGTAAGATGTATATTTAATATTGGTGTATCAAAGTGTAAATGTAATGGTGCTAAAAGGATCAAATTGGAGTAAAAACCTCAAATAATGTGGAGCTCTAAAGCATATAATTTAGCTTGAGGCTATAGTGCAGTGGAAGGATATTAAGTTATCATCGCCCATGATTTTATCCTCACGTATGGTATATTTATAAAGTTTTTTCATCAAATGAGGTGTGTAACTGTGGGGTGCTAAGCTTCTAGGTCGCCAGCAGTGAGAATTTTCTGATTTATCCGGATACTCCAGATTTAATAGGGTAAATTTCATATTGGGATTGCCTTAGAACTTAGTTATTAAAGCCTTGTGACTTTAGAAGGTATCAAAGTCGTATGTGTTAATTAATTTAAGTTTTGGACCATGGAGTGAGTTAAGATAAATTAAGTATAAGAGTATAATACTTTGAGACACTTCGGTCAACTAGAACAAGATTTGTAATGAATGAGAAGTCAATTGTTATACATGGATGCAAGATTTTAATTTAAGATCAACTAACGAATACATATTAAGTTAATTATATAATTGATTGCAAGTCAACTATTTATATCATTGGAGTCTAAATTTAAATCATGTTTAGTAAATATTTTACACCGTATAAAATTTACCTGAAGACTTATTAAAATAAACATTTATGCATATACTAATTTCGACAACCTGTGGGGTATTAAAACCAAAGGTATATTGAACTAAAATATGAAGTCGTCACTTTAGCGACACTGTAGGACATTCTAGGACTAAGTCATAAGAATATTTGTCCTAGTGCAGCGATCTTTTGTATGAAGGAGGTCAGACACTCAATAAAATATTTTGTATTCGTTGAGAATTCACCTAAAGATTTATTGGAGTAACCACTCATACAGTACTAACTGCGTTAATTTGTGAGTGCTAAAATCAAAGGTATATTGTAGCAAAAACATAATTAATCTCATCCTAGGTCTCCCTCACATTCTGTTCTTAGATTATGTGAAGGGAGATAAATGATGGGGTCAGTTTATAGCCGACCATCAAGTGAATTAGGAGGTGGAAGGACTTTTTCTCCGAGGATACGTGCCCGTCGAGAATTGATCCCTATTTCATTATAAGAAATCTGTCATAGCTGATACTCCATGAGAACTAAAATCAAAGTTATATTATAGCAAAATGTGGAATCCGCCATTTCAGCGGGTCCATACGATTTACTCCATGATTATCTGTGAGTAGGTATATTGGAAAACTGTAGTTGACTAGTGCAGGGAGAGCTTTTTCCTCAATTTTATCGAGATTCGAACTCTTACCTTATTATAGTAACTCTACTCCGTACTAGGCAACTCAACTTGACCCCGGGGGCTAAAATCCTTGTGCTTGGGGCAATGTGGCAGCTAGTACAGTGAGGTTATAAAATCAAAGTTATACGAACTATATATAGGATAACTTTTAAATAAAAAACAGAAGCCAACGTCCCATTTTCTTATGCTCTTCAACATCAATGTCCAAAAGAATAGGGAAGTTGAAAGGCCTTAAACCCTCAACCCTCTATTTTTTATTAATTATCTCTTCCCTTGATTCAAGTTTTTTATTAAAATATGTAATTATCGAATCTAGTTTTTATTTTTATCTGATTACTATATTCATATCATAATCAATTGTTCGACCATTAATTAGCACAGCATTTTTTATTCGAATACTATCTGAAAGTGAATTAATTATTATAAATCTGATTATCTTCAACTCCCCAAGTCTAAAAGCACTAAAGAGAATGCAAATTTACATTTGTATGGATGAATTATTAGTTTGATCTTACAATTATATACATAATTCAGAATATATTAAAAGAAGACAAACCTCCATGATGCTTCAAAACTTACAGCTTAATGCATGATAACATCACTTTGAATATTTTTCTCTGGACACTTTTTTGAGGAGAATAAAAAAATTCTTTGAATTGTATTTCTTTTTCGAGTTCTTGATCGAGCATCAACTTAATTTGTTTAGATTGTAAGTTGTTTTATGGATGAGCAAACTAAATGGTAAGTTATAACAACTCGACATTTAAATAGCTAGCTAGCGTGTTATATATAACAAGGCAACTTTAAAAAAACAATGACGTACTTGTCGTAGCATCTTGTTTTCATTCTGCAACGTGGACAGCCTCTCCTCCAGCTCCGAGTTCCTGCTCTCCAGGTCATTCGCCTTCGCCTCCAACTCGCTCAAGTGCGCCTTCTTCCTCTCCCTCGCTTGCTGAGCCGACACTCGATTTCTCAACAATCTTTCAGTAAAATGATTTTCATCAAAATAAATATCGAACGACGATTTATTTTGTTGCTAATTTTTGATGATTGGTAATTAGTTATAAAACCTTTTGAGGCGTTTGTGCTCTTTTTCAGCGGCGTTCCTCCCCTTCCTCTTCACCAGCTGCTGTCCGGCATGGCCGCCAGACGACTGAGCGCGGTCCGCAATATTGACTTCGGCCGAACCTGATCCTTGCCCGGAATTCGATGAGCCGGCCAGGTCGAACTGCCCGAACTCTGGCACCCGTCTTATGTCCTCATCGCTCTCCATTCCTTCCCATGATTAGTAATTACTCGATCGATACATCAAGACGGAGATAAAATATAATATCCATAAATTAAATCACCTTCTTTGATGTCCGTCTGAGGAGCAGAGCTGGAGGATCTCTCGCTGCTCGAAGGGAGGGAGCTCGTCGCTTGTTCTTGAAACATTTTAATTTGTTCGAATATTGATGAGCGTTCCCCGAGAGCTAATTAATGGGTCGAAGAAGAATCGAGATCAGCTGCTGCCGCCGCCGCTTCTAGTTCTAGGATCTCCATCGCACGTAAAGGAATGAGAGAGGTTTAGGTTCTCGAGACGCGGTGGTGGATCGCCGTTGGATGGGGAGGGATCGGTTGGCCATCGGCCGCCGAGCGTGGACGTGGGCGGAGCCATGCAGGGTGGGGGGAATCCGAAGGCGAAGAGGAAGGGAACGTGGGGAGTGGTGGAGCATCCGATCGGATGATGATCGTGTGGTGGAGGCGGAGCCGACACTGACGCGTTATTGAGACGATGCGGATTTGGATGGGCATGGATTCGGTAGCCAACGTAGTCTTTCGGTTATCGTGACGATGCGGACCGTTCGATGTGGACGAAAATTTAACGTTTGTAAATCTGAATATATGAATTATCAAAATAATAATAATAATAATAATAATAATAAGTTTTTTTTTTATATTCACTCTTATGATCCATGATCCATGATCCAATTAATTTGATAGACGATCAATCTGGTACTATAAAAAAATCTCCATCGATTTTGAAGAGTAAATCACGAACCCGAAGATGATCAACCCAATATCATAAAAAATCTCCATCAGTTTCAAAGAGTAAATCACGAAAGTGCGACAGCTAACTCCTATAGTCTTTGTCGTCTTTATAAGTCTGTCCAAAATCGATATTTCATTTTCTCTCATGAAAATAAACTCGTAAACTTCTTCCTTCCATGAATACTTCAACCTATGAATACCCCACAGAGCCACGGTGTTTATGATTTAATTGATTCATCCAATAACATTTTAATACTTATGAATAAGACAAAATAAATAATAGAAGACATCATTAAATTCCTTACAATCTACTTCAGAAATTCATAAGACTTAAAATAGTTATAATCTAAGGTCTTTAGGTCGATTATAAATTTTTACCGAAACCTATTAATTAATATAAACAAGTTTAATTGGACTCATTTCACGTCCTTTGAATTTTTAGGATTGCAAAGAATCCAACAACGTCTCTCATTGTTTATTTCAGTTTTCCAAAGGTGTTAAAATGTAATAAAGAAGAATCGACAATAAATTTCATGCTGGGCATGATATGGAATCATATCAGACATAACGTGAAATTTCTTGTCAATTCTTCCTTATCATATTTTAACATTCCGAAAAAATCAAAATAAGCAATGGAAGACAAACTCCTTTTAATCTGAAGTCTCTAAATCGATATGTAAAATTTTGAATGAAATCTATTGATTGACATAAACATGTATGATTAGACTCATTTTAAATCTTGTGAATTTCTAAAATTACAAGTAGTCCAATGGTTCCTTTCATTATTTTTTTTCAACTTCTCCAAAGATGTTAAAATATAATTAAAAAAATCAATAAGAAATCCCACATTAGACCTAATACGTGGGTCTGGTAGGATTAATATCAAACCCAACGTGAGTTTTTTTTTTTTTTTGATTTTTTTGTATTATATTTTAACACCTTTGGACAAGCTAAAAAAATAATACAGGATATTATTAAACTTCTTGCAACCTTAGAAATGTACAAGACCTAAAATGAGTTCAATTGAACTTGAGTAACCATTTTAGATTATATGGATCCACTACAGAATTTTTATCAATTCTTTCTTATTATATTTTAAGACGTCCAGAGAATTTGAAATAAACAATAGAAAATATTATTAGACTATTTACAAATTTAAAAATACATAAAATCTGAAATACATTCAATCAAATCTATTTAGAGCCATCAGTAAATTTCTATCAAAACTCACTAATCAACGTAGAAACTTCAAATTATAACAATTTCTTAGATCATGTAAATTTATAAAACTACAAAGTCCAACAATATTTTTCATTACTTATTTCATCTTATCCAAAAATATTAAAAATATTATCAAATAAATCAACTAAATACTAAACACCCCAGGCCTACTAAATACTAAACACCCCAGGCCTGATATGATTTTCATATCAGCCCATATTATGCATGTTAAAAAAAAGTTTATTTGCATAGGAGAGCATAGCAAAAACAAGAAAAGACTGAGAAAAAGTCAATTTTGATGGGAGGGATAAAATATAAAAATCATACAACTAAATGTGTCCTTTGATAAATGACAAAGGAACGTGCACTTTTGATCAATTTAAAAATCTGTATGCGCCTTCGATAAATTGCAGAAGAATCAGAGCTCAAAAAAAACTAATTAAATAGGTACAACAACCAACAAAGGTCTGTGCAGAACCAATTCATGATTATTACTTTTCAACGAAACAAATGAATGACTAGTTATTTACAATAGGTTGATGTGGAAGATTCAGTCATGGCTTATTAGCCACTCAGAACTAGTTAGCAATTAATGCCATGGAATCACTCAGTCTCTTATGGCTTATAGCGCATCCATGAGATGCTCCAGAATTCGTCATCTCCACGGAATATTCACTAGCGGTAGCAGCTTCAACTGCCCCAAAAGTAACACACCAAAATTAGAGTTGTCACTTCAAATCATGAACCAAGAAATT